>NC_080549.1:6639207-6956707 GCF_028640845.1 Ahaetulla prasina | reverse complement strand
GGCTGGAAGGGACTTTGGGAGGTCTTCTAGTCCAACCCCTCTTCGCGCAGTGTGCACCGCAGACTAAGGGCTGTTCCAATCTTTTCTTGAGGACCTTGAGCAACCCACCACGCCAAGAGGCAAACTGTTCCACCGGGTCGTCATTTTCTCGTGGTGAGCAAATTTCCACTCCATTCTAGGTTGGATGTACTCTTTAAGGAGCTTCCAACCGGTTACTTCTTGCGGTCCAGCCCACTGGTGCTTTGAAGAATAAATCTAGTCTCTTCTCCCTCTATGACAGCCCTTCAAGTACTGGGAGACGGCTGTCATGTCTCTCTCTCTCTCTCACACACACACACACACAAACGCACACAGCAGTCCTTCTCTTCGTTAGACTTAGACATACCACTATGGATTTAGCCTCCAGATCTCTAATTATCTTTTTAGGTGGGTGGCGTGGATTAGAGCCACCAGAAAAAAATAAATATATATATTTTTCCCCCAGTGGTTCGTTTCTTTTCTATTTCCTTACCCAGCCCACCCAACCAAACTCTTTTGCGGTGTAGCAAAGCAGCAACAACACAAGGCTGCGCCCCCCCTCCCCACCCCGCTCCCCGTGTGTTCTTTCTGCGGCGCACGTAGGGGGGCGGGAATGAAAAAAAAAATTAAATAAGATAGAGCTGGGAAGGAAGGAAGGAAGGAGTAATGGGGGGGGGCGAACCCTAAGAGGTAAACGCTCCACGAACCAAATGCTATTTTTAAGTACGGCTTGGCATTTTCCAATGTGCCCCAGAAGAACCCAAGTGGGCAGGAGTTTTTTTTTTTTTTTTGCACTCCTACACACAGAACAGTTTTTAAAACACACACACACACAAACACACACATTTGCTGCAGCAGCAGCACGGATTCGATGCAGACAGACAAGGCAGGGATTCTTTTCATCCTCCACCTGCACTCCCCCCCCCCAAGGTTTTGGCTGGGCACCCCATGCCAGCTTGGGGCTGGGAGTGGGGAGGGGTGGAGGGTACCCCATGAATGCTTCAACTTATTTGTCTGGCACATCGGGTTCTCTTACCCCCTCCCTCTCCCGGAGAGCCGGGTTTTTCAGCCAATAATAATAATAATAATAATAATAAATAATAAAAAGCCAAAGCAAAGCAAAAAAAAAAAAAAGCTTCAAAAACAAGATTTATTTGCAGGACCTTGGAGAGCTCCCGGATTTGGGTTCGAAGCCGACGCTCCTCGGCTCGGTTTAAAATTCCCAAAAGTTTCAAAGGGGAAAAAAAGGTGGGGGGGGGGAGTGGGTGATCGGTGGGGCTGGCAAAGCAGCAGCAAATCCCACGGAAGTTTTGTTCTGGGCAAGGATCCCTCTCCTTTGCCACCCAGCATTATTGTCTGCCAAGTCACTTGCGTTTTAAGGCATGCCGATTAGTGTCCGTTCAAAGGGACAATAAAATATTCTATTCTATCCTTTCTCTTTTTTTTCTTCTTCTTAGTCTAGCAGGAACGGCTTTAAGAAGCTTAGCTACGAACTCCCCAACTTCAGCCGAGCCCGCAAGACGCCCGAAGGAGCCCGATCCGCATTAAAACCCAGTGCACTCCTGCTTTCCACCTAAACCCACCCACCTACCCACTTCCCGTTCATTTTATTGTCGGATCGATTCCCCAGTTCGGAATAATCTCCATTCTAACCGCGAGCAAGTAACTCAGTTATTTGCAGCCGAGTTAGGAAGGGAAGGTGCGGGGGGGGGGAGGGGGGCGGAAGGCTGTTGGATGGGGAGTTTTCAGATGACAGCAACAACACCCCCCTCCCTTTTCCAAGCTTTCACCCAACACTTAACATGTGGATGAGGATGAGGATGGTGGAGAAGCGAAAGGGGGAAGAAGGGAGGGCGGGGGGGGGAGAGAGAGAAAGGCCCGCTTCTCACCTATGCTGATGGTGTTGGGGAAGCCGGCGAGCGAGGGGTCCAGGAGCCCCAGCACCAGAAGGAAGAGGAAAGTCGGAACCGCGGGTTGCCCCATGGTGGGTACCGGTCGCTGTGCGAGTCGGCGGCTGGCCCGTTGCGCGACTGCTACCACCACCCAACTAGCCGGGCCGGCATCGGCGCGCAACCGCGGGGCGGCTGCTGCTGCTGCTTGCTGGAAAGAAGGTGGGGGCGACTCCGGGATCCCCCCCACCCTCTCCGCGTTTCTTACGCCCCTCCTTCGCCTTTCGCTGGCCAGCCCAAGCCGGGAGGGATCCGCCGCGACCGCCCGGCGAGGGTGGCTACTCGTTCTCGCCCTTCCCGCGTGGAAGGAAGGATGGATGGATGGAAGGAAGGAAGGAAGGCAGAGAAGGAAGGAAGGAAGGAAGGAAGGAAGGAAGGAAGGAAGGAAGGAAGGAAGGAAGGAAGGAAGGAGGAGGCGCGCTGGCCCGCCCCCTCCCTTCCCCGCCCTCCCTCCTTCCTTCCCTCCCTCCACCTGGCTGCCTGCCCACCCGCGGATCGGGTCAGGCGGGGAGCTCCGGGTCAGGCTGAAACTTCTATTCGCCGCCGCCGCTTCGCTCCTTGGCGCAGAACTGCAGCGCGGAGCCACGGGGCTGGCTCGGGCTGGGGGGCGCCGCGGCGGAGGAGGCAGCCGAGCGAAGAGCTGCAATGTGGGGGGGGGAGAGACGCGGCCAGGCAGTCAGCCGCGTGGCTCACGTGGATCTCGTTTTAAAGCTGCGGTCGCCGCTGGCTTCGGGCACCCAGCGCCATCCCCGCCTAAAAGCCTGCTCGGGGAAAGGAGGAGGAGGAGGAGGGGTGAGCAAGGGGAGGGTTGGGTGGCTTCCCGCGTCGACCTCGGCTCGGCTTTACTTAGACGACCGGGTTGGGTTCCCACGACACGCGAAACCCTTTGCAGAACGGGTAGTGTGAAGCCGAGCAGGGCCGGAGAGAAGGGGAGGAGGAAGATCACTGCTTTCAGTGGGTATCTTGCAGAGGAAAGGGAGGGCGGGAGGGAGGAAGGGAAGGGAAGGAAGGAAGGAAAGAAGGGAAGGAGGAAGGGAGGAAAGGAAAGGAAGAAGGGGAGGGGAGGGGAGGGAGGAAGGGAGGGAGGAAAGAAGAGAAGGAGGGAGGAAGGAAAGGAAAGGAAAGGAAAGGAAAGGAAAGGAAAGGAAAGGAAAGGAAGAAGGGAAGGAAGGAAGGAAGGAAGGAAAGGAAAGAAAGGAAGAAGGGAAGGACGGAAGAAAGAAGGGAAGGAAGGGAGGGAGGGAGGAAGGGAAGAAGGGAAGGAGGGAGAAAGAAAGGAAGGAAAGGAAAGGGAAGGAAGAAGGGAAGGAAGGAAGAAGGGAAGGAAAGGGAAGGGAAGGGAAGGGAAGGGAAAGGAAAGGCTCCTGAGCCCTTATCCTATGGGGAGTGTTAATTTCCACACAGCTTGGTCCAGGGGAAAGCAGAACTCCTTCGTGCTTTGCCTAGGGAGGGACTTGCAGCAGATGGCAGCACAGATCTGACTTTCTCTGCTCCCGGTCAAGTTGAGCAGCGTTGAGTTGGCAAACACCAGGATGGAAGACCACCAGAAAAGGTTGTGTGGCTGCAAGCCAACCCAACGTGAAAAACCATCTTGGGGAAACCCAAAGGTGCTTTTTTCTTCTTCCAAGAGACAACTGGACTTTCTGTTTTTGTTTTTGTTTTCTTTGAAGACATTTCGCTTCTCATCCAAGAAACATCTTCAGCTCTGAGAAGCAAAACCAGAAAGTCCAGTTGCCTCTTGGGAAAAAAGCACCTTTGGGACAATCAGGACCTGGAGGACTGAGACTCTCCGTAGACATCTTGGAAAAAAGCATAAGAACTGAGGGGGGCGCTATTGCTTCCTGGAAAGCTGAGTGGGGGGGGCTTTGACTCCTGGGAAGTTGGCAACCACACCTAGAGTTCTTCACCTGCCATCAGAAAGCTAAGCAGGAACCTGGAGGGCTGCATGTTTGGAGGGAGGCCGTCAGGAACACTTTGGCTGTGGGCTAGATCAGCGATGGTCCGTGGACCACTGGTGGTCCGCGAGAAAATTTTGGTGGTCCGCCGAAAAAATATTTGCATTTTTTATATTGCACTAAATCAGGGCTCCTCAAACTATGGGCCCTGGGCTGGATACATGCAATGAACATTTTTTAAAAAAAATTTGCATTTATATCCCGCCCTTCTCCGAAGACTCAGGGCGGCTTACACTGTGTTAAGCAATAGTCTTCATCCATTTGTACATTATATACAAAGTCAACTTATTTCCCCCAACAATCTGGGTCCTCATTTTACCTACCTTATAAAGGATGGAAGGCTGAGTCAACCTTGGGCCTGGTGGGACTTGAACCTGCAGTAATTGCAAGCAGCTGCTGTTAATAACAGACTGTCTTACCAGTCTGAGCCACAGAGGCCCTGTGTTGCTGCAGAGAGTCTCCCCCTTCAGGGTCTTTTTGTGTGGGTCGGAGGGGGGGGCAGAAATGTTGACTTGGGGTCTGCTTCAGCCTCCTGGTGTGGGGCTTTGGGTGAAGGCTGGAGGGAAAAGCTGCTGGTGGCGAAGAGCCGGAGGGCCTCGTTCCAGTGGGACTGCATCATGGCCTGGAACTGGCTGACCATTTCCGCCCGCTGAGCCTCCAAGTGCTAGTACCTGGCCTTGCACTCCTGCAGGTCTTCCCTCTGCTTGGAAAGCCTATGCTCCTAGTCCTCAGTGAGGTGCTTCTGCTGAGCCTCCAGCTCCAACAATCGCTTCCCGTTGGGGCCCTATGGAGCTCAGGCAGGCAGGCAAGGAGTGGCTGGGAGGGGAGGGGCGAGTAGAGGCCAGGGAGCTGCCCTTTGACATGAGTGCCATCGAGTTGGCCACGCCCACCCAGTCACATGCCCACCTAGCCATGACCACCCAGCCAATCATTCGGCAGATTATATTAGTGGTCTGCAGGATTTAAAATTATAAATTTAGTGGTCCTTGAGGTCTGAAATTTTGGTGACCCCTGGGCTAGATTGCAATGTTGAAAAGCATCTTGAAAGGCAACAGGGATCAAAACTGTTGTAATTAAAATATATATAAAATAACAAACCACCTACAGGGGAGTTGAGTTCTACAACTCAAGGTTAACTTTATTGTTTCGAAGAATTAAAGCCAGGCAGGTATCTCACCTGAGAGCTTTTGATGTAGGTGCTCTCTGAGCTTGGTTGTTCTCTTGCAGATGTTTCATTACCCAATTAGGTAAGATCATTAGTAGTAAACTCTATTCCTTCGTAGCCCCGATGATGTTACACCTGGTTGGGGTAATGAAACATCTGCAAGAAAAAGTAGCAACCTCAGAGAATACCAAGGACCCCTCATTTCAACCCTGAGCTACAGATATTCTCCTTTATTGGTTTTTTGATATCTTCAATGGGATTTTTTGTCCAGGATCTTCCAACTATGATTGCTCTGGCAAACAACGCCTCCCCCCCAAAAAAAGAGCTAAAAATGCAAAATGAAAAGATACAAGCAAGAGACAAAATCCAAAGAAGTCGCTTCCGTTCTTCTTTGCAGCAGTTTTAAGTACACTTATAAATTTACTCCTTGCTCCTCGGTGATAACATAACTCTTATTTTTTCCCATTATCTGTTCTTTCTAATCATGAAAACCACAAATCAGTCAGTTCGTTTTGTTTCTGTTTCATGCAAAAAGTCTACAAGGGGTTCCCAGTCAGTAACAAAGTAGAGCTAACGTCTTTTATCTGATCAAAGAAGTCAACTTAGCTATCTCAGCAACTTCCATCATCTTCACCAGCTGTTCTTCCTTTGTGGGTAATAACCAAATACCTCCATCTTTGGGCATATAATAACCCCTCTGCAGTTATCGTGTATAGAAACGAAGCTCCAAGACTTTCTCTGGTGGTGGGATTCAGCCAGTTTGCACCTTTTCAGGAGAACCGGTTGTTAACTTTCTGAGCAGTTTGGCAAACTGGTTGTTGGAAGAAAGCATTAAGGGAGAGAACCGGTTGTTAAATGACTTGAATCCCACCACTGACTTTCTCCCAACTGTTTGTCCATCATTCCAAAATAAAAACTTCCCGTTTCAATAGTGGGACCCATTTTCTATTTATTCCTAGGCACCCAGGACAGTGTTTTTCAACCTGAGCAACTTGACGATATGGATTCTGGGTTTCAACTCTGAGAATTCCCCAGCCAGCCTTGTCTCGCGAAACCCAACCAATTGGTTTAGTTATGGATTCAGTAGACTGCGTAAATCCCAAAGCTGTGTTAAATTCAGCCTTCAGGTTAAAAATGTGTGCAAAAAATAAAATAAATCAACACTTTAACATTTTAATTGGATAAAGGCACAGATGACTATGGGTTAATGTCAGAGTTCCAAGTAACACCCCCTCGAAAGTAAACTCCGAGACTTGAGTTTCCTCAAAGCTACATTTTACTAGCGATGTCATATTGACACATCTGGGAAAACCCGAATCTGAATATTTCCAGGTTTTCCCCACCCAAAGGAAAGTCCAAGACCCTGCCCAGAACCCACAAGTCCATCATATGGTCCAATCAATGCACCATCCCAACTGGAGATGCCTCCCAGTTCCAGCCTTCCAGATGCAGGGCAAGATGTCCTTGACTCTCTGAGAAAGGAATGTTATTATGATTACATATCACCCTGGCTCCATACAATCCTCCCTCCCAGTTTCCCACGATAGTAAATGTGGCAGGTCTGAAGGCCCAATACAAAAGATGGCTTCCAGGCCTGACATACGGTCAAAGAACCATAGAGTAAATGCTGGGTGTCTATGTATTGGCCCTGTGGAAAATCAGGAGAAGAGAAATAATAAGATATCAGCTTTTTCACCCTAGATCAGGGGTGAAATCCAGCAGGTTCTGACAGGTTGTGGAGAACTGGTAGCGGAAATTTTGAGTAGTTTGGAGAACCGGTAGCAGAAATTTTGAGTAGTTTGGAGAACCGGTAGCGGAAATTTTGAGTAGTTTGGAGAATCGGTAGCAGAAATTTTGAGTAGTTCGGAGAACCGGTAGCAGAAATTTTGAGTAGTTCGGAGAACCGGTAGCAGAAATTTTGAGTAGTTCGGAGAACCGGTAGCGGAAATTTTGAATAGTTTGGAGAACCGGAAATACCACCTCTGGCTGGTCCCAGAGTAGGATGGGAATGGGGATTTTGCAGTATTCTTCTCCTGACACTCCCACCAAGCCACGCTCACCAAGCTACGCCCACCGAGCTACGCCCACAGAACCGGTAGTAAAAAAAAAATTGAATTTCACCCCTGCCCTAGATGAGCTGGCTGAAAGTTACTTACTTCTTTTCCTCCTTCTCTTTCTGTATTTGGAACAGAGACGTGGACATTGGCACAAAGCTATGTAGATAAATCTTCTACGTATCTAGCACCGAAATACTCATAAATAGCATACCAGCAGAAACCCCAACTGACTGACATACGCAGACAAGGATGTCCATGGCACTTGGCCCAAGGATAAGATCAAAGATAAGATTTAAAATATAAAAGGCAGTTGAGGACACAGGGGGGTAGGAGGGGGAGGGGGACTTCCTTGTTAGACCATCCAGATGTTAAGAAGTTGCTCCTTTAGATCAGCGGGACGTGTCTGTCCACTGCTTTGAAGGAACATCTGGCAGTAGAATGGAGCGCCTATAAGGTGATATTTGCCTTATGCTTCTCTGTGTACTTTTAAGTTTGTAGCACATTTGCTTGAGGTCCCTGGGTGAGCGTCAGCTCCCTGGCTGCATCCTAAAAAAAGACTTCTTGGTGCTGCTAAAAACAACTAGTTGCAAAGAAAGCCGCCTTTGAAATTTTGAGAGCAACTCGAAGGTTCATGTATAACATGGCTTTTCTGAGAAAATTGCCTTTTACTGAATATCTTATGCCTTCCTTCCTTCCTTCCTTCCTTCCTTCCTTCCTTCCTTCCTTCCTTCCTTCCTTCCTTCCCTCCCTCCCTCCCTCCTTCTTTCTTTCCTTCCTTCCTTCCTTCCATCCCTCCATCCCTCCTTCCTTCCTTCCATCCATCCATCCTTCCTTCTTTCCTTCCTTCCCTCCTTCCTTCCTCCCTCCTCCTCCTTCTCTCCTTCCTCCTTCCTTCCTTCCTTCCTTCCTTCCCACTTCCTTCCATCCTTCCTTCCTTCCTTCCTTCCTTCCTTCCTTCTTTCCTTCCTTCCTTCCTCCTCCTTCTTTCCTTCCTTCCTTCCTTCCATCCATCCATCCTTCTTTCCTTCCTTCCATCCATCCATCCATCCATCCTTCTTTCCTTCCTTCCTTCCTCCTCCCTCCTCCCTCCTCCTTCTCCTTCCTCCTTCCTTCCTTCCTTCCCACTTCCTTCCATCCTTCCTTCCTTCCTTCCTTCCTTCCTCCTTCCTTCCTCCCTCCTCCCTCCTTCTTTCTTCCTTCCTTCCTTCCATCCCTCCATCCCTCCTTCCTTCCTTCCATCCATCCATCCTTCCTTCTTTCCTTCCTTCCCTCCTTCCTTCCCTCCCTCCCTCCCTCCTTCTCTCCTTCCCTCCTTCCTTCCTTCCTTCCTTCCTTCCCACTTCCTTCCATCCTTCCTTCCTTCCTTCCTTCCTTCCTTCCTTCTTTCCTTCCTTCCTTCCTCCTCCTTCTTTCCTTCCTTCCTTCCTTCCATCCCTCCATCCCTCCTTCCTTCCTTCCATCCATCCATCCATCCATCCTTCTTTCCTTCCTTCCTTCCCTTCCTTCCTCCCTCCCTCCCTCCTTCTCTCCTTCCCTCCTTCCCTCCCTTCTTCCTTCCCACTTCCTTCCATCCTTCCTTCCTTCCTTCCTTCCTTCCTTCCTTCTTTCCTTCCTTCCTTCCTCCTCCTTCTTTCCTTCCTTCCTTCCTTCCTTCCTCCCTCCTCCTCCTTCCTTCCTTCCATCCATCCATCCATCCATCCTTCTTTCCTTCCTTCCTTCCCTCCCTCCCTCCCTCCCTCCCTCCTTCTCTCCTTCCCTCCTTCCCTCCTTCCTTCCTTTCTTCCCCCTTCCTTCCATCCTTCCTTCCTTCTTTCATTCCTTCCTTCCTTCCTTTCTTCCTTCCTTCCTTCCTCTGGAAAAGAAATTCTTTTATATCTGCTCCACGTTTACATACTCGCTAGCATTTCAAGGACAAAAATTGGAGATTGTCACAATTATACCATTCTCACAATCAACATAAGGGCCTCTGGTGGCTCAGCAGACTAAGTCCATCTGTTATTAACACAGCTGCTTGCAATGACTGCAAGTTCAAGTCCCATCAGGCCCAAGGTTGACTCAGCCTTCCATCCTTTATAAGGTAGGTAAAATGAGGACCCAGATTGTTGGGGGCAATAAAAGTTGACTTTGTATATAATATACAAATGGATGAAGACTATTGCTTAACACAGTGTAAGCCGCCCTGAGTCTTCGGAGAAGGGCGGGATATAAATTAAAAAAACAAACAAACATCAAGCTAAGGCTATTCTTGTTAGAAACTCTTTACTAGAGGAAAAGGACCCCAAGAAAGAGATATAAATTTGTCATCCAGGTGCCTGCTATCTTTACGTTTCTTTTTTCACAACTTGTTTTATCGCTGGGTTTGGCAAATGACATGCTGAACCGTAAATTAAGGTCCCCGGGTTCATGCACCCAGTGCATTAACTAGGCTAAAATGCAATCTATTCGTTTCCATTTCAACAATCCAACATATCCTCTTCTTATTTCGGTTCTTGAGTGGGTCAAGCCTTGCTTTAGTCTTTTTTTAAAAAAAAATAGAATGCTATTGAAAGTTTTAAAAACAAGGATAGAGATTAATACAAACTAAAACAGAGTAAGATGGAGGGAAAAAGGAAGGAATAAAAGGGGAAAACTTAAGTGCCAATAGAAAAGAAGAAGAAGAAGAAGAAAAGAGACTGGCTAATAGCGAATCCAAGAGTCATCATTTTCCTTTATTTCTCCTTAAAAACCATCCGCAGCCAGCTGATGTATCTTACTGCCTTTTAAAATTATTATTATTATTATTTGAAAGAGCCCTTCATCTAATCAGAAATGCACTTTATGAGGTTATTTCCTCATAAAGTGGAGGGGAGACAATTAACTGAACTTTATGCTAATGCCAGCCGTTTGATTAGCCAGAACTTGATTAATTCCAAGGAAGGCCAAGCTTTGCAGCAGGCATGATGGGAGCAATGATAATAAGCAAGATGAAAGGGAATTAAGGAGAAAGAACAATACGAACGGAGGGAAAGAAATTAGTTAACAGGAAGGAGGAACATTTATCTGACTTAGGGATCCAGCTTGAACATACTACTGATCACAATCTCCCTCCCTCCCTCTCCCCCCCTTTCCTCCCCTCTCTTTCTCTGTGTTTCTTTCCTTCCTTCCTTCCTTCCTTCCTTCCTTCCTTCCTTCCTTCCTTCTTTCTTTCTTTCTTTCTTTCTCTCCCCCTCTGTCTCTGTCTCCTTCTGTGTGTCTCTTTTTCTCTTTCTCTTTCTCTCTTTCTCTCTCTCTTTCTCTCTGGGTCTCTCTCTCTCTCTCTCTCTTTCTCTTTCTCTCTCTCTCTCTCTCTCTGTCTCTTTCTCTCTCTTTCTCTCCCTCTCTCTTTCTCTCTTTCTCTCTGTTTGTCTCTCTCTCTCTCTCCTTCTCTCTCTCTCTCCCTCTCTCTCTCTCTCTCTCTCTCTCTCTCTCTGTGTGTGTATGCCACTCTCTCTGTCTCTCCTCCTTCTCCTCATTGTGTGTTTGTGTGAGTGTATGTGTCTTTATATGTTTTGGAAGATGTTGCTAGAAAAGCAACTTGATTTTGTAACCTTTCCAACTTTATTCTTCCTATGAGCTACTCATGAAAGGGAGAGGAGACGGGAGTTTGGGAAGATGTTTAGAATGGGCTTTTAGCCCCCCCCCTTCAAGGCACATAAAAATACAGCTATATAGTCTCTCTCTCCCCACTCCCTCCCCCTTCTTCTTTCCTCTTTCTTTCTCTCTCTCTCTCTCTCTTTCTCTCTCTCTCTTTCTCCTCCTTCCCTCCATTGTGTTTGTGTGTGTGTGTGTTTGCATTTGTTTGGGTGGGAGACACAAACCAAGGGGGCTAAGACAAAATGTGCCTGGAAAGGGAAGTTGAATGACAGAATCTAGGTTTCCCTCTCTCCCTCTCTCCCTCCCTCTCTCTCTCTCTCTCTTTCTCCATTATCCTTTTGAGATTGGCACTGGAGCTGCCTTACTGGCAGAGATTCAGACATTAAGTGAATTGCTTCTCCGGGACCTCCTTAATATGTTCCAAACTGGCATCAAACTGGAGAAGAAAAAAAACCCTCCACAAACTAATCTTCTTTTGACTTTGTCGAGAATAGTTTTCTCTATCTAGGCCTATGGCTGACTGGGAACCAACCCCCAGAATTCTCAGCAATGGCGATGCAGGCTGGAGGATTCTGGGAATTAAGTCCACACAGGAGCATTTGGGAACTCAAAAGGAAGTTTTTTGGTTTTTTCCCCAGAGCCTTGAAAGTGCAGCCTGGCAAAGGAGCAGAGATAAAGCCAAACTTTTCATTATCCTTCCCGCACCTATGAACAAATGTTTTTTGGTGTTCTGCAAAAAATTATTTGCATTTTTTATATTGCACTAAATCAGGGGTCCTCAAACTACGGCCCCTGGGACAAAGAAGTGCAATGAATGCTTGTTTTGCTGCAGAGAGTCTCCCCCTTCGGGGTCTTCTTGTGTGGGTCGGAGGAGGGCAGAAATTCTGACTTGGGGTCTGCTTCAGCCTCCTGGTGCGGGGCTTTGGGCGAAGGCTGGGGGAAGAGCCGCTGGTGGTGAAGAGGTGGAGGGCCTGGTTCCAGTGGGACAGCATCATGGCCTGGAACTGGCTGACCATCTCAACCCGCTGAGCCTTCAGGCGCTGGTACCTGGCCTTGCACTCCTGCAGGTCTTTCCTCTGCTTGGAAAGCCTATGCTCCTAATCCTCAGTGAGGTGCTTCTGCTGAGCTTCCTTCTTGGCCAGGTCCAATTTGAACTGAGGCAGCTGTTTTGCCAATTCTTTCTCGTGGTGGCTGCTTAGCTCCAACAACTGCTTCCTGTTAGGACTCTAAAGAGCCTTAGCGGGCAGGTGAGGAGTGGCTGGGAGAGGAGGGGCAAGTAGAAGACAACAAGACACCCCTCAATGCGAGTGACATCGAGTTGGCCATGCCCACCAAGTCACATGACCACCTAGCCACGCCCATCCAGCTGGTCATTAGGCAGATTCTATTAGTGGTCCTCGGGATTTTAAATTATGAATTTAATGATTCCTGAGGTCCGAAAGGTTGGTGACCCCTGCTCTGGAATACTTGCAGCCCAGGAATACGTTTAAGAAAACACAACACCATACTACTGTAATATTTTTGCAGGGCAAAATCCTGGAGAAATGTACTGATTCGCAAGTGAACTGTGATGGAATGTAGTCTGGATTCCCGGGAGGGAGGGGCCGCATTCCAGAGGAGCAAGAGATAGCAAAGTTGAGACAGTTGGCATGAGAGAAAGAGGGTGAAGACAGCTCCTCCCTAATAGTTCCTAGAGGATACTGTATGTTTTACAGTGGTGCAGTGGCCTAGAGGTGGAGCTCTCACCTCACAATCAGGAGGGCTGTGAGTTCGATCCTAGGTAGAGGCGGATATTTCTCTCTCTGGGCACGATGAGACTATATCTGCCGAATGAAACTCCGCGTTGGCAACAGGAAAGGCATCTGGCCAGTAAACACTCAGCTCCATTTAGTTGCCCAGACTCCATCCAGCAAGGGATTATGGGGTCATTAAAAGGAGATGATGATGATGATGATTGTATGTTTTATGGTGCAAGTACCGTGGTCTATTTTAATTTGGCAAGATTTCTGTCTATAGGTAGAGGAATCCATAAAACACAGTATCCTCTAGGAACTATTAGGGAGGAGCTGTCTTCACCCTCTTTCTCTCATGCCAACTGTCTCGACTTTGCTGTCTCTTGCTCCTCTGGAATGCAGCCCCTCCCTCCCGGGAATCCAGACTACATTCCATCACAGTTCACTTGCGAATCAGTACATTTCTCCAGGATTTTGCCCTGCAAAAATATTACAGTAGTATGGTTTTGTGTTTTCTTAAACATATTCCTGGGCTGCAAGTATTCTAGAGCAGGGGTCACCAACCTTTCGGACCTCAGGAATCATTAAATTCATAATTTCCTATAGACAGACCTTCCATAGAGGAAGCTGCATAGAACAACCTGCCTCTCTTGGTTTTTGGAGC
The DNA here is from genome assembly GCF_028640845.1 of Ahaetulla prasina. Lineage (NCBI taxonomy): Eukaryota > Metazoa > Chordata > Lepidosauria > Squamata > Colubridae > Ahaetulla > Ahaetulla prasina. The sequence continues at coordinate 6,943,554 of NC_080549.1, read as the reverse complement.
CTGACATGAAAAAACTGGACAGTGAGCATCTAAGGGGTATCCTTCATTCTCCTTGCAATGCAAGTAGTCCTCAACTTACAACAGTTCATTTAGTGACCATTCAAAGTTATCCCGGAATTCAAAAAAGTGAGTTATGACCGTTTTTCCACACTTACAACCGTTGGCAGCCTCCCCTTGGTCACGTGATCAAAATTCAGATGCTGGCAACTGGCACGTACTTACGACGGTTGCAGTCTCCCCTGGATCATGTGATCTGCTTTTGCAACTTTGTGACAAGCAAAGTCAATGGAGATATTAGACTCACTTAACAAACGTGTTTGTAACTTAACCACTGCAAGTATTCACTTATCGGTAGTAAGAAAGATCGTAAATTGAGGGAAAACTCCCTTAATAAATGTCTCACTGAACGACAGAAAACTGGACTCAATTTTAGTCATAAGTTGAGGACTGTATCTATTCCCACCAATAATATTATCCGTAAAGCTAATTTATACCTCTTGCAAACCTCTTGCAAAATATATAGGTAAAATAGTGGTTATGCAGGATGTGATACATTTATGTAAAATGTAAAATATAATTTTAGTACACGCTGAAAAAGAATCGGGGGGTAAGCTGAGCATGAAAATCCCCAAATAGAAATGAGGTATAAATTTATGAGTTTAATTGTTCAAACTGCCAACATAGGATAAGTGATGAAAAGTCAATTAGGGTTTTAATTAGAGCTACTATAATCACATATATTAACTAATTAACTGTGACATTAATTCTAACCTGTCTCCCATTTAATTGGCATTTTATGGATACTAATTCGAAAACTTGTTATATTTATTTATTTTTTTCATAAAGAAGAGAACATTTCCCACCTCTTTCTTTAATAAGAAAACGGAAGCAAAGGTGAACAAAATACTTCGACGGTTTATGGAAATGCTACAACGATGAAACTCAGAGCTGATTTCTCTATGATGTCTCCCTGATTGCTCCCGATATACTACAAAAAAAAAAAAAAAGATGTTGGGACCTTGGAAAAGGTTCAGAGAAGAGCAACTAAGATGAATCAAAGGCCTGGAGACTAAACCATATGAAGGTCTTTCCTGAACCTCTTTTTCTACCTACAGTTAGTCTTTGGCAGGGGTGAAATCTAAATTACTTTCCTACCAGTTCTGTGGGTGTGGCTTGGTGGTGGTGGGTCATGTGACTGAGTGGGCGTGTCTAGGTGACTGGGGGATCAAAAGACAGAAACTCACTAACAATGTCCTGTTGAATCAGGCTTGGACTAGATCAGGAGCCACCAACCTTTCGGACCTCAGGGACCACTAAAATTCATAATTTTAAATCTCAGGGACCACTATTTATGATCTGCCTAATGACCGGCTGGGTGGGCGTGGCTAGGTGGTCATGTGACTGGGTGGTCGACTTGATGTCACTCACGAGGGGCGCCTCGCCAGCCTCTGTTCGCCCCTCCCCTCCCAGCCCCTCCTCGCCTGCCTGCCCAGGCTCCTTAGTGCCCCGACAGGAAGCAGTTGTTGGAGCTTAGCATCCACCACGAGAAAGAGTTGGCAAAACAGCTGCCTCAGTTCAAATTGCATCTGACCGAGAAGGAGGCTCAGCAGAAGCACCTCACTGAGGACTAGGAGCATAGGCTTTCCAAGCAGAGGAAAGACCTGCAGGAGTACAAGGCCAGGTACCAGCGCCTGGCGGCTCAGTGGGCTGAGATGGTTGGCCAGTTCCAGGCCATGAGGCAATCCCACTGGAACAAGGCCTTCCGGCTCTTCGGCACTAGCGGCCCTTCCCTCCAGCCTTCGCCCAAAGCCCCACACCAGGAGGCTGAAGCAGACTCTGAGTCGGAATTTCTGCCCCCCTCCAATCCACACAAAAAGACCCCAAAGGGGGAGAGTCTCTGCAGCAACACAAACATTCATTGCACGTGTCTGGCCCAGGGGCTGTAGTTTGAGGACCTCTGATTTAATGCAATATTAAAAATGCAAATAATTTTTCTGTGGACCACCAAAAATTTTTCACGGACCACCAGTTGGTGACTGCTTTCCTAGACAACCTCTCTTCCCTCTGTCTCCCAAGGCCTTTCTCACATACCATGGTGGTAGACATGCCATCTTAGCCTCCGTTTCCTATAATCAAATCAAACCATCATCCGCTTTGTTGTTTGTTTGCAATGGGGCAACTTCGGAACAATGTCCATCTTTCCTGGGAATTCCCTTTCCTTGTGGTGTCCAGTTCCTTTGACATCCTCTCCTTCTTGGCTGTTTAATCTTGTATAATAATTAACTCCAACTGATCTGCTGCGGTGTTTTAAACCAAGTGATCGGGCCTATTCAATTAGACATGGAAAAAAAAACCCAGAACTATCTTTGTTCTGTGAACAATAATGTGACCAGGGGAAAGAATGAAGGGGTGCAAAATAATGAGATTCCTAGATGGTGTGTTTTTTTTTTTTTTTTTTGGTGCTGCAAATTTGGGACAGAATTTCTGGGCTTAGCACACGGGGAGCTTTGTCGTTCGTGGCAGGGGTGCCGAGTTTTGAAAGGGAAAGGCTGCAATCCTTAATTAGGTATGCTTCTGGATTACAGCAATAAAGCTTTAGTTAAAGCCGGAAGTACGATTTAAAACCTGCCCATTGTTGGAAAATCGGAGCAGAGGCAGAAGGCTGGACATTCCAGGTTGTCGGAGGGAGCAGGTTTTTTTCACTGGTGGTGAGCTTCAAGAACCTGACAGGAGAATGGATAAATCATTTGTTAATCCTGAATCCTAAAAACCTAGAGGAGGAGGAGGAGGAGGAGGAGGAGGAGGAGGAGGAGGAGGAGGAGGAGGAGGAGGAGGAGGAGGAGAAGTAGTAGTCATCATCTGGAAAAGATTTCCATGTTCTCAGATCTGGCCTCAAAAGAAAGAAGGATAATGGTTTCATTGTTAAACACAGGGAATCAAATGCAGAGAGCTTAGAATGAATAGAATAGAATAGAATAGAATAGAATAGAATAGAATAGAATAGAATAGAATAGAATTCTTTATTGGCCAAGTGTGATTGGACACACAAGGAATTTCTCCTCAGTGCATAAGCTCTCAGCGTACATAAAAGATATAAGTGATAAATCATGATCACAGTCATCATAAATACATTCATCATGAATCATTAGATACATTGCTTAGTGGTAGTCATAGGATACTAAATAAGCAATCAAAATCATACTAGGAAACTAAAAAAAAAAGAATATATATCGTAAAGATACAAGCAACAAGGTTATAGACATACTGTAAGTGGAAAGGAGATAGGTAATAGGAAGGATGAGAAGAGTAATAGTAACACAGTCTTAGTGAATAGTTTGACAGTGTTGAGGGAATTATTTGTTTAGCAGAGGGATGGCATGTGGGGGAAAACCTGTCCTTGTGTCTAGTTGTTCTGGTGTGCAGTGCTCCATAACGTGGCTTTGAGGGTAGAAGTTGAAACAATTTATGTCCAGGATGTGAGGGGTCTGTAGATATTTTCACAGCCTGTTGACTATCTTTTTCTCTTTTGGTGAAATGCTCATTTCTGCTACGCTTCCTACCCTCCCTTCTGCCCTTACTGAATCGAAAAATGCCTTTCATTTTATTTTTATTTTATTTAATGTCAAAAGGAAGCCGAGAGGCTGTCAAGCCAATTGCAAACTTTGGAATTAGACAACGGCGGGCATTCTTAGATAACAAAAGAGTGGGTGGTTACAGTCCAGTGCTTTGGCTGGAAGGGTGCCCAGCTGCCTGGCTAAAAGGAAAAAGGTAAATGAAGAGTAAAGATTAGACTAGAACATCTGGGGGAACTAAATTTTTCAAATTATGGTTTGTTAAAGGTATAGCCCTATGTGCTAGATAAAGTTTGCCTAGTGCAAGATGGAGACAATTAAATTCATCGTAGCCCAGGGGTAGGATTAAAAAGTTTAACAGCCGATTATCTGCTTGGTTGCTGGGTGGGCATGGCCATTTTGTGTGTGGCCTACTTGGCCTCCTGCACCACTGTCCGGGGGGGAGCATTTTTGCCTTCCCCAAGCTCTGGGGGCTTTCCTTGAGCCTCTGCGAGGGCAAAAACAGCCGCCCCCAGGCTCCAGAGGCCCTCCGGAGGCCAGAAATGAGTCCATTTCCACACTTCCAGAAGGCCCATTTTTTGCCCTCCCCAGGCACCAGGGTGAAAACAGCCTCCCCTGGGCTCTGGAGGCTTTCCAGAGGCCAGAAACAGGCTAATTTCTGGACTTCCGAAACTTCTGGGAGGCCCATTTTTTGCCCTCCCAGCACCTCTGTACAGGCGCTGCACTTACCTGGCATCCAAAACAGGCTGTGTGGAGACTCCTAGGAGGGGAGGGGTGGGGGCAGCCAGTCCTTGCAACTACTGGTTTGGTGAACTAGATGTAAAATTAGCATCCAGTTCATCCGAACTAGTCCAAACCAGCTGAATCCCAGTCCTGTCATTGCTCCATTAAGACAAAGTACCCAGCGAGTGAAGAGATAGAATCCTCTTTGCAATGGGTTGTGGTGAGTTTCAAGCATGGAGCCACAACTTTACAGCTGTTTTTGAAACAGAAATGGACCGTTCAAGGAATGTGAATTCTTTAAAAAAATGTTCCATGGCAGGTAGGCTGAATGTGTGGTTTTTCTTCTGGGCTTTAGTGGCATGGTAGAATAACGTTAGAGAACATGTCAGGCATAAATGCCTTTCGCTTCCTTCTGCAAAGAGAGATGATTGATATTTTGTGCCTTCCCTCGCTCAATTTTTTTTCAGTTTCTTTTATAGACTTACAATCAGACAGAATGTTGTGGTCCTCCAGCAGCCTGAGGACTTGGCAGTGGAGTCAGACAGTGAAGAGCCTGGGAAGGACGATGGGTCAGTCCTGGAGTCAGGGGAAGGCTCAGATGAGGGCTCTGCATCAGAGGCAGAGATGGGGCCAGGGCCATCTGGGAGCGATGCGTGGACTCTGGAGCCTCCAGAGGCGAACAGCAGAGAGTCAGAGGAACAAGAGGAGTGCACGCATGAGAAGAGCTGCCAAAAGGCAAGAGCAGCTGAAGCAAAAAGGACGACTCAGGAGTAAGGCCAGAAGATGATTGGCCCCTTCCATAAGGCTTAAAAGAGCAGCAATGAGCCATAGGGTTCTTTGTGAAAAGGAACGTTGATTCCATTGCTTCTTGTCAGCATCTCTTGAACTTTGTGGGGGCTTTGCCAAGAGAAGTCTGGTGATAAGGCCGAAGGACTGTTTATGAAGAATTTGTTTTGGACTAAGCTGAGAATGAATTAATGCTCAGGTGTTCTAATAAAATAAGTTTGTTCAGGACTGAATTGTGTTTGGTAATCACTACTTGGGCCTCTGTCACAACACAGAGCATATCAAGGGATCCAATATGTAGAATGTGGCCAGTTGCCTGGCTTTTTTTTATTTCCAGCATTTTTTTTAAAATCCAGCTTTCCTAGAGAACCCATCTTTAACTCGTCAAGGTCACCCAAAAGTACCCAGCAAGGGCAGAGCCACACCAACCTTTGTTGTGTGAAGAAAAAAAGACCAACTGAAGCCAGCAAATCCAAATCATGTGGTCAAACGTTAAGCTTTCATATAAATATTCGGACATTGCTGGCTTGTTTTCACTTCAGCAAGATACACTGCACTGCAGAGGCAGCTTAATTGTTCTTATCCAGGCACAAAAAGAAAACACACAATTCTCGTTTGCACTAGTTTGGAGACCTTTAGCAAAAGAAACATTTGCAAAAGCTTTCCCCCAGCTGCTGAAACTGCTGGATGAGGCCATCAAAGTCTGCTTACAGAAGAACAGAGCTGGAAGGGTCTGGTGGTCCAACCCCATCTGCTCAGGCAGAAGACCTCATCCCATCCCAAACAAATGGTTGCTGAATTGCTTCTTAAAAACCTCCAGTGATGGAGAACCATCAACTTCTGAAGGCAAACTGTGGCTGCGCGGGTGATAGAGGGAGCACCTCGTGGCTCCCATGTGACACCTCTCCTGCGCAGTCTGCACTGGCTCCCGGTGGTCTTCCGGTTCCAATTCAAGGTGCTTGTCATCACCTTTAAAGCGCTCCATGGCTTAGGACCGGGGTACTTACGGGACTGCCTACTGCCACCAGTAGCCTCACACCGACCAGTGTGCTCTCACAGAGAGGGCCTCCTTCGGATACCGTCAGCCAAACAATGTCGGCTGGTGACCTCCAGGGGGAGGGCCTTCTCTGTGGGGGCTCCTGCCCTCTGGAACGAGCTGCCTCCGGGGCTTCGTCAACTCCCCGACCTCCGGACTTTCTGCCGCGAGCTGAAGACGTTGTTTCGACGTGCAGGACTAGCTTGAACGTAGTTTTAAATCAGGGTTTTAAATTGGGGTTTTTAAATGGGGTTTTTAATCGTATTTAAAATTTTTAGGCCATATATCAAATTATCATATATATATATCAGTTTTTTCCCGAAGGCCATCACTCTGCTAAACAAATAATTCCCTCAACACTGTCAGACTATTTACTGAATCTGCACTACTATTAATCTTCTCATAGTTCCCATCACCAATCTCTTTCCACTTATGACTGTATGACTATAACTTGTTGCTGGCAATCCTTATGATTTATATTGATATATTGATCATCAATTGTGTTGTAAATGTTGTACCTTGATGAAGGTATCTTTTCTTTTATGTACACTGAGAGCATATGCACCAAGACAAATTCCTTGTGTGTCCAATCACACTTGGCCAATAAAATTCTATTCTATTCTATTCTATTCTATTAGTTTTTTATACTGTTTTTAATCTGTATTATATGTATTTTGGTTTTTATTGGCTGTGAACCGCCCTGAGTCCTTCGGGAGAAGGGCGGTATACAAATGTAATAAATAATAATAAATAATAATAAACTGTTTCACTGATTAATTGTTCTAACTTTCTGGAAATTCCTCCCTAGTTCTTGGTTGGATCTTTCCTTGATTAGTCTCCATCCGTTGCTTCTTCTCCTGCCGTCAGGTGCTTTGATGACTAAGTTGACTTCTTTTCTTCTTTGTGGCAGCTCCTAGAATCCTTGAGATCTCACAGAATGCAGAATAACAGAGTCGGAAGGGACCTTGGAGGTCTTCCAATCCAACCCCCTGCTCAGGGGTTAGGGTTAGGCATGTTTTTCCGGATCAATATACAGAAAGGTGCAGCAGAATATCTCAGTTCAAGTTCTCCAAGGAGTTTCATTTCTCGTCTGTTGTACTTCAGAGACCATTAATCTTTCTCTGTGTAATGTCTGGGGTGGAGTCAGTACTGGTATATGACCCTTCCTAAAAACAGTTTCCAGAAAGAAAAGTGATGGGGGGGAGAGAAGAGAGGACAAAGCGAAGGGAGAGGAGAGGAGAGGAGAGGAGAAAAAGGGAAGGGAGGGGAGCGGCGACAAAAGAAGGAAAGGAAGGGGAAGCAAAAGGAAGGAAGAGGAGAGGAGAGGAGACAAAGGGAAGGGAGGGGAAGGGTGAGGATAGGGAACAAAGGTGGGGAAGCGAGGGGAGAGGAGAGGTGGGAGGAGAGAGGAGAGGAGAAAAGGAAGGGAGGGAGCGACAAAAGAAGGAAAGGAGGGGAAGCAAAAGGAAGGAAGAGGAGAGGAGAGGAGACAAAGGGAAGGGAGGGGAAGGGTGAGGATAGGGAACAAAGGTGGGGAAGCGAGGGGAGAGGAGAGGTGGGAGGAGAGAGGAGAGAGGCGGGAGGGAGGAAGGAGAAGGGAGAGGGAGCAGAGAAAAGACAGAAAAGAGAAGAGAATCAATGAGGGGAACAACAGGAAATATAATCTCTTTCGAATTAGTTGTGTTCAGAGTTTCCCTCTGGAAACCCAAGCTTGATTTATGCCCAAAGTAGCTTCACTGGAGTTAATGAAGTTACTCCGGGGATGTATTAAGTCAGCTGTGTTTATTCTCTAAGCTCCCTTTATGCTGTAAACCATGCTATGATTAACATTAATCTGACTGAAATATTCGGGCATCCCTATTCCCTGGCTAATTCTATTAAGCACTTTCTAACTCTCTCTCTCTCTTCCCTTCCCCAAAACTGCTCTGAAATGTTATCATGGGGTGACAAAAACTTAAGCTTTTTATTGGATTTTTTCCCCCTAAAGCCATGGTTGGTTGGCTGCTCGCAGAGAGGTGGGGGAAGGTCTATTGGCTGAATTTTTGTTTATTCTGGGCTGCAAAATAGTTTGGGCAAACATTACTCTGCACCCAACCCTACCGGACTCGCCAAAGATGACTCTGACCCTGGAAAGACATGATGTGAAAGAAAATCTTGCAAAGAGCTAATAGTGCAAAGATGTCATAAGCGAGCTAATGTGTCATGGTCCGCCAGCAGCCTGTGGAGCCGGCAGCGGAGTCGGAGAGTGATGAGGCTGAGGAAGAACATGGGCCAGTCCTGGAGGCTGGGGAAGGCCCGGATGAGGGCTCTGCGTCAGAGGCAGAGGTGGGACCAGGGCCATCGGGGAGTGATGCGTGGACTCTGGAGCCTCCAGAGGCTGACAGTAGTGAGGCAGAGGAAAAGGAAGAGCTACCAGAAGGCAAGAGCAGCTAAATCAAAGAGGACGACTCGGGAGTAGGGCCAAGAGATAATTGGCCTCTCCCATAAGGCTTAAAAGACCAGCAACGGCGTTTGGGCTCTTTGCCAGAAAACAACATTGATAGCCTTGCTCCTTGTCTTGCTGCACTTGTTTCTTGTTGGCGTCTTCTGCTTTTGAACTTTTGCCAAGAAAAGCCTTTGGCGGTTTGCCTAATTAGACTAGGGTTGGTGATAAGACCGAAGAATCGTGTTATGAAGAATTTGCTTTGATTTAGTTTGGACTATAATGAGAATGAGTTAATTCTCAGCTGTTCTAATAAAGTCTGTTTGTTTTTGAACTGACTGCATCTACTACTACCTACTTGGGCCTGGGTCACAACATAATACTTAGGAGAGTGCTACACTACTATCCAATACTTGTAAACGTAGACGCACTGGTGGGATTCAAATTTTTTTACTACTGGTTCTGTGGGCGTGGCTTGGTGGGTGTGGATTGGTGAGCACAGCAGGGGAAGGATACTGCAAAATCTCCATTCCCACCCCACCCCATTAACATGCTTTCCAGCTCCGTTCTCCTGTGTAGGGCAACTAAAGAAGACCCAGCTGATCAGATGGGACTCAATCGGCTGGGACTCAGTAGGCAGAGAATAGATGGGGACAGGGCCAGCCAGAGGTGATATTTGCCGGTTCTCCAAACTACTCAAAATTTCCGCTACCGGTTCTCCAGAATCGTTCAGAACCAGCTGAAACCCACCTTTTACGTAGAGGCAACTGGGCTTTATGGTTTTTCTTCAAATGGGGATTTTTATTTTTATTTTTTGAATTTATATCCCGCCCTTCTCCGAAGACTCAGGGCGGCTTACAACGTGTTAAGCAATAGTCTTCATCCATTTGTATATTATATACAAAGTCAACTTTTATTGCCCCCAACAATCTGGGTCCTCATTTCACCTACCTTATAAAGGATGGAAGGCTGAGTCAACCTTGAGCCTGGTGGGACTTGAACCTGCAGTAATTGCAAGCAGCTGCTGTTAATAACAGACAGACTTAGTCCGTTGAGCCACCAGAGGATATTTTGCAGTATCCTTCTCCTGCCACGCCTACCACGCCACACCCACAGAACCCCTAATTAAAAAAAAAATTGGATTTCACCGCTGAATATTTCATTTTCCTAGGAGAGGGCTAACTTCCTACAATCCGAAGGATTTTTTTTTTCCTGCTTGCTGCCTTTCTCATATAAAAGGCTTCCTGATCAAATCAAAGTAGTTCTGTGTGTGTGTGTTTGTGCGTGTAGGTTTAATTAAGGCTTTCCAAAATATGAAAGGCCAAATGCCACATTTACAATTGTTACTGTTTGACCTTTTATTTCAGCTACCGAGTAAACATACAGCGCTGAAGGTTTTGGGTTCTTGTTTAAATTAAGTAGTCTGTTTGTTGATAGAAAGGTCACTTTTCAGAAAGGCAACAATTTTTGTTGTTGTTGTTGCTGTTGTTGTTTTTAAAAGAAATCATTTTTCCGTCTATCTGATGGAGTTAATTAAGAATGTTCTTGAGAAGCGTAACCTCGTTTCGAACGCGCGGTTCAGAAACTGTTTGTAATTTGAGAGTGGGCGCTTCATTATTAAGGACAAATGTTGGCTCGCCATACTGTAAAAACGTAGTTTTGGGTTAAAACGGTTTGGCAGCAGGCAGCAAGCCTGACATGCGAAGAGGAGCAAATTTAATTTTGCGGCTGCTGTCTTGCGGAATTAAAAATCTCTCAATCACAAGCTTTAAACAACCACGGCAGCCAAACAATTAACACCTCATAACAATTAGGGAGGGAAAGAAATGTAGTTGGATGAGAACAATTCTGAGCATGCACGAGGCAATAGGATCCTCCAATGCATCCTGTTCAGGGCAGGAGAGAATAGAATAGAATAGAATAGAATAGAATAGAATAGAATAGAATAGAATAGAATAGAATAGAATAGAATAGAATAGAATAGAATAGAATAGAACAGAATAGAATAGAATAGAATAGAATAGAATAGAATAGAATAGAATAGAAAATATAGAATAGAATAGAGTAGAGTAGAGTAAAGTAGAGTAGAGTAAATAGAGAATAGAGAATAGAATAGAATAGAATAGAAAATATAGAACAGAATAGAGAATAGAATAGAACAGAATAGAGAATAGAATAGAATAGAGTAGAGTAGAATAGAGTAGAGTAGAATAGAATAGAGAATAGAATAGAATAGAATAGAATAGAATAGAATAGAATAGAATAGAATAGAATAGAATAGAAAATATAGAATAGAATAGAATAGAGAATAGAACAGAATAGAGAATAGAACAGAACAGAACAGAACAGAACAGAACAGAACAGAACAGAATAGAATAGAAAATATAGAATAGAATAGAACAGAATAGAGAATAGAATAGGATAGAACAGAATAGATAATAGAATAGAAGTAGAGTAGAATAGACTATAGAGAATAGAATAGAATAGAATAGAGTAGAGTAGAATAGAATAGAACAGAATAGAATAGAGAATAGAGAATAGAATAGAACAGAATAGAGAACAGAACAGAACAGAACAGAACAGAATAGAATAGAACTTTTTTTCTGCAGTGTACTTAAGCCTGTCCATTAGGGAAGGTCTCTTCAAATTTTCAGTGGTGGCCTATCTTGTCATGAAACATGAAGTTATGGGAAGCCGCCACCACCACCCCTTCCTAGAAGAATGAAATACAGTATTTTGAGGAATATGTCAAGCCCGAATTTGAGATATGTGTAGCCATTTTATTTAGCTCTCTAGTATACTCATTTATTCCTTTTCTTTCTCTTGCTTATGTAAGGGGGGGGGTGTCTATTTAACAATTCAATTTATTTATTTAAAATAAATTAAATATATATATATATTAATCCCTCTTTTGACACCCTTTCTTTAATATTTCTGTTCTGCCATTCCTTTGATATTAGTGTAACTCTTGTCCTGCGGCAAGTTTGCCATGGTGAGTTGTTGAATTGTCAAAGACCTGAATTTCAGTAGGTCTCACCTTGTTGTTGTTAGTTGTGAAGTCGTGTCCGACCCATCGCGACCCCATGGACAACGTTCCTCCAGGCTTTCCTGTCCTCTACCATCCTCTGGAGTCCATTTAAACTCAAGCTGACTGCTTCAGTGACTCCATCCAGCCACCCCATTCTCTGTTGTCCCCTTCTTCTTTTGCCCTCCATCTTCCCCAGCATTAAGCTCTTCTCCAGGGAGTCCTTCCTTCTCATTAGGTGGCCAAAGTATTTGAGTTTCCTCTTCAGGATCTGGCCTTCTAAAGAGCAGTCAGGGTTGATCTCCTCTAGGACTTGCTCCTCTAGGACTGACGGGTTTGTTCGCAGGAGTCTTCTCCAGCTCCAGAGTTCAAGGGCCTCAATTCTTTGTTGCTCAGCCTTCCTTATGGTCCAACTTTCACAGCCATCCACTGCAAGTGGGAAAACCATAGCCTTGACTATATAGGTCTCACCTATCCCTACGCAATCTGAATTTCTCTTCCATCCTGAAAGATGAGTAGCTATTGTTGGTAAAATATATAATGCACTTTGCAGCTAAATGGTAGAAAATAATGCTAAAATAATTTACATTCTGTGTTGAGGATTGCTTTGTCCCCAAAGTATGTATTTGTCCTTGTTTTGAAGTACTTGTAGTTCAGCCACTTATGCCTAAGAAATCATATTGTAACATATGATTCCATTAATGCCAAGCATGAGCTGCCAGGCCATAATGGAGAAGCCTTTTGTTACCATGGACATTAAAAGAGGGCTGAGTACTATTATGTAGTTCTTTCTGCTCCAGAAACATCACATCAAATGTTGTAGCGCATCCATTTATATAAACCTTTGATGAGTCAGGCAAAACATTTACTCTGGAATTAGAACTGACACAGATTTCTTTTTTTCCAATGCTGAAAAAAAAAATGGAAAAAGGATAGCGGTAGTGAATATCTAAAAGGAAAGAATTTTCACTGGCAAATTTTGCATTGGTTTGTTTTTTTGTTTGTTTGTGTTGGCAGCAGGGCCAGCATTCATGGCGGTGGCAGGGAGGAGAAGATTGAGGATAAAACTACCCTGGAGACCCCCTTGAATTCCTGGAAGAAGAGATGGAATCTAATTCTAGCTAAGACATAAATATTTGCTCACAAATCTTGAATGTTTTCATCCTTCCAACAAGGAGATTGACTTACAGCGTGCCTGCCTTCTGCTTGCTTGCTTTGGTGGAATGCCGATAGGAATTGACAACTAAAAAACTTGTTGCTTAAAACCTCAATGAAATTCTCCTGGCTCAAGACTCTGTGTTTGATGATAAACACTGTTTATGACAACATTAAGAAGTGCGGACTTCAGCTCCCAGAATTCCCCAGCCATCGCTTAGTTGCCTCAGGTCCTGAATTGTGGCCTTCTGGTTGTCTGTGGAGATTCTCAGTCATCCAGGTCATGGTTGTCCCAAAGGTGCTTTTTCAAAAAAGCAACTGGACTTCCTTTGTGTTTTCTTGAAGAGGTTTCGCTTTCCAAGATGTTCTGAAGAAGCTTCTTGGAAGGGAAGGGAAAAGTCTCCAAGGAAACACAAAGGAAGTCCGGTTGCCTTTTGGAAAAAGCACCTTTGGAATGCCCTTCTGGGTTCTCATCCACTTCCTGTTTCCTTCCCAGGTAACCACCACTTCCTGTTTCCCCACTCTAATCAAGGAATGGCCCTCTGAAGGTGCCATGACATTATTTTGGGGTGGAGTGAGGAACTGCTCAAAAATCACATAGCCTTCAGACTCCAGTTTGCTGCTCCCACATTCTCTTCTGATTGCAATTGTTGAAAATAAAGATCTTTGTGTCTTGTCCTGTAAAAACAGCAACAAATGCTCTGAAACAAGCCCATTCTAATAATCCCCTTGCTCCTACTATCCTCACATCGAGTGAAAGAAAGAGAGAGCAAAAGAGAGAGACAAAGACAGAGACAGACAGAGAGACAGACAGACAGAAAAAGAGACCCAGAGTGAGAGAGACAGAGACAGACAGAGAGACAGAGAGAGGCAGAGACAGACAGAGAGACAGAGAGAGAGACATAGTGAGAGAGACAGAGAGAGAGACACACAGTGAGAGAGACAGAGAGAGAGACAGAGAGAGAGAGAGAGACAGAGAAAGAGAGACAGAGAGTGAGAGAGACAAAGAGAGAAACAGAGACTGAGACAGACAGAGACAGACAGAGAGACAGAGACAGAGACAGACAGAGATAGAGACAGAGAGACAGAGAGAAGGAGAGACACAGAGTGAGAGAGAGAGAGAAAGAGAAACAGAGAGAGAGAGAGAGAGAAACAGACACACAGAGAGAGTCAGAGAGAGAGAGACACAGAGACACAGAGACACAGAGACACAGAGACACAGAGAGAGACACACACAGAGGGAGACAGAGACACACAGAGAGAAAGAGATTCAACACAGCTTCGTTGACACATCTAACAAGGCCTTGTCCATCTAAATTACTGCTGCCATCTACATTTTTCCTTGAAAAGTGTTAAGTGTAGGCCTCGGCTACTAAAATAAAGAATCCCCTGGAGAATCCCACCCCCCCAAAAAAGCTATAAAAGCTGAGAATCCAGCAGAGGCAGACCCAATGTGCATGGGCTTGTATGACTTTCTTTTGTCAGAAAACTTTTATGGACCGTTTGGATAGAAACGCTATGGATTGGTCGCTGTCCATGGTACCCCGGGAGGACACTAAACCTGAAAAGGCATTATGAGACTCTCATAATGAAAGAGAGACTTTGCAAGTTGGGTGGCTGACCTTGCCAAGGTTAATGAATCCCCAATCAACGTTTTGAAAGCCTTTGCTACGTGGAAAATATCTGCTTCTGGGTGATCAAATCTGCCCTTCCCAGGGAAGGTCTGAGTCCATTAGCCACACTGAGCGGGGATAGAATTGCACTGAATGGGTGAAATGTTATAGCGTGACTTCCGGCACTTCTAAAATATGTCATTGTGTAGACCATGACTGGTATCTGACACTGGGTAGAGATGGCGTTCTGATATGGATGCCTCCGCAGTGATGGATTTATGCGTTACTAGGAGAAACTCCCAGAGCCATAATAGTAACATTGCAGCTGCATTGAACTTGCCTGCAGAAGTTGTGAATGTTCCAACACTGGATGTTTTTAAGAAGAGATTGGACAACCATTTGCCTGAAATGATATAGGGTTTCAGAGCAGGGGGTTTGTTGTGTCCTACTCCCCCCCCCGACGACCGGGTCTGGGAAGTCTGTATCAAGCGTGGCCACGAAGCCTCTGCAGCTTTGCCAAATTCCTTTCAGATTTCTCAGGGCAGGCAGGAATCCAAGGTGTGACTTCAGCAAACCAGATGAGACTTTGCTTGACTCAAGGAATGCCAAAAAGCAGATCCTTTATATAGGCCATGGGGTGTGGCTCCATGACTCAGCACTTATCCAGGCCTGCCCCTCCCTTCCTTCTGCTGATGTCGCCTCTCAATTCTCCAGAAGCGGGGATCCATCCATTGTAAATTCCCTTCCTCCGGATCTGCTGCCGGCAATTCTAACACGTGGCTGGCTTCGTGCTCACACGCTATAGGAGTGAGGGTTGTTTGTTCATTCCTGACATTCTGTCCAGGCATGGTGCCAGGGCTGGGGGCTGGAGGCATGCCAGGCCGTTCCTCTTCATTATCAGACTCTGAATCTGATAGCAGGCCCGGCAGGAGGAGGGAGGGGCCTGCCTGAGGAGAGGAGGGCGGGCGAGGCACAACAGGGTTGGACTAGAAGACCTCCAAGGTCCCTTCCAACCCAACCTTTTTTATTCTATTCTATTCTATTCTGTTCTGTTCTGTTCTGTTCTGTTCTGTTCTGTTCTGTTCTATTCTATTCCTACTCCTACAGCAAACAGCGGAGGCAGCAATAGGCAATGGCAATCTCTGCAGCCTGAAACAGCTGATGGTCGGGAGGCCGATCCAACCGACAATCAGGTGCTTGTGTTAATCAGGCTGTGCTGAAACTGAAACTGAAATGGGCTGTTTGCCGCAAGGAGGCATATTGCTGGGAGAGAGAGGCCAGCGGGTGGGAGGCCAGCGGGTGGGTGGGGCTACATTTGGTGTATAAGACGCATCCAAATTTTCACCCCCTTTAATGGGGGGGGAAAGTGTGTCTGATACTCCGAAAAATATGGTAATTCTAGCTAAGACATAAATATTTGCTCACAAATCTTGAACGTTTCATCTTTTCAACAAGGAGATTGACTTACAGCCAGCCTGCCTTCTGCTGGCTTGCTTTGGTGGAATGCAGATAGGAATTGACAACTAAAAAAACTTGTTGCTTAAAAGCTCAAGGAAACCCAACAGGCTCAAGACTCTATAGAACAGTGTCTATCATCCCTGACACCTTTAAGAAGTGTGGACTTCAGCTCCCAGAATTCCTCAGCAAGCATTGTTCTGGCTGGGGAATTCTGGGAGTTGAAGTCCTCACCTCATAAAGTTTCAGGGCTGAGAAACACTGCTCTGTAAGATCAGATTTAAACTATTTCATCATGGATATTTTCTTTTTAAACCTCTCTCCAGGGCTATTTCCCCCCTCCCTCTTTTCCGTAGCACTACGAAATCTTTCACAGAGCTGGTAAGGTATCCAGATGCTTCCTGAAATCAAATCCCCATGCATTTCTGGAATTTTCCATGGGTACCTTTAGCACTGAAAAGTACTTCAAGTGCAACTTGTTCACTTTCCATGGTTTAGTGGTGACTTGTCAAAGTGCTTCCTTTGGCATGGAAGGCATGAAGTCCAACCTTCATATCTTGAAGAGCCTCCAGAAGCTCCAGTTGGTGCAAGATGCGGTGGCCTGCATGGTTTTGTTCAGACCCCGGTGTGCACATTTTTTTTTTTAATTTGCATTTATATCCCGCCCTTCTCCGAAGACTCAGGGCGGCTTATACTATGTTAGCAATAGTCTTCATCCTATTTGTATATTTATATACAAAGTCAACTTATTGCCCCCAACAATCTGGGTCCTCATTTTACCTACCTTATAAAGGATGGAAGGCTGAGTCAACCTTGGGCCTGGTGGGACTAGAACCTGCAGTAATTGCAAGCAGCTGCTGTTAATAACAGACTGCATTAGCACCTCTCCTGCGGGAGCTGCATTGTGTTGCAACCGAGGCCCAAGTAGTGATTACCAAACACAATTCAGTCCTGAACAAACTTATTTTATTAAAACAGCTGAGAATTAATCCATTCTCAGCTCAGTCCAAAACAAATTCTTCATAAACAGTCCTTCGGCCTTATCACCAACTTTTGATGTCTTTGGCAACTTGCCACAGGCTTTTCTTGGCAAAACCCCCCAGAAAGTTCAAGAGACGCTGACAAGAAGCAATGGAATCGACATTGCTTTTCCACAAGGAACCCAACGGCTTGTTGCTGTTCTTTTAAGCCTTATGGGATGGGCCAATCATCTCCTGGCCTTACTCCCGAGTCATCCTTTTTGCTTCAGCTGCTCTTGCCTTCTGGCAGCTCTTTGCATGTGTGCACTAGGAACAGACTCCTCCTGTTTCCTCTGCCTCTCTGCTGTCCAGCTCTGGAAGCTTCAGAGTCGCGCATTGCTCCCAGATGGCCCAGGCCCCATATCTGCCTCTAAAGCAGAGCCCTCGTCCGGGCCTTCCCCTGACTCCAGGGCTGGCCCATCATCCTCCCCAGCCTCCTCACTGTCCGACTCCGCTGCTAGGTCTGCCGGCTGCTGCAGACCACAACGCATTGGTTGCCGATTGGCTTCATCAAAATCATGTGGCAACATTTTTGCTGAGATCTTGGGCGGGGTGGGATGCTGCGATTTTCAGATATGAATCATTCGGTGTGCTTTTAAATCATTTAATAATAGATTCATATTCCCCAATCAGGAGACTAAATGAGCCTTGTCTAAGATTGTCAGGTTATCCAGAGACAAAATGCTAGTCCTCTTGAAAAAAAGAAAGGGATGGACCAGAAGACAGCTCCTCTCACCAGAGAAGAATTGAGGTGGAGGTCAAACTCAGAAAGCCCCCAAATACATCTTCCCAAGGAAAACAAAGCAATAATGTCAAGTTGGCAATTATCCCTTCTCCAGATACATTTTCCCAGGGAAACTAATGTGTCAGCGCAACCATAATACCTTTAGAAGGCCAAGGTCTGCTGATAGGCTGGGGAGAAAAAAAAACCCACGATGAGAACCAAGGCAATTTGATAAAACCTCATCACAATAACTCTCTTAAAAAAAAACACCAAAAATGATGAAATATTGCCTCGTTGTTCTTTCAGGACCTTGTGGTCTTTGAAGTCCTGCTTGTTTCAGGTAGTCCCCGACTTACAATCGTAATGGAGCCCCCAAATGTCCATTGCTAAATGAGACAGCTGTTAAGTGAATTTTGGCCCATTTTACGACCTTCCTTGTCTCCGTCGTTAAGTAAATCAGTGCAGTTGTCAACTCAATGATGTGGTTGTTAAGTGAATCTGGCTTTCGAATAGAATAGAATAGAATAGAATAGAATAGAATAGAGCAACAGAGTTGGAAGGGACCTTGGAGGTCTTCTAGTCCAACCCCCTGTTTAGGCAGGAAACCCTATACTAGTGATGGCTAACCTTTTTGCCATCGCATGCCAAAAGCAGGGGAGCACAGGAGGGGTCGTGTCTGTCCCCATAATTCTATGCCCCCCCTGCATGTGTGCGTGACCCTCCCGCGCTCCCCCAGCTTTTGGAACGCGATGGCATGGTGGGCCCATTTTTCACCCTCCCCAGACTTCAGAGCCTTTCTAGGAGCCTGGGGAGGGTGACAACAACCTTCCCCACCCCCCTGGAGGCTCTCCGAAGGCCAGAAATGGCCCGACTTCCAGTGGGACCGGAAGGCCTGTTTTTTGCTCTCCCCAGAGCCTTTCTAGGAACCTGGGGAGAGCAATAAATGGACCTCCCCTACCAGGTCCTCCAGAGGCCGGAAACAACCTGTTTCCCTATTTCCAGTGGGCCCATGCCGGAGCTGAGCTCGCATGCCCACCGATATGGCTCCACGTGCCATAAGTTCACCATCACGGCCCTATGCCATTCTGATCAAATAGGTGTCCAATCTGTTCTTAAAAGCTTCCAGTGATGGATCACCCTCAACCTCTGGAGATAAGCTGTTTCATTGATTAATTGTTCTCACTGTCAGGAAATTTCTCCTTAGTTTCAGGTTAGCTCTTCCTCTGATGAGCCATTGCTTCTTGTCCTACTCTCTGGAGAATACATTGATCCCTGCTTCTCTGTGACAGCCCCTTAAGTATCAGAAGACAGTTATCATATCATCCTTCTCTACCTAGATATACCTAGCTTCCTCAATCATTGGTTTAGCCTTCAGACCTCTAATCATCTTGGTTGCTTTTCTCTATATTCTTTTTGGTTCTTAACATCATTTTGATATCTTGGTGACCACAACTGGTGGACACAGTATTCCAAGTGTGGTCTCGCCAGTGCAGTATAAAGTGTATTGGAAGAAATGTCCATCTGGGTTCAGTTCCAAGTGGGAGGCAGACACTGGAAACATGGAGGCTGGTTGGAAAGATTGTTTGATGGAGCAGAACCATTAAGCTCATGGTCCTGGTGCAGTTGAACACATGGAGTTGAGAGAGACAGAGAGGTATTAATTTCCTCTCTTGGGCCTTGCCCTTGAGCTTCCTGTTCCTGTGCAAGAAATGGTTGTTGTTAGACTCCCAGGGACTATGTGGTGGTGGTGTAGTGGTCATAGCTAACTTTGTAGGCTGTCTGTGTCCCAGGCTTGGTTGAATCTTGCTGCACCGGTGATGCAATGAAGGGCAATTCCTATTGTGGCTGAATGGCTTTGCCTTGAAGGATAATCCCATCATCCTAGAACTGAAGGTCTTTCCTTTTGTAGATAGGCTGGCCCAGTCTTTTGTCTTGTAGATAAGCTGGCACCAAAATATCTGCTGGGGGGGCAGGGAGCTGGGGCTGAGTTTCTATCCATTTCTCATCCAGGGAAATATAACGCTCTGCCTTTTTAAAATTTCCTAAAATATTTCATTCTTCTAGGAAAGGAGTGGGTGCTAACTTTCTACAAGCGGTACTATCACTTCACGTGATCTTACCCTTCTGCGGATGCAGTCTGGATTGCATTAGCTTTTTTGGCAGCTGTAGCACACTGCTGCCTCTTAATTAAGTGCTGGCCTACTAGGCAGTGTTGGTTTGCTCCTGGTTCGGTCCGGTTCTTGCAAACTGGTAGTAAAACCAGCAGGAGGCTCCGTCCACCTGCCAGGACGTCATCATGGTTGATCAGCACATGCGCAGAAGCGCGTGTGCGCACGCAAGCAAAACGGGTGTGCACGCATGCTCCTGTTGCAAACCAGTAGTAAAGGTAAGTAGAACCCACGCCTGCTACTAGGACATCTAATTCTATCTTACAGTTGCTATTGTTGTGGTTCCAATGATATTAAATATGCTGACCCAAATATCTGTAAAGGCTTCTATTTTAGGGGACATTCATTTCTTGATCCAATGCTACCTGTTTAGAAATTTGTATTCATTCATCGTATTTTTATATCCGCCCATCTCACAAAATAGTCACCCGCAAGAGGCTTTTTTGGGGGTCATTTTAATTTGGGGAGGGGATGGGGTGGGGAGTGATGGTTCCCAGGATTATTTTAATTTGATATTGTTTTTTTCTTTCCCCCCCCTTTTTTTGTAAATCACCTAGAATCTGTATCAGTGGTTCAGACATCTGTTTGTTTGTTTTTTTAAAAAAAGTTAATAAATCAATTACAGCCAGCACATTAACTTGGGAGGCCTCTAAACATGAAAAACATTTCAACTGCATTCTGAATTTTGGCAAAGCTTGGCACAGCTTGTAAAAATACATAAACTGAAGCAATCTGTTAAACTGCAAACCGGGCCAATTAAATGTTCGTATTTTGAGTGACTGAAGTTCAGTAGAAATTAATTATATTTCAGCTAGGTTAAACTTCCCTTAACAATCATCTCACCAGCATATCAGGGGTTGGAGATCAGGGGTCTCCAACCTTGGCAATTTTAAGACTTGTGGACTTCAACTCCCAGAGTAGCAAATTCTGGAAGTTGAAGTCCACAGGTCTTAAAGTTGCCAAGGTTGAAGACCTCTGATTTAGACTGTAAAAAAAAAGTGTATCAGCTAAATGTTGGAAATGTCATCAGTTACCAGGATCTTATTATCATATGTGGTGGACATGCCCGGAAGCCAAAAACTATTGGGAGAAAATAAAGGGTTGGTTAGAAGAAATGACGCAACAACACATTGACTCAAAACCGGAGTTGTTCTTATTGGGGATTCTACCAGAGAAAATCAGTAAAGAAAATATGTATTTGATTATACAGGTAACTAGAGCAGCAAGAGTTGTTATTGGGCAAAATTGGAAAGCTGAGAACATACCCCTGGAAGGAGAAATTATTAGAAAAATTTTAGATTGTGCAGAAATGAACAGATTAACTTTGATGATTAAAGAGAGAGAAGATTCAGAATAGTTTAAGATATGGGATAAATTTTACCATTGGTTAGAAGAAAGGTACAGATAAGCAATGGATAATTATGTAAGAAAATGATAATAATGTATTTGTGTAAAAATGGTAATAGTTTAAATTGAAGTGAAGAAAGAAGAAACAATAAAAAGATGGAGCCAGGAAGAAAACATCGAGACGTCACACGGAAGGAATTGCTGATGTTTTAAATGTATGTTTGTCTATAAAATAAAAAACCTTTTTTAAAAAAAACAAAACCCAAATTTCCATTAGTTAAACTACAAGAAAAAGAGGAGATTTTATGTGATAGTTACCTACTGCTTAAATTTCTCAATGTAGAACCGGTTGAAAAACTTTCTGGATTTGTAGACTATATCAAAAGTAGAAGAAATCTTTCCCACAATTTTTATAGCCATTTTATTAAGAATGATAACAATTAAAACTAACACAAACGGGGGGAAAACTAAAAGAATAAAAAGAAAAGAAAGAAAAGAAAAGAAAAGAAAAGAAAGAAGGAAGGAAGGAAGGAGGGAGGGAGGGAGGGAGGGAGGGAAGGAAGGAAGGAAGGAAGGAAGGAAGGAAGGAAGGAAGGAAGGAAGGAAGGAAGGAAGGAAGGAAGGAAGGAAGGAAGGAAGGAAGGAAGGAAGGAATTTAACCAGTCCAGGCAAGCATTCTGTAACTATCCTAAACAGACTTCCAGCCCAAGAAATTTCACACAAACCTCAGCGATTATTTAAAATATCACCCTTAACCTAAAACATAAATTGCAGGTAATTAATTAAGGGGGACAAAAAAACCAGGTACAATGTAGCCAATTCACCAGCGCAAATTACAACCACTAAATGGACGTGTGATGTTGATGAAACCACAGCTGATTTGAATATTTTCAATATTTTGGCCCCGTCTGCTGCTATTTTAGCTCCGCTGCTGTTTATTTTATTTTATTTTTTTCTTCTTTTCAAATTAGTGGGTTTTGTTCTTAAAAATGTGAATGGCTCCATTTATGATTTCCCTTGCTGGCTGCTTAGAGTTCCTAATGAGAAAGCGAGGGTATCAATAAAAAATAAAAAATATGAACAATCTCCTCCAAAATACTTAAAAGAAACATATGTACAATGCAACTGATTGGATTATGCAAAGCATGGTAATTTACCACCTGGTAAATGTTTGGCTTTATTCAGACAAAGGCATATATAGGGAAGATTTTATAGCTCAGCAGTATTATTGTCTTTTATATCAAAGCTCCCATCAAATGACATAAATAGGTACCGGTATACAGCTGGCAGCTATAATCCTGGAGTCCTTTAACCTCTTAATTTAAAGCCAGGTCATCACTTTAAGCAAACCCATCTCGTTCCATTTCCTTTTTTTTTATTTATTTCTACGTCTATGAAATTAAGTTGGTTTGCAACGCCACAGGACAGGTGTCTCTGTGAAAATAATTCGGGGCGGGGGGCGCGGAGGAAGGAGGCAACCAAACTCCATCATGAAATTATTTCAGATGTCGTTAAGATCTGGAAAAGAAAGGAAAGTAAAATTCGTCAGACTCCAAATGCTGCTGAACTGTGCCAAGTTATATGCTAGGCTACAAAATTTGCACAACAACTAAGCTTGGAATGGTTAATCTTGTGTAAGGGTTCGTTTTTATTTATTGATACTGTATGAAGTTAGCCAATAGGGGCGGATCAGAAAAATCACAATTACGCAAATCACAGAGTTCTGGATTTATCTTCAATGAAGCTAAGACTTTTGTTAGAAAGTTCTAGCTTTGGAGGATGGATGGAGACTTAGATGAGAGATAGATGGAGAGAGAGAAAGAGAACAATGATGTTCCAGAGAGAGAGAGCCACCAGGGAGAAGGCCCTTCTTCTGGGTCCCACCAGGTGTATCCCCCTAAGAGATGGGACCCACAGCATTCCCTGCCTCCCTGGTCTGATGGGTCAGGTAGATGTGACCGGCAAGAGATGGTCCCTCAGATCACCTGGTCCCAAGACGTGAAGGGCTTTAAAGGTGACAACCAGCACATCTTGAATTGCACCTGGAAGCAAATTGGCAACCAATGCAGCTCCCACAGGAGAGGTGATACATGCGCACACTGGTGTCTGCACAAAACCACACGGGGAGCTGCATTTTGCATAAATAGATAGACAGATAGATAGATGATAGATAGATAGATGATAGATAGATAGATAGATAGATAGATAGATAGATAGATAGATAGATAGATGCCAACCTGCCTTTCATTGAAGACCTGTATACTGCATGAGTCAAAAAGAGGACTGTGAAAATATTTACAGACCCCTCACATCCTGGACATAAACTGTTTCAACTCCTACCCTCAAAACAACACTATAGAGCACTGCACATCAGAACAACTACACAAGAACAGTTTTTTCCCAAACGCCATCACTCTGCTAAAAAAATAATTCCCTCAACGCTATCAAACTATTCACTAACTCTGCATTAATATTAATCTTCTCATCGTTCCTATCATCCATCTCCTTCCACTTATGACCGTATGACTGTAACTTTGTTGCTGGTATACTTACGATTTATATTGATTGTTTCCTAATATGATTTGATTGCTTATTTGTTCCCTATGACTATCATTAAGTGTTGTACCTTAGAATTCTTGATGAATGTATCTTTTCTTTTATGTATACTGAGAGCATATGCACCAAAGACAAATTCCTGGTGTGTCCAATCACACTTGGCCAATATAAATTCTATTCTATTCTATTCTATTCTATTCTATTCTATTCTATTCTATTCTATTCTATTCTATTCTATTCTACTCTACTCTACTCTACTCTATTTCTATTCTATTCTATTCTACTCTACTCTACTCTATTCTTCTATTCTATTCTATTCTATTCTATTCTATTCTATTGATAGATGATAGCTAGATAGCTAGATAGCTAGATAGCTAGATAGCTAGATAGCTAGATAGCTAGATAGCTAGATAGCTAGATAGCTAGATAGCTAGATAGCTAGCTAGATAGCTAGCTAGATAGATAGATAGATAGATAGATAGATAGATAGATAGATAGCTAGATAGCTAGATAGCTAGATAGCTAGATAAATAGCTAGATAGCTAGATAGCTAGATAGCTAGATAGCTAGATAGCTAGATAGCTAGATAGCTAGATAGCTAGATAGCTAGATAGCTAGATAGATAGATAGATAGATAGATAGATAGATAGATAGATAGATAGATAGATAGATAGATAGCTAGATAGCTAGATAGCTAGATAGCTAGATAAATAGCTAGATAGCTAGATAGCTAGATAGCTAGATAGCTAGATAGCTAGATAGCTAGATAGATAGATAGATAGATAGATAGATAGATAGATAGATAGATAGATAGATAGATAGATAGATAGATAGATAGATAGATAGATAGATAGATAGATAGATAGATAGATAGATAGATAGATGATAGATAGATACTTTGGTAATATCTTATTAATATAACATTCTCACATACCAATTATTCACATATAATGTCTGTAAAGACTTGGAAGATAAGAATTTCTGCTTTTTTCCCATTCTCTATTATTTTTGCAAGTGGCTTTTACCTTAATGCAAAAGAAGTAGGAAATAAACATAATTATGCTAATGTTTCTTGCAGCTCTTAAGTTTACAAAAGCCTCTGAACATGCCAGCTTATATCACTTTTTCTACTACTTCTCAGGATCAGCTTTATGCACATTATTTTTGAGATAATAAAAAAAAAACCCGCTTATTTGAAAAAGAGGTTTTATGAGATTGTGAAGTATAAGTGTTTGTTTTCATTTTCCTCCCCACTTCGGCTTGCTCTCTAAAAATGGATAGTCGCTGTAACTCGACTCAGCGTAATTGTCGGCATCTCCCATATCAAGACCAACTACAGTAGTCCTCGACTTACAGCAATTCATTTAGTGACCGTTCTAAGTGACAACAGCACGGGAAAAAGTGAGTTATGACCGTTTTTCACACTTACGACGGTTGCAGCATTCCAATGGACCCATGATCAAAATTCAGAGGCTTGGTAACTGACTCATATTTATGACCATTGCAGTGTCCTGAGTTCACGAGATCCCTGTTTGCGACCTTTGGCCAAACAACGTCCCTGGGGAACCCGGATTCGCTTAACAGTTGTGTTACTACCTTAACAACTGCGGTGATTTGCTTAACAACGATGTCAAGAAAGCCCAAAAAACGGGACAAAACTCACTTAACAAATGTCTCGCTTAGCAACATAAATGTGGGGCTCAATTGCGGTCATCAGTCAAGGACAGTGTTGTGCCTCGCCCGCCCTCCTCTCCTCAATCCGGGCCTGCTATCAGATTCAGAGTCGGATAATGAAGAGGAACGACCTGGCATGCCTCCAGCCCCCAGTCCTGGCACCATGCCCGGACAGAATGTCAGGAATGCACAAACAAACCTCACTCCTACAGCGTGTGAGCACGAAGCCAGCCACGTGCTAAAAGTGCCGGCAGCAGATCCGGAGGAAGGGAATTTACAATGGACGGATCCCCGCTTCCGGAGAATGGAGAGGCGACGTCAGCAAAAGGAAGGGAGGGGCAGGCCTGGATAAGTGCTGAGTCATGGAGCCACACCCCATGGCCTATATAAAGGATCTGCTTTTTGGCATTCCTTGAGTCAAGCAAAGTCTTATCTGGTTTGCTGAAGTCACACCTTGGATTCCTGCCTGCCCTGAGAAATCTGAAAGGAATTTGGCAAAGCTGCAGAGGCTTCGTGGCCATGCTTGATACAGACTTCCCAGACCCAGTCGTCGGAGGGGGAGTGGAACACGACAGACTGCCTGTTATTTTTGACTAACTTAACGGCTTCCGTCATTCACTTAAAAAACTGTGGCATGAAAGATCATAACATGGGGGGAAATTCACTTAACAAGTGTCTCACTTAGCAACAGAATCGTTGGGCTCAATTGTGGTCATAAATTGAGATGATAATATTTACCTCGACTGGATTATTGTTTCCTAATCCTGGCTTGAAACCTTTAATTCGCTCCTCTCTTCAGTGGTGGGTTTCTACCAGTTCGCCCCGGTTCAGGTGAACTGGTAGCGGTGGTTGTGGGAGGCTCCGCCCACCCACCCACCCACCCGGATGTCATCACAGTTGCTTTGCGCATGTGCAGAAGCACCGCGTGCGTGCTCACAGTTCCAAACCAGTAGAGAAGGTAAGTGAAACCCACTATTGCCTTTCTTCTTATTTGGCACCAAATTGTTTCCCCCAAAAAATACACTCTGGTAACACAAACCCACCCCTCACACACACACCCCAATGACACATACAGCAAGCACAAAAAACATTTGTCGTTATGAACCGAAATCACTTCTTTTCTCGAAACTCAACGGCTGAAAGATACAAAATGCTGCCTTAGTTCCCAGGAGTTTTATTTTATTTTGCATCTTTTGTGGGCCGATTCCGCAATGCTGCCTACGGAGATTATGCCTGAAATATTTAACATTTAAATCTTCATTTCCTGTCAGTGCCTCGTTTTTTTTATTGTTCGCCTGTGTTTCTTTTATGAACTTCTCTCAAAACGGCTTCGGAAGCCCTGCTCCCACACTCCAATCTCACTGTCTTCTTTCCGAATTAAAAACCCTCACTTCCTTTGGGTTGGCCAACGACCAAGCTTTTGCTAGCTTTCCAGCGGCACTCATCTTAAATCTACTTTCTTTTTCCCTGGCACCCTTCAACATACTTAATACTTCATAATGATCCATTGACTGAGATCCAGGTTGCTCTGAATTATTCTGTAAAAGGGATGAAGAGATGTCCGTGGAGCGCTGGCCAATCCAGAAGTGTCGTGTCCCACTCCTCCTCTGACGGCCGGGTCAGGGAAGTCTGTATCAAGCGTGGCTGCAAAGCCTCTGCAGCTTTGCCAAAGTTCAGTCAGTTCTCAGGGCAGGCAGGAGACCAGGATGTGACTTCAGCAATCCAAGTTAGACTTTGCCTGACTCAAAGAATGCCAGAAAGCAGATCCTTTATATAGGCCATGGGGTGTGGCTCCATGACTCAGCACTTATCCAGGCCTGCCCCTCCCTTCCTTTTGCTGACGTCGCCTCTCCATTCTCCGGAAGCGTGGATCTATCCATTGCATTGTTTCGTCCCCAGCTGCCGGTAATCCCAGCTCGTGGCTGGCTTCAGGCGCACATGCTATCGGAGGGACGTTTGTTTGCTCGGTTTGTCCGGGCATGGTGCCAGGGCTGGGTGCTGGAGGCATGCCAGGACATTCTTCTGTACTATCAGTCTCTGGCTGAGATAGCAGGAGATGAGAGGGGCCCGGCTGCGGCGGGGGGGGGGGCGAGCGAGGCACAATAAGAAGATTTCAGCTAGGGTGTTCTCTAATGAGACCTCTCTCAGAGTTAGTTGCAGAAAATTAAATCCAGAAAGCACACCCAGGCAGACAGGATTCATGAACTTCTTCGTATACGTATTAATAAATGAAGATAAATGTACAATACCAGTACAGATTCTTCTTCAACGTGGTAGCAATTACCAGCAAAACACAAGGCAGGAGAGAACAGTTAGTTTCATTTCAG
Source organism: Ahaetulla prasina (assembly GCF_028640845.1). Classification (NCBI taxonomy): domain Eukaryota; kingdom Metazoa; phylum Chordata; class Lepidosauria; order Squamata; family Colubridae; genus Ahaetulla; species Ahaetulla prasina. Next base: position 6,915,952 of record NC_080549.1, on the reverse strand, counting down.
CAGAGCAGACTAGCCCAGTCTTGTTTCATTTCAGAGCTGAGCACAGACCTTAATACAAAGAGAGCCTCCTCTGTACAGGGCAGTTAAGCTCCTGCACAGACTCAATTGCCTAAGCCATGCCCAGACTTCTAGCTTAAGTTTCTGTTTCTAAACAGCCTTCATTGGCTGAGCCTGTTACCATGCCTATTCATTGGCTGACCTTGTTACCATGTCTCCATTCAGTCCCCATTGGCTGATCTATCCACCATTCCTCATCATCCCCCACCATTTGGTCGGAACTGAAGAAGCTTCTTGGATGAGAAGTGAAACGTCTTCAAAGAAAAACCAGAAAGTCCAGTTCCCTCTTGAAAAAAAAAAAGAGCACTTTTTGGGACAACCACGACCCAGATGACTGAGAATCTCCATAAACATTTCTCTAATGCAGGAGTGTCAAACTCGATTTCATTGAGGGTTGCATCAGGGTTGTGTTTGACAGGCGGGGGGTGGCAGATTGGGCACGGGCAGCTTGACGTGACTCATGTGACATCAACAGGAAGCTCTAGGGTGGGCCCCAGAGAGGACATAAAACCAGGGCACTCTCAGCATCTCTGCCCTTTTCTTTCTTCACCCAACATCATCAAGGCATGTGATCCTGCCCACCATTAAACCAAACGGCCACCATGTTTCCGGTGTCTTTTTCCCCGCTTGGAACTGAACCCAGGAGGATATTTCCTCCAACGTTAGCAAGCCAGCTGATCAATATGTTGCTTTTCAGAACACATAGCTAGTGCATCCTTCTTCTTTTTTTTTTTCATCCCTCCACCTTTTTGTTCCCCTGCAGATAAACAAAATAAGCTGCCCGAATCATCCCTTTTTATGCATTGCTAGTTCCGCTCTCAATTCCAAATCTTTTCCCGCGGGGACTCCAAGATAAATGCCCCCTTTCTCCAACGGTATCGAAAACAGCCGAGTTGGAAGTTACGGAGATGAGAGGAGGGGGTTATACTCTAGGAGAAGGAGGGGAGAGATGAGCGAAGCAAGCTTTGTAACTGTGACCAAAAAAAAAAAATCGTCACAGGGTAGATGAAGAGCAGGATAGACCACCTTAAATCACCCGAAAGCCGCAAACAACTGCATCATTGACCTCTGCGGGGCCAAGAATATGTACCACGACCAAATTACAAAACCACAGTAACATCCCAAACTTCCATTATCATAAAGCTGATTTATAGTCCGTAAGCAGATCTGTTTCGTTTTTCTAATAATAAATTATGAAGCATCCAGGGAATTATTTCTCAGGCAATATAAAGTTTTGGATATATAGTATTCTTTTCCAAGACGAGCTCCCCTTGATAATGAATGTATAGAGAGTCCGTCTCTCGGCTATTGAGCCCTTGGGAGGAAAAACCAGGCTAAAAGTCATATTTTTTTGGTGTATGCTACACAAGGTGTAGATAGATAGATAGATAGATAGATAGATAGATAGATAGATAGATAGATAGATAGATAGATAGATAGATAGATAGATACTGCAACTCAGATTAACCTGAGCACAACCAAGCCCCCCCCCACCCAAACAGAACACACTCCCAGCCAAACCCATCATCCAATCAGAGCACAGCCAAAGCCCCAACCAATCAGAACACACCTCCACCCAATCAAAACACAGCCAAGCTCCCAACCAATCAGTTCAAACCCCCACTAGCAGTTAAAAGGAAGAAACAGCTGTGATCACACATTGCTCCTAGAAGCACAAAGCTGTAAACACCAGCCTGAAGATGACGAATGAGATTTCGTCAAAACGTCGCCAACAGACTTCCAATTTTACGTGGGAGAAAACCCGAATAACCAAAGACGTGTGTGTGTGTGTGTGTGTGTGTGTGTGTGTGTGTGTGTGTGTGTGTAGGTCTTTGGTTGTTCGGGTTTTCTCCCGCGTAAAATTAGAAGTGTCTTGGCGACGTTTCGATGAAGTCTCATTCGTCATCTTCAGGCTGACCATCCTTCCCCCTTCTGCCTTACCCTGGGAATTGCCAACACACAACTAGCTTGTCTTTGCCTTCAAACATTACAGCCATTACATCCTCAATATAATTTGCTCTCCCTTTGTAGGTCCATTTCAACATTAGATAGGACCAGCCAATTTTCTGTTCCTTTGGATCTTTCAGCCAGCTTTTTCTCATTCAGACAAGAACCTGGAGGCATTAGATTCTTTTTTTTTTTCTTATCCTATTTTGAAGCGAGTCATAAAACATTTTGTTTCAAGTCATGATTTCTGGATGACAGTTTTTAACAAACAGCCAGAAAACAAAGAGGAGAGGGAAGAGGGAGAAAACTGTAAACCCCATTAGAACATCAATTCTCCTAGAAGAGTCCAAACCATATGGGTTAAAATTCCTGGTTTGTCCGTACACCATTTGTTTAAGCCAGGGGGTGAAATGTAAAATTTGTTACTACTGGTTCTGTGGGTGTGGCTTGGTGGGGTGGGGTGGGGGGGTAATGTGACTGGGTGGGCGTGGCCAACTTTTTTTTGTTTTTACTTTTAAAAGCATTTTTCTACAACCTCTTTGGCCGAAGAGGTGGTAGAAAAAATGCTTTTAAAAGGCTCCTCCGAGGATCCCAGCTAAGTTGCCCAATCATCAGAGGCTTTTTTTTTCTTTTAAAAGCATTTTTTTTTGCCAGTACTACCTGCTCTTTGGGGAGGTACCCAGGGGTGGGATGCTGGGGGTTCGTAGGGGTTCGGGGAATTCTGTGCAGTTTGGAGAACCCCCAAATCCCACTCCTGGCTGGCCTTTCCCACCCCACCCCTCCTTGGAGTCCCCACATGGCCCACTTTGGATCCAGGCAAGTGCAGGCCATGTACGGAGGCTTGGGGAGGGCGAAAAACGGGTCTACCGGAAGTTCAGAAAAGTCGGAAATGGCTCCATTTCCAGCCTCCAGAGACCCTCAAGAGCCTGGTGAGGCTCTTTTTGCCCTCCTTGGGGCTCAAGGAAAGCCTTTGGAGCCCGGGGAGGGCAAACCCTCCCCTCCACTGCTGTGGTGCAGGAGGCCAACTAGGCCATGCCCACAATGGCCACGCCCACCCAGCAACCAGGCAGAGAACCCCTTGCTAAAGTTTTTGAAGCCCTGGAGGTACCGATCGACAAATGTGTTTGATTTCCTTCGACCCTCTCTGCATCTTATTGCAAGGACAGCTCAGCTAAGAAACATGGATGGAGAAAAAAGAAGGCAGGACCATTTATCAGCATCTTCTAAATGGGAAGGGATTTGCAAAGGACACTCATATTGCTTTGGGTCGTCAACCTCTTCTCCAGCAGGGCTGATAAACAGCCCCGGTGAGAAAACAGGCACCTTGATAAATATCTGAACGCATGTCTCCCTCAAAGTGTCCAAACAGAAACAGTCGGTACTAAGAGACACAGATTGGAGGGACTAAATTTATCCCCGCTGTGAGTTTGCCAGATTTCCAGGGAGTTAGAAGAAGGAGCCGAGGATTTTGAAGAGGACAATACAAAAGCAAACCTTCAAAGAAAGGGATTTGGATGAAGCGAGGAGGAAGAAAGCAGATAAAAATCTCGAAAAAGTCTGCTTGGGCTTCAAAGTGGAACGGCCAAGCTCAGCAATATAAGCTTCTCAGCATGCCCCGGGGGTGGGTGGGGAGGGAACAATATCTGCAAGGTCGGATCCAAGAACAGCATAACATCTCCCAAAAAGCTGCATCGCCAAGATTTCCTATGCATTTTCACTGAGAGTAGAAGGTGGCTTATTCCCAAGGAAACAGGTATAGAAACACAGGCTTTAATTCAATGGGGGCGGGGAGCAATATTAGGCTAGGCGGTGGGGTGGGGGCATCTGTATCTTGCAAATTCAGACAATGCATTCCTTCACGGTGTTCTATAGACCAATTAACCAGGGGTGGGCTTCAAAAGTTTTAGCAAGGGGTTCGCTGCCCGGTTGTTGGATGGGCGTGGCCACGATGGGCGTGCCCTAGGCAGTCTCCTGCACTAGAGAACCTCTAGCTAAGATTCTGTGCAGTTCAGAAAACCCTCAAATCCCGCTCCTGGCTGGCCCTTCCCACCCCACCCTACCCCTCCCATCCCAGGGGTCCCGACGCAGCCCATTCTGGATGCAGGTAAGTGCAGGGTGCGCACGGAGCCTCGGGGAGGGCAAAAAAATGGGTCTACCGGAAGTTCAGGAAGGCCGGAAATGGGCCTGTTTCTGGCCTCCAGAGGGCCTCCATAGCCTGGGAAGGCCATTTTCGCCCTCCCGGAGCCTCAAGGAAAACCTCCGAAGCCCAGGGAGGACAAAAGATTTTCTTAACAATGTTTTTCACCAGTGATTTGCCCTTGCATACTTCCTAGGGCTGAAGGAGTACGGCTGGCATAAAGTCACCCATACTTAGCTTTGTTTCTAAGGCGAGACTAGAACTCAAAGTTTCTCATCTCGTGTCTTAACCATTACACTGAACTACAATCCTTGGACAACTCCAAAATCTCAAGTTTGCTCCCTGGCCATTAACATGTTGCTTAACTTCCTGAAGTCCCATCTCTTTGATTGAGTTTTTGGCTCACCTTTCATCGGAACGATCGCGTGTCCCTTTTTAAAAAAAAAACAACTGAACACACTGAGCCAAATATTCCAACGCGATTCACACAAAGTAAACTGTTACAAAACAGCGTGCACCCTTTTTACGCAACATGGCTCGGCTTCCTTCTTGTCGGGGTGCCAATTAACATGATCAAATATTTATAACTCTTCTTCTGATACAGAGAGAGAGAGAGAGAGAGAGAGAGAGAGAGAGAGTGAGCGAGTATTTGGCTAATGCCTCTATTTCTCCAAGCCAGGAAATTTAAATACAAATAGAATAGAATAGAATAGAATAGAATAGAATAGAATAGAATAGAATAGAATAGAATAGAATAGAATCTTTTATTGGCCAAGTGTGATTGGACACACAAGGAATTTGTCTTGGTGCATATGCTCTCAGTGTACATAAAAGAAAAGATACCTTCATCAAGATACAACATTTACAACACAATTGATGGTCAATATATCAATATAAATCATAAGGATTGCCAGCAACAAAGTTACAGTCATACAGTCATAAGTGGAAAGAGATTGGTGATGGGAACGATGAGAAGATTAATAGTAGTGCAGATTTAGTAAATAGTTTGACAGTGTTGAGGGAATTATTTGTTTAGCAGAGTGATGGCCTTCGGGGAAAAACTGTTCTTGTGTCTAGTTGTTCTGGTGTGCAGTGCTCTATAGCGTCGTTTTGAGGGTAGGAGTTGAAACAGTTTATGTCCTGGATGCGAGGGATCTGTAAATATTTTCACGGCCCTCTTCTTGATTCGTGCAGTATACAGGTCCTCAATGGAAGGCAGGTTGGTAGCAATTATTTTTTCTGCAGTTCTAATTATCCTCTGAAGTCTGTGTTTTTCTTGTTGGGTTGCAGAACCGAACCAGACAGTTATACAGGTGCAAATCATTCAAAAGCAACCGTTCTAGGAAATGAAAAACCCTTTTCCTTTTTTTCAATGATATTCCTGCTGAAACAGAAGGCTAAGAACTGCTTTCAGTAGTGGTTGATTAAAAAAAAAAAGGAAAGGAAAATTAGGATGGCGGTACGATGCACACCAGAGTCGTTTTCTGGTTGCGCTTAATAATTCTTTTTGCTAATTATGAGAGCATCTTAGCGCTAACGGTGTTCGCTTCAAAGGGAAACAGGAGGGAAGGAACATTGAAGACGGAACAATTTACTCCCTGTTGTTTTTGAGGGCGGGACAAGCAAGCTGCGAAGCAGTAAATTCTGCCTAGGTACATGGTGGCTCAGGGGCTAGGACGTAGCTTGTCGATCGAAAGGTCGGCTGCTCAGTGGTTCGAATCCCTAGTGCTGCCGTGTAACGAGATGAGCTCCTGTTACTTGTCCCAGCTTCTGCCAACCTAGCAGTTCGAAAGCACGTAAAAAATGCAAGTAGAAAAAACAGGGACCACCTTTGGTGGGAAGGTAACAGCGTTCCGTGCACCTTTGGCGTTGAGTCATGCCGGCCACATGACCACGGAGATGTCTTCGGACAGCGCTGGCTCTTCGGCTTTGAAACGGAGATGAGCACCGCCCCCTAGAGTCGGGAATGACTAGCACATATGTGCGAGGGAAACCTTTACCTTTACCTTTACCCTGATTGAAGGAGCTGGTAGCCAATAAAAAAAAAAATCTGCTAATGTGATTGAGAGTTCATTAGTGGTTTTTAAATAGTGGCCTTATGATCATTTCTTTTAAATTGAGCAGCTGATTTTGTTTGTTTATTGTAGAGTCCTTGGTGATCTCTGAGCGTGGTCCTTTGCTTGCAAACATTTCATTACCCAATTAGGTAACATCATTAGTGCAAGTGACTGCAGGGTCTGCTCCCTGTTTATATACAGTTAATTGCCCTGATTAGTATTATTGACGATCTGCTTTAGTCTTTGGTGGGTCCTTCGTTGGGGTATTGTTTGACTGTTTATCTGGTGTTAGCCCTCACTTATCTGGATGTTGGCTATTGAAGGAGATGTGTCCTAGTCTGTTTGTTTTCTTCTTAGCTTTTCATTGCCCCTTTTAAATGGTGTGGAAATATGTTTTATTTCTATGTGCCCATTGATGGCTGATATGTCTGAATGTCAAACTCTGAGGAATTCCCTAACATTTTTGGATTTAGCCTGGTCTAGAATGTTCACCGTTTTCCAGTTGAATCTGTGGTTCAGCCAGAATTACCACAGTTTTCTGGTTGAATCTTCACGCTACCCATCACTTGGGGAAGCCACCAGGTCTTAAATGCTTTCTTGAAGGTTAAAAGTAAGACTGTCAGATCCTGGGGGAGGAGGTTCCGTAGAGCAGGGTCTGCAATAGAAAAGACACACTTCTGAGGATGCACAAGGAAGAGGCCTGGAATGTTGTCCATATGATCTACTCTGCTAAGCTGGACAGATGCTCTCAGAGAAAGGCAGTCCCACAAATAATTGGCCCTATGACATGTAGGGCTTTAAGGCAGGGGTGAAATCCAGAAGGTTCTGACAGGTTCTGGAGAACCGGTAGCGGAAATTTTGAGCAGTTCGAAGAATCGGTAATGGAAATTTTGAGTAGTTCAGAAAACTGGCAAATACCACCTCTGGCTGGCCCCAGGGTGGAGTGGGAATGGAGATTTTGCAATATCCTTCCCCTGCCCTGCCCACCAAGCCATACCCACCAAGCCACACCCACATAACTGGTAGTAAAAAAATTTGGATTTCACCACTGCTTTATAGGCAATAACCAGTACCTTGAATTGCATCCAGAAGATCATCATCCTCTTTTAATGACCCCATAATCCCTTGCGGGGTGGAATCTGGGCAACTGAAGGGAGCTAGCAGAGTGTTTTAATGGCCGGATTCCCTTCCTGTCACCAATGCGGAGTTTGATTCAGCAGATATATTCTCAACGTGCCCAGAAAGAGAAACAATTGCCTCTAACTAGGATCGAACTCACAGCCTCCTGATTGTGAGGTGAGAGCTCCATCTCTAGGCCACCGCACCACTCTATTGCATCCAGAAGATGATCCTTTCCAATTCCGTGACTCTAGGAGCTTCACAACGGTCTTAAGGTAGAGATGTCGATGGAGATTCTCCGTCATCCAGGTCATGGTTGTCCCAAAGGTGTTTTTTCTAAGAGGCACCTGGACTTCCTTGGTTTTTCCTTGAAGACACTTCGCTTCTCATCCCAGAGGTGTCATCAGTTCGGACTGAATGGTGGGGAATGATGGGGAAATGATGAGGAATGACGGGGGATGGTGGGCCGTTCTCCATCATTTTGTCAGAACTGAAGAGGCTTCTTGGATGAGAAGTGAAAGGCCTTCAAGGAAAAACGAAGTGCAGCTGCCTCTTGAGCAAGCACCTTTGGGTTAAGGCAGGCACATTGTTCAGAGACTTCACAGTAAGCTACAGTTCAGCAGTTTGTGAATGTGCTTGTTCAGACTTCATTGTTAGGTGCTCCCTGTCCACTCATTTCTTGGCTGCTGTTTGGCCATAAAAGAAAACTTCCCGTTTTCGACTAAGCTGCTTTCTTTGTTCGGTCCAAGCTGGGCAGGCACTAATTTCGTTTAAACAGCCTTTTCCACTCCTGGCTAGGGAATTGCCAGTCTAGCAGGGAAGACATTCACAAGCAAATGCTTGGGCGGTTTTGTGGGAATCATGATCTTAATCGGGGAGCTGTGATGCAACCTGCATTTTCCAAACTGTCAGTTACGGCCAGATTGACTGTTGAAATAAATAATCCGCCCTTGGGAAAAAAAAATGATAGAAGAGCAGAGTCTTCAACCTCAGGCAGAGCACTGAAGCTACAACTTTGCCTGTGTCGTTCTTTTATACTATGGAAATAACCAACTGCAAAAGGTTCTTTTCTCCAAAATAAATGAACGCATTGCTTATCGTCCCCTGGGTTTGGTGTGCTCGCCGTAACGGCAAAGCACCGTGGCCTTCAAAAACTCCTAATGCTGGCATATCAGCATTTGGGTGTGTGTGCCAGTGTGTCACATACCGTCCCTACTGGTTCGCAAATGTGGAAAAATGGGATGTCATGACGTCCGCACAAGTGGGCAGGTTATCCCGCAATTGTCCCTACCGGTTTGCCCGAACCGGATATAACCAGCTGAAAACTGTGTGTGTGTTTTTCCTAATCATCTCAGCCTATTGCTACAGCGTGTTCCAGGAATTGGGACAAGGTCAGAATCCTCTGCAGTGGGAGAACTAACCTGTCCTTCAGACCCAAAGCAGAGGCAGCTTGATAGTTCCACTGGATGACACTTCTCCGCACCCAAAACCATGAGGGCGACAGAAAGTAGCGAAATAGTTCCTACTTGTAAGCCTGCAACTTTGATTAAGTAGAAAGCCATCCGGTCACACTTCCCTAGCACAACTCTTGTCTTCACCTGGAAATCCCAGTAGTATTTTTATTTATGTATTTGTCGAGTACGTATTAGATAATATATATATATAAATACAAGCATGAATTGAATACATAAAATGAATGCAATTAAAGGGAACATTAGGACAGGGACAGTAGCCACGCTGGTGCTCTTATGCACGCCCCTTACATACCTCTTAGGAATGGGGTGAGGTCAACAGTAAACAGTCTTAGGTTAAAATTTTTGGGGGGTCATATACATATACACATATATATCATATATATGTATGTGTATGTATGTATATGTATGTGTATCATATACACATACATGCAAAAAAAAAAAACTTCCAGCAACAGCGGCTAAAAAAAACAGGCAAAACACCATTCAATCAGATTATTATTATGATTGTTATTATTATTATGAGCCATGGTAGTGCAGTGGTTAGAGTGCAGTACTGCAGGCTTCTTCTGCTGACTGCCGTCTGCCTGCAGTTTGGCAGTTCGAATCTCACCAGGCTCAAGGTTGATTCAGCCTTCCGAGGTGGGTAAAATGAGGACCCAGATTGTTGGGGGAAATATGCTGACTCTGTAAACCGCTTAGAGAGGGCTGTAAAGCACTGTGAAACGGTATATAAATCTAAGTGCTATAGCTACTTTCCTTCCTTCCTTCCTTCTTTCCTCCCTCCCTCCCTCCCTCCCTTCTCTTCCCTTCTCTTCCCTTCCCATCCATCCATCCATCCATCCATCCAAGCTCAAGGTTGACTCAGCCTTCCATCCTTCCAAGGTGAGTAAAATGAAGACCTAGATTGTTGGGGGCAATAAGCTGACTCTGTAAACTACTGTAAACTACTACTGTAAACTCTGTAAACTACTGTAAAGCACTGTAAAGCGGTATGTAAGTCTAAGTCCTATTGCTATTATTATCTTATTCATATGCTATGAATTGGCAGTAGTGAGGTTGGAAAGTCAAGAGTGCCACACCCCCAGCCTTCCTTCCATGAGAAATATAGGAACAGGAATTCCTCTAATACCAAGTTAGATCAAACATCCATCCAACTGAGCAATGTCTATTGTGTCTCATAAGCAGGTAGTCCTTAACTTACGATCATGATGATTGGAACCGGAATGACTGTTGCAAACCAAAAAGGAGTTGTCCCAGATTTTAGGAGTTTTGTAAAGTGAATCACTGGAATTATTAAATGAATCAGTTGTTTGTCTCATCACATCTGAAGAATGCCAGGCTGGGGGAAGATATCTTTAAGAAATTTGGGACGTCATACACAAGTCCCCGTGGGATGTATTCTTTAAGTTTGAGCTAGTATTGATTTGATCCTACAATAACTCTTCTCAGCCTCAGTCTGATACTCCGATCCTACTGTGTTTCCCCGAAAATAAGACCCTGGCTGTCTTATTTTTTTTTCCACTAAAAAAAGGCACCAGGTCTTATTTTCTGGGGGAAATGTCATCCACTGACTCACTTCATTAGCATGCATCACCCCCAGCCTCCTTTTCATTGTCAGAGGCCTTCAGGAACTTCTTCTATGGCCAGCAAGGCTTTCCTGAAGGCCTCTACAGCCGATAACAGAGCTCTGGATTGATCCAGAGTGTGAAGGCATTCCCCCCCCCCTAGCCCGCTCCTAGAGACACAGTCTGCAATTTTATTCCTCGCAGCTCATGCTTCTCCGATTGTCTCCGTGATTTATGGCACGGTTACCAATTAATAATTCTGCATAACTCATCCAAATGGCTTCTGGTTGTGAGCGACTAAGTCAGGGAGCTCCTACCTGTGGCGAGCAGCTTCCACTTCTGTTTGGACTTTGAGCTTCATGTCCCCGTCGCTACCTCTTCTCAAGGGACCAATACTAAATTTAATCTCAGCTGAAATCATTTCCACCCAATTTCCCCTCTGCAAAAGAGGTTTTCATCCTTAGTGGTCTTTTTCAATCAGTTATGGAGACGGTGGAGATTGTTGGCTGGTTTGTGATTTGTCTCCCCATTGTTCTGCAGCCTCCATGGTTGTCTGGTTTCCCAATTTAGAATAGTCCAATGGAAGGCCTTTCCTCATTTTTTCCCTTGGGGTTTTATTGAGGTATCGGATGTCAGAGTGATTTCAAACCACCGGATAAATTATTCCCGTAAGGAACGGTCTGTTTTTTTCAATCATGTAATGTGATCGGATTCAGCAGCAATAGAAATCCAATCAAAAAAACAGAATAAAACATATTGGCGGGATGAGGCAATCAGGCAAAGCCCTTCCTTCCATCTGCAGAGACTTCGGAGAGCGTTATTTTGTGTAATGTAAAAAGGATAATGTGGGATTGTGACAAATACGCAAAAAAAATAATCTGCAGCTACAGGCAGGAAAGACCGACAGTTGCATAGTTAAATTTGGAGAGTCTTACACACTCACTCTTTCTCTCTCTCTCTCACACACACACACACGCACGCACAAATGGGAGGGACATTTAGGCTGCGTTTCTTCACTTGTATTGAAAGACTGTAACCAAGATGTGCCTCTTGTGTCCTGCCAGCTGCCAGCAGAGCTGGTGGCAAACTCAGATGATGAGGAGGTTGGGGAGGAACTTGAGCCAGTTCTGGAATCTGGGGAACGCTCTGATGGATGCCCTGCGTCGGACGCAGAGATAGAGCCAAGGCCGTCCAACATTTCCCAGCCACTGGAGAGGCAGCTGCCTTTCGAGGCTGATATGAGTGAGGCGAAAGAATAGCTGGGGCCTGTTCTATATGCATGTATGGGCAGAGCGGTTAGGAGAGGTGAGCAACGGAGGACAAGGAGTCGACTCGGGAAGCAAAGCACATGTGGATGCTGAATAGCTCCTCCCTGGCTGGGGAATAAATAGAAGGAAAGGGGAATGGTTGTCATAGGAGACAACAGTTCGTATTTCTGAAGATTTTGCTCATTGTGTTTCGTGCCACAAAGACTGCTTGCCAGAACTTAATTTGCAGCCTTTCGTCACGGCCTTGCAATATCGCAAGGAGCTGATACAGTCTGTTACTGCAGTTAACTCCTTGAATGACTATTGCCTGGACTTTTTGGTGGGTGAATGCCATTAATTCACAAGAGGTAAATAAAGTGGGGATTTTCGTGACAAGGAGTCTGTTTCGTGCTTCTGCTAAGGCTGGGTCAGAACAGTGTTGGAAGTAATAGAACGGAGTCATAAGAGGTAGGGGAACGTATAATTTGGAAGCACTCCTCAAGAGGGGTGCACTCTTAAATATGGCCCTGATTTCAAGCTTAATTGCCAGTGGAATTAGGAAATGGTAGAGTGCCGCAGTTCCACGCCAAACAAGGAGTTTATTAGTGTTTATAAGCTACTGTCTGTAGTCATGTTCTGTAATGAGTAGTTTTGGATAAAAGTTACACCACTTTGGTAAACAATTAAAAGCTGTTTCCTGGGGATATGCAAAAAAGAATGGTGAAAGAACAGTTTTTTACTTGAATGGCCCATTAGGATCCCCGTATCCAAATAACTTACCTTATATACAACCGAAATCTGAAAATAACATTTAACACAGTGCAGTACTTTAGCAAAATGGTTTCGGTTGAGATTGGCATATGTGGGACTAATGGGAGTAGATTGTAGGGAGTGACAACGAAATATAATGTTAGCCTATTTTATTTATCTATATATTAAATTATTGTATTTTATTCCAATTTCATTTTAAACTCTATTTTATTCCAATTTCATTTTAAACTGTATTTTATTCCAACTTCATTTCAAATTGCATTTTATCCCAGTCCGTTTCAAATTGTTTTTATCAGATTTTAGTAATAATTTGTGTCTGGAACTCTGCACTTTGATATGACTCAAGGGCTAATCAATAAAGTAAACTAACTAATTAACTTGGATTGGCCCATTCTGGGTGTGTGTGTGGGGGGGAAATGGGCCAGTCCATAGAAAAAAAACAAAAGTGTGCCAGAGCTAGACTGGCCCATTGGGAACCCTACTACTATTTTATTCATTTGTTTATTTATTTTTAACCCTCCTTTATTATAAATAAGGTAGTGAACATGTCTAGTAGGCCTCCCTTCTCTTATTTTCCTCACAACAACAGCCCTGTGAGACGAGGTTGGTTGAGAGAGTGACTGGTTCAAAGCCACTCAGATGGCTTTCCTGCCTAAGGTGGGACTAGAACTTACCATCTCCTGGTGATTGGCCCAAAGTCAGTCAGCTGATTTTTCATGCCTAAAGTGCGACTAGAACTCACCATCTCCTGGTGATTGGCCCAAAGTCACCCAGTCTGATTTTCATGCCTTAAAACCAGGAAGTAATGACACCCGGACGGCTTTGCTCCGCCATTGCTAACCAGATCACCAAACTACCAGTCACGATTGCTACCGGATCGCGTGATCCGGTCTGATCCGGGAACATTTCACCCCTGTTGAAGACATTTCGCTTTTTCCAGAAGCGACATGAAGGATACGAACAAATTGCACAACCTGAAGCAACTTATTGAAGTAGGTAGTAAGGAAGATTCCAAACAAATAGGAAAGACTATTTTTCTCCCTTTTTCCTAAGGTCATTTAAAAATAAAATAAAATAAAAAAACTGCCAACCAAAGGGCTGTGATTCACTAAAACCAAACTTGGTCAGAACCTGAGAGAGAGAAAAAATGTATTGCGGTCATCACGTTTGAGCAGGGAGGGGAGGAGGGAAATATTAAAAATCAGTGCACCTCTGGGAGAGTTCTTAAAGGTCAGTATACATTCTGAAATGTTGTACCAAAAGGGCAAAAGTTATTTTGAAATGAAGTCTGCAAACAAGGAGAAAGGTGTCGGAGCGCAGGCTGCCTTAGGAAATGCCACAAAGGGAGAAGAAATGGATTTGGAGACCTTGCCATAAAAGCAAGCAAACAAACAAACACAAATAAATAAATAAGTTGCTTCCAGCGGTCAGGCATGTGGTTTGTTTGTTTTTTACGCAAGGCAACTGAACTTTGTGTTTTTTTTCTCGAAGAGGTTTCACTTCCCATCCAAGAAGCGCTTTCAGTTCTGCTTCTGCTTCAAGGAACGGAAGAAACTTCTTGGGTGTGAGAAGCGAAATGTCTTCAAGGAAGAAAAACAAGAGTCCGGATGCCTTGTGGGGGAAAAAAGCACCTTTGGATCAACCCTGACGTGGAAGACTAAGAAGCAGGGGTGAATTCTGAACCGGTTTTCTACCGGTTCGCTGGCCGCGCATGCGTGCTGTGTGCCAAGCATGTGCATGCACACCAAACACGCACTGCATGTTTAAAAAGCTACCAGTTCGGGCAAACCAGTAGTTAGCTACCATTTCGGGTGAACTGGTAGTTAAAAAATGGCTGTCCAGTCTCTTCTTAAAAGCCTCCAGAGATGGAGTACCCACGACTTCCAAAGTCAAGCTATTCCACTAGTTAATTGTTTCCCCTGAAATTCCTCCTTAGTTCTAGGTTGCTTCTCTGCTTGACTAGTTTTTATTTTTATTTTTTATTTTATTTATTTTATTTTTGTCATAACAATATATGTAGGTATCATACAAAAAGATTATATAATATATAAACACATATATATACATAAATATATATATATATATATAAATATATATACCTCCTTAAATATAAGGAGGTATAAGCATATATATATATAAGAAGAAGAAGAAAAGAAAAAAACAATAGGACAGGAACGGGTAGGCACGTTTGTGCGCTTATGCCCGCCCCTTATGGTCCTCTTAGGAATGGGGTGAGGTCAATATTAGAAAGTTTTTGGTTAAAGCTTTTGGGATTATGGGAAGAGACCACAGAGTCAGGTAAAGTATTCCAAGCACTGATGATTCTGTTACAGAAGTCATATTTTCTGCAATCTAGATTAAAGCGGTTGACATTAAGTTTAAATCTATTAGTTGCTCTAGTATTATTGCAATTGAAGCTGAAGTAGTCTTTAACAGGAAGGACATTACAATAGATGATTCTGTGAGTTAAGCTTAGGTCTTGTCGAAGGCGACGGAGTTCCAAGTTTTCTAAGCCTAGGATTTCAAGTCTGGTGGGATAAGGTATTTTGTTGTTTTCACCCATTGCTTCTTGTCCTGCCTTCGAATGCTTTGGAGAATAGGTTGAACACAGTGGTGGGTTTCAATTTTTTTTTTACTACCGGTTCTGTGGGCGTGGCTTCGTGGGCATGGCATTGCTTGGTGGGTGTGGCAGGGGAAGGATACTGCAAAATCCCCATTTTCTCCCAATCAGCTGGGACTCGGGAGGCAGAGAACAGATGGGGGCGGGGCCAGTCAGAATTCTTAGTACTGGTTCTCCGAACTACTCAAAATTTCTGCTACCGGTTCTCCAGAACTGGTCAGAACCTGCTGAAACCCACCTCTGGTTGACCACCTATTCTTCTTTGTGGCAACCCCTTAGAGCAGATTACTATAAAGGTGCTTGTGTGTGTGTGTGTGTGTGTGTGTGTGTGTGTGTGTGTGTGTGTATGTATTTTGAAAAGGAAGGGTCAATGCAACCTTGAGCAACCTTGCAACCATCGGCAATGACTCTCGGCCGACATTCCTTCTTCCGTTGCCCTTAATGAGACATCCCTGCCTCAACGTTGATAGATTTGCTTCGCCGGCAAGGAAGGCTGAGCTGATTAGTTTTGCTGTCTACTCCCTGGAGACCATTTACAGCCTCCGATGGAGCTGAATATGAGCTTCCTCTTTGTGATTCGTATGCAAGTTCTCCGAGCCCCGCTGAGTAAGACAAAGTGGCGAGACAGATGGCTTTGACAGATGAAGGCTAGCATCCTACGCTGCTTCTCCTGCTTTCTTTATTTTTTTTTTTAAGACGACCAGGAGGGACATTAAATCTGTGAACTAGTCACTTGAGAGGCATGGAATACCGTCAGGTACAACCGGTTGTGTTATTTTGCAAGGGACAAAACAACCCGATCAGCTTTGTTTGGCCTTTGTCAAGCGCACAGGTGCAGTTCTCACCCAACCAGCTCTAGTGAATATGATGACTTCAGTTGAGCACGAACTGTGAGATACAATGAACGCCGCACAAATGGAGTCTTGCGCTTCGAAGAATTAAATTTAGCTTAACATACTTGGCAACCCTTTTTGATATTTCTGGGCTCGCCTCCAAAGATAATATGTTACCTACGCTCATTTATTTCAGGGAACTGAAAAGTAGCAGATCTTCAAAGTTCCGTCTTTCAGCCGGGGTAAGAGATATATATCCATTTCAGCGTTTATTCGGTGCATCTCAAGAACGGTTAGAATTCGGTGGAGGGGAGAAGGGGATACACCAAAACTGATATGTTAAAATGATAAGCTAAGTTTAATTTAAAAAGTCCCAAAATCAGAAAAATGATACAGGAACCATCCAGTCACCTCTCTACCACGAGGTGGTGACAACCTCACAAAGATAGCTTTGTTATTGCTGTTAGTTGCGAAGTCTTGTCTGACCCATCGTGACCCCATGGACAACACTCCTCCAGGCCTTCCTATCCTCTACCATCCTCTGGAATCCATTTAAGCCCACGCCGACTGCTTCAGTGACTCCATCCAGCCACCCCATTCTCTGTTGTCCCCTTCTTCTTTTGCCTTCCATCTTCCCCAGCATTAGGCTCTTCTCCAGGGAATCCTTCCTTCTCATTAGGTAGCTTAGAAGATAGCTTAGAAATAGTCAAATATCAGGGGTACAACTTCAGACTGTTGCTTTGAAGTTTTGAGGTTAAAATGGGTATGGAAACTCTTCACGGTTTCCAAGTCACCCCAAAATTCCAAAAGGCCAAAACGTAGAACCTCTTCTTCTTATCTTCTTAACGTCTTCATCATATCTCCCATGGTGGTTTTCCATGGTGGTGTCCCATTGTGCACCAGCAAATTCTAAGATGGAGATAGAGATCTTTTCCCTTCAGAAGTTGAGACTGTGCCTCATTTAAGTCAACATGTGAACTCAACTTTCTTCCTTTGAACCTTTTACATATAGGCCTAGACATACGACCAGAAGTTCCATTGATAAGCAAGGCACTTGTTCAATGAGTTGGGTCCTATTTTATGACCTTATTTTTGCCAGGGGTTTTAAGCCAATTAGCACTGGGGGGGTGGGGTTGGGGTTCATGTGGTCATTAAGTGAATCTTGACTTTGCTTGTCGGAATCCAGGTGGGAAGGTTGCCATGGCGATCACGTGGTCCTGGGATGCTGGGATGCTGCAAACATCATAAATATATGCTGGTTGCCAAGCAACTGAATTTTGACCACATGATGATGGGGATGCTATGACGGTTGTTAGTGCGAGGACTGTTTTTCGGTGCCTTTTTTTTCAGGAACGTTTTAGTGACTCCAAACAGTTGCTAAATGAACAGTTGTAAGTCAAGGACTACCTACATCTTACCGTACACTTTTGAAAATGAAGTGAAGTTGCAATGGGATTTTTTCACCATTAACATCCTATCCGTAGGTGTCGATGCTGAGTCTAATATATTTGTGGTATTTGAGGGGATGGATCCTTTTATTTGACCAGAAATTTCTCATCTAACCACTGTAGGTGTCAAGAAGATTCGCAAAACACAATTTATGAATCAAGGGGTTGCCAGAAAGAAGAGGGAGTCAAGCTATTCTCCAAAGCACCTGAAGACAAGACAACAAGCAATGGATGGAAACTGATCAAGGAGAGAAGCAACCTAGAATTAAGGAGAAATTTCCTCACAGTTCATCAGTGGAACAACTTGCCTTCAGAAGTTGTAGGTGCTCCATCATTGGAGGTTTTTAAGAAGAGATTGGACAACCATTTGTCTGAAATGGTATAGTTTTTCCTCCTTGAGCAGGGGGTTGGACTAGAAGACCTCCAAGGTGTCTTCGAGCTTTATTCAGACTGAAGCTTAGAGAGAGAGAGAGAGAGAGATGATTGATAAATAGAGAGAGAGAGAGATGATAGATAGATAGATAGATAGATAGATAGAGAGAGAGAGAGAGAGAGAGAGATGATAGATAAATAGAGAGAGAGAGAGATGATAGATAGATAAATAGATAGATAGATAGATGATAGATAGATAGATAGATAGATAGATAGATGATAGATAGATAGATAGATAGAAGATAGATAGATAGATAGATAGATAGATAGATAGATAGATAGATAGACAGACAGACAGATAAGAGAGTAGGGGAGACAAAGAGGGAGAGAGAGAGAGAGAAAGAGAGAGAGAAAGAAAAGGAAGGAAGGAAGGAAGGAAGGAAGGAAAGAAAGAAAGAAAGAAAGAAAGAAAGAAAGAAAGAAAGAAAGATTCCCTTCCACCTCTGTGTATTCTAAAGTGTAGAATGGGTTTGGAGGTGAAAAGGGGACATTGGATCAGAAATGCTTCAAAATTAGTTCTGCTGGGCCACCCATTAGAAACAGCTTGCTCATAGTCATCCTGCAAGGCAAGATATCTCAAGCTCGGCGCCAATTAATATGTACGTTTTCATTTTCTTTTTTCTTTTTTTCTTTTTGTCATTGGGAAATTGTGTTTCTTATTTAGACAACAATAAATTATGGAAATGCACATGGCAGCGGAGTGGAAAATGAAAATTAATTGTACATGGAAGGATGAAGAATACGGGTAGGACTGAAATTGCTCCAGACTTGTATAACTTCCAAACTATTTCCCCAGAAACCTCGGCTTCTCCTGGGAAAATGCTTAATGTACTTCCAGCCACACTGAAGGCCTTGCGATTTGATTATGTGAAGCCATTCTGTGGAAAGAAATACGCATGGGAGAGAGAAAGCGCGAGTGAAGCTACTTCTGATTTTTTTAAAAAAAAGACAGCAACAAACCCTTGATTTCCTTGGTACGGATCTCCATATTGTGAATTATGGATTTTCTTTTTGGAATAAGCATTTTTCTATATGGAGCCAGTGGAGAAATCCAATTTTTTTTACTACCGGTTCTGTGGGTGTGGCTTGGTGGGAGTCATGTGGCTTGGTGGGCGTGGCAGGGGAAGGATACTGCAAAATCCCCATTCCCTCCCCACTCCTGAGGAAGAATACTACAAAATCCCCATTCCCTCCCCACTCCTGAGGAAGAATACTACAAAATCCCCATTCCCTCCCCACTCCTGAGGAAGGATACTGCAAAATCCCTATTCCCTCCCCACTCCTGAGGAAGAATACTACAAAATCCCCATTCCTTCCCCACTCCTGAGGAAGAATACTACAAAATCCCCATTCCCTCCCCACTTCTGAGGAAGGATACTGCAAAGTCTCCACTCCCATCCCACTCCAGGGGAAGAATACTGCAAAATCCCCATTCCCACCCCACCCTGGAGCCAGCCAGAGGTGGTATGTGCCGGTTCTCCGAACTACTCAAAATTTCCGCTACCAATTCTCCAGAACCTGTCAGAACCTGCTGGATTTCACCCCTGTCTGGAGTGTTATAAGAAAGAGACTTGGCTTCTCAACCTTAAATGGAAGCTGGTTTGAGCAGATCTTTGAGGCATCCTACACGGAGACATAGAATTTATTTTGTAAATTTCTGGTCCCAAATTTTCTCCTTTAGACAAGATGCCATATTTGTGATAATTTTTTATTTTTTGTTTGTTTGTTTGTTTTGTCAAGCATGTATTAGATAACAGATATAATAATTATGAATGCATGGAATGGATGCGAATAAAATACATGAAATGAATAGGAATAAATGGGGGTGTGCTTGTGTGCTTATGCACGCCCCTTAAAGACCTCTTAGGAATGGGGTGAGGTCAACAGTAGACAGCTTAAGCTTAAAGTTTTGGGGGTTTGGGGAAGAAACCACGGAGTCAGGTAGTGCATTCCAGGCATTGACCACTTTGTTGCTGAAGTCGTATTTTCTGCAATCAAGTTTGGAGCGGTTTACCTTGAGCTTGTATCTGTTGTGTGCTCATGTATTGTTGCAATTGAAGCTGAAGTAGTCATTGACAGGTAGGACATTGTAGCAGATAATTTTGTGTACTACGTTTAGGTCAGACCAAAGACGGCGTAGTTCTAAATTGTCTAAGCCCAAAATTTCAAGCCTGGTTGCATAAGGTATTCTGTTGAGAGCAGAGGAGTGGAGGACTCTTCTTGTAGAATAGAATTTTATTGGCCAAGTGTGATTGGACACACAAGGAATTTGTCTTGGTGCATATGCTCTCAATGTACATAAAAGAAAAGATACATTCATCAAGTTCATTGTGAAATATCTCTGGACTCTCTCAATTGTATTAATGTCCGATAGGCAGTGCGGGTTCCAGACAGATAAGCTGTATTTGAGAATTGGTCTAGCAAAGGTTTTGTATGCTCTAGTTAGCAGTACAATATTACCGGAGAAGAAGCTACGCAAGATTAGGTTAACAACTCTTAATGTCTTTTTGGCAACTTGCATTTCTGAAGATCCAACTGGCTACTAACACTGGAATATGATAGCATAGCTTCACCTCCTAATTATATATTTCTGAGAGCTCTATTATTTTTGTTTTATTAATTTAATTTAATTTAATTTAATTTAATTTAATTTAATTTAATTTAATTTAATTTAATTTAATTTAATTAATTTAATTCAATTCAATTCAATTCAATTCAATTCAATTCAATTCTGTCCAGTTTGGGAGAACCGGTAGTGGTGACTTTGGGAGACTCCGCCCACCCACCTGGACGTAATGTGCGAGCAAAGAGCATGTGCAGAAGGCCATGCGCATGTGCATAGGAGGCGTGTATGAGTGAAGTGTGCATGGGCGCTCATATTTGTGAACCGGTAGAGAAGGTAAGTGAATTCCACGTCCGGTGTAACTGATTTCCTAGGCCAGGGGTCTGTAACCTTAAACACTCAAAAAGCCATTTGGACCCATTTCCCACAGAAAAGAAAACACCGGGAGCCACAAAACCCTTCCCATGCCTGACTATTTCTTGAGCGGCCCCAAAACTAGCCTATGTAGTTGAATTAAACGTTCTGTTTCCTTCTGAAACTTTTCTTTTCTTGGATTTATCCATGGTTGGCCTACTGGGGGTTGAAAAGCTCAATACATCACTTGTCAGGCAGGTGTCGCACATTGGCTGTTGTGACGCATATTTTTGAGTAACAGGGAGACGCAGCAGAGGGGTGAAAGAGCCACACGCGGCTCCAGAGCTGCAGGTTGCTGACTCCTGTCCTAGGCAAAGGGGAGGTTACTTTTATTCTGTCCTCTTGCATTTTCTTTGTTGTGTTAATTATAAAAAGGAGGAAAACATGGGGCTCGAAGTTCCCTCTCTCTCCTTTTTTCCTAGAGAGATCCCACTTTATCAGCGTACCCTAATAAACTGCTTTTAAATGATCTTCTGACTCAGTTGCTTATTGGGAATAGATATATATAGATATCTTTGGGTATTTAACATAGAGAGAAAATACAATTTGTAAGCGACACTGTTTGGCATTCTAATAAGCACTAACATGCCTCTCCAAGCGAATGGCAATTTTAAACCAGATGGTACCTGAACAAGCTGTAATACTCCAAGGGAAGTAGAACTGAGCACCCTCCCCCACACAACGTGTGTCAGGCCTCAAACCTATACATATTGTTCTAGGAGTAAGTCCCACTGAAAACCTAATTGGAATTACTTCTGCGGCAAGACAAACAGACCTTTCGCAATCTTTTGATTTGTCTTTGTCGGGATCCGGATCTGGTTAGTTAAAGAAGAGGTGAAGGCTTGAAATCACTCGGAAACCTGTTCAGAGTAATTCAGGTTCGTGGAGTAGCTGGTAAATTAGGATTTGAGGGGGAGGGGGTTGTAAATACAACTTCTTGAAGAAAATAGACCTTTTTTCTAATAGCCAAAATGTAAGTAAAAAAACAACACCTGAATCGGAGAAGAGAACATGCAGCAGACGTACAGATGTTAGAAGTTCATTAGCATGTCATTACAGAATAACAGAGTTGGAAAGGACTTTGGGGGATCTTCTAATCCAATCCTCTGCTCAGACAGGAAGCCCTATATCCCCTAACTACGGCACGCATGTTACAGGTGGCCCACAGAGCTCTCTCTGCAGGCACACCAGCTGTTCTTTATTCAAACAGCTGAGAATTACTTCATTCTCAGCGTAAGTTCAACTAAACTAAAGTAAATTCCTCTCAACACAAATTCCTCAGTCCTATCACCAACCTTGGTCCAATTAGGCAAACTGCCAAAGGCCTTTCTTGGCAAAAGTTCAGAAGACACCGATACAAAATAAATTCAACAAGACAACACTATCAACGTTGTTTTCCGGCAAAGCCCAAATGCCATTGCTGGTCTTTTAAGCCTTATGGGAGAGGTCAATCATCTCTTGGCCCTACTCCTGAGTCGTCCTCTTTGCTTGAGCTGCTTTTGCCTTCTGGCAGCTCTTCTCATACGTGCATTAGGAACAGGCTCCTCTTGTTCCTCTGCCTCACTACTGTCAGTCTCTGGAGGCTCTGGAGTCCACACCTCACTACCTGATGGCCCTGGCCACACCTCAGCCTCTGACTCAGAGCCCTCATCCAGGCTGTCCCCAGCCTCCAGGACTGGCCCATGCTCTTCCTCAGCCTCATCGCTGTCGGACTCTGTTGCCAGCTCCGCAGGCTGCTGGCAGACCACAACATGCGCTGCCACTGAATGTTACTAGACAACTAAGTCAATCATTTCTCAGAACAGCTCGCCTTGCTAAGAGTCCTGTTGTAGGGAACCAGAATTAAGTTGTAAGTACACCACCTAAACCATCAACCCGGACATCTAATCAATCATTATGTATATCTCTGGACTTCTGAGGCTGACCTCCACCAAGTAGTTATGGAATTCCATCAATTCATCAATACAAACACTTGTCTTTTTGTTGTCGCAGTGAGTTATGATTGTGTCCTCCTCCAAGACAGATTGATAGCTCTCAAGCACTGATTGGCGGAGAATGTTGGAAGATTACCGAAGAGAATTCCGGAAAGGGGAGGAAAAAATATATAGAAATCTTTTAATTCCATGTTCGATTGCACTTGTAATGTCTTCCCCATCTGAGCTCAGTTCTACTCAGCAGGTAAAGGGGCAGAAATCTTTCCAAACGGGTTTGGCCGTCACTGATTGGAGATAATCTGGAGAAATTGACACAGTTCCATGCACACAGATCATCATTATCTTCATTTAATGACCCCACAATCCCTCGCAGGGTGGAGTCTGGGCGACTGAATGGAGCTAGCAGGGTGCTTTAAGGGCCGGATGCCCTTCCTGTCACCAATGCAGAGTTTTGTTCAGCAGATATATTCTCAGTATGCTGAGAGAGAGAACTATCTGCCTCTCCCTAGGATCGAACTCACAGCCTCCTGATTGTGAGGCGAGAGCTCCACCTCTAGGCCACCGCACCACTCCATGCGCGCAGACCTCACTTTTAAAACCACCTCCAAATCTTTATTGGGGAAAGTAGGGAAAAAATAATCTCGGGAATTTGTTTATTCAGAAAAGAAGATACTTGGTGATTTTTATATTTCTTTCTTTGGAAATACAGCATTGATAGAACATATTGCAGTCACTTACAAATAGTACAATTTTGATGAGGAGAATTTTATTATTTGTAAGCGACTACAATAAGTTCTATCAACATTGTATTTCCAAGGGTATTAGTCAATGGTAAAATTCAATTTTTTTTACTACCGGTTCTTGGTGGGCATGGTGTGGCTTGGTGGGTGTGGTTTGGTGGCCGTGGCCGTAGCAGGGGAAGGATACTGCAAAATCTCCATTCCCTCCCCACTCCAGGGGAAGGATACTGCAAAATCTCCATTCCCTCCCCACTCCAAGGGAAGGATATTGCAAAATCTCCATTCCCACCCCACTCCAGGGGAAGGATACTGTAAAATCCCCATTTCCTCCCCACTCCAGGGGAAGGATACTGCAAAATCCCCATTCCCTCCCCACTCTGGGCCAGAAAGAGGTGGTATTTGTGGGTTCCCTGAACTGCTCAAAATTTCCGCTACCGGTTTTCCAGAACCTGTCAGAACCTGCTGGATTTCACCCGTGATATTAGTCCTTTACTCCGCAGACCATGGCAGGTATTTTTTTAAAAAACAGTAATAGAAATCAATTATTGATCCAAAAGCTCTTTGATTCCATCATGGTTGAGCTACAGTTTGGTGTTGTTACTCAGTGTTATTCTCTATGTTTAATTGGTTGGCTAGACCTTCTATTTATGTATTTCTTTAACTGTATATTTTTTTATTGTGTAATTTGAATTGTAAGCTGTGAAGAGTCACCCTGCATTGCAGCAGACTGTAAACCCGATCAACGAACAAATAAACTGTTGGGTAAAGTTTTTTGGGAATAAGGTTCTTTGCCTTGGGGCATATATGTGAACAGCACTAGCTATGACTTGACTTCTGATTAAGCCTGACTGAGTTAAAGTGTGGGAGCCTCAGTTTTCACTGGATCGTTTTAAGCATGCCTCTCTCTGTCTCTGTCTCTCTGTCACTCTCTGTCTCTGTCTGTGTCTATCTGACTGTCTCTGTCTGTCTGTCTGTCTGTCTGTCTGTCTCTCTCTCTCTCTCTCTCTCTGTGTGTGTGTGTATGTATGTGTGTCTCTCTGTCTCTGTCTCTCTGTCTCTGTGTCTGTCTGTCTCTCTCTCTGTCTCTGTCTCTCTGTCTCTCTCCGTCTCTGTCTCTGTCTTTATCTGTGTCTGTCTCTCTGTCTCTCTCTGTCTCTCTCTCTCTCTCTCTCTGTCTCTCTCTCTCTCTCTGAGTCTGTCCCTGTCTTTCTCTGTGTCTGTCTCTCTGTCTCTCTGTCTCTCTGTCTCTCTGTCTGTCTGTCTCTGTCTCTCTCTCCCCCTCTCCCTCCCTCCCACCCACCCTCCCTCCCTCCCTCTTCTCTCTCTCCCTCCCTGTCTCTCCTCTCCCTCCCTCCCACCCACCCTCCCTCCCTCCCTCTTCTCTCTCTCCCTCCCTCTCTCTCCTCTCCCTCTCTCTCTCCTTTCTTTTTCCTCTTCCTCCCTCCCTCCCTCCCTCTTCTCTCTTCTCTCTCTCTCTTTGTCTGTCTCCTCTCCTCTCTCTGTCCTCTCATTTGAAGCTTTCAA
Source organism: Ahaetulla prasina (assembly GCF_028640845.1). Taxonomy (NCBI): domain Eukaryota; kingdom Metazoa; phylum Chordata; class Lepidosauria; order Squamata; family Colubridae; genus Ahaetulla; species Ahaetulla prasina. The sequence continues at coordinate 6,891,069 of NC_080549.1, read as the reverse complement.
GAAGAGACTGGACAGCCATTTGTGTGAAATGGTGTAGGGTCTCCTCCTTGACCAGGGGTTTGGACTATTCTACCCAGTTACCCCCTTCCCCTTCTCCCTTCTCTTCCTTTCCCTTACATATTTTATTGCAGAAAACATGTTAAAACAATACATTATCCTTGAATGTGTATATAGGAATCAATGTGTCCATTTCCCGTATTAATTTTTCCTTATCAGCGAGTTGAGTAAGCAATATAACTTTTTGTTCATGCTTCCTTCATCCTTAAGCCACAAACTTTCTGATTAAAAAAAAACACACACACCAATTTTAGAGCTTTATAACATCAGATTTTTCTTCCCCTGAAAACCAAAGAAAATATTTTAACAGCTGATTTTTGGCGAATCTCAAGAAACGCAGCTCACTTTGTTCTTAAAATCCTCGTCTTTAACAGGACAAGTTAGCTGCTTGGTTGTCATTTTATAAAAGTAAAATAATGCAACGGAGGCCATCCCCTGCATTGAAGATGCAATTCAAAAAAGGGTGAAATCTAGCAGGTTCTGGAGAACTGGTAGTGGAAATTTTGAATAATTCCGAGAACCAACAAATACTATCTCCGGCTGGCCCCAGAGTGGGGTGGGAATGGAGATTTTGCAGTATCCTTCCCCTGGAGTGGGAAGGGATTTGGGACTTTGCAGTATCCTTCCCCTGGAGTTGGGAGGGAATGGGGATTTTGCAGTATCCTTCCCCTGGAGTGGGGTGGGAATGGGGATTTTGCAGTATCCTTCCCCTGCCACGCTCACCAAGCCACGCCCACCAAGCTACACCCACAGGACCAGTAGTAAAAAAACTTTTTTTAATGTCACCACTGACACTCCCCGAAAATCATCGGTGATTAAAAGAAGAATGTTATGCTTTTGCTGTGGTTTTGTATCTCGTTCGGGCATCCGAGATTACAAAGCAAACCAATCCTTCTGCTGAACCAATAGTAGCTTTTTCCACAAGAACAAAATGTTCCAGACTTATTTCATCATGCTTTTTTGACAGATGGCATGCTTTGTTTATGTGTACGAAGCTAAGGCCTGAAAAATCGCAGGAAGCCCAATATTCCATTAAGATTTTTATAGGTAGGCCTGAATAACATCGGATAAAAAACCGTCTCTTCCCAAAGCTTCCTAACGTGCTCAGATCCATATCTGGCTTTTGGCTGGCAAGCAGTCTCTTGGCCCAACTCTACCTACAGGCAGAATCAGAAAATCGGCGGCTAATTATAACTTTCGCGAAAGAGCAATCAATTTATGACGCAATGCCTTTTTTTATTTTGTGTTTATTTTGTATGTCCGTGCTGGCTTCGATTCTGAATGTCGTGAACCCAGTTAAGGATCTAGAAAAAAAAAACCTACTGGTCCAAAGTCTGAACATTCTAGGGAACAAAATAAACATTTTTTATAAACATAAATAAACATCCTATTGTTTCCTTTCGTTATATCCAATTAATATAGTTATTACATACTCATATATATGCTTATATATTGTATCATTATTTCATGCTAATGCTTATATATACACTGTGTGACTAAATTCCGAAGAGGTCCGTAAGGGGCGTGCATAAGAGCACAAACGTGCCTACCGTTCCTGTCCTATTGTTTTCTTTCATTATATCCAATTAATATAGTTATTGCATGCTTATGCTTATATATATATGCTTATATATTATATAGTTACTTTCATGCTTATGCTTATATATACTGTTGTGACAAAATAAATAAATAAATAAATAAATAAATAAATGTTTCTTTTTTCTGGACCGTTAGAAAATAATAGAGTTGGAAGGGACCTTGGAGATCTTCTAGTCTAACCCCCTGCTCAGGCTGGAAACCCCATACCATTTCAGAAACATGGTTGTCCAATTTCTTCATAAAAACTTCCAGTGTTGAAGCATTCACAACTTCTGGAGGCAAGTTGTTCCACTGATTAATTGTTCTCACTGTCAGGAAATTTCTCCTTGGTTCTAAGTTGCTCCTCTCCTTGATGAGTTTCCACCCATTGCTTCTTGTTCTACCCTCAGGTGCTTTGGAGAACAGCCCGACTCCCACTTCTTTGTGGCAACCCCTGAGATATTGGAACACTGCTATCATGTCTCCCCTGGTCCTTCTTTTCATTAAACTAGACATACCCAATTCCAGAAACTGTTCCTCATATGTTTTAACCTCCAGTCCCCTAACCATTTTTGTTGCTCTTCTCTGCACTCTTTCTAGACTTTCAACTCAACTTTATGTTTAGAACTTTCTGGAAGTGATCCAGTTCTTCTCAGAATGGTACATGCTATATATCCTATTACAAATTCTGATATTTCTTGAGGGACCTCCCTGAGAAAAACCACCTTCTGTGATGGATAGATACTTGATCCATATTATTTCTTCAGCCTTTAGAATTAAAGACCTTTCATTGTTGGTGAATTACAACTTCCAAGATCCATGGTCATTAGCTACTCTGGTCACGATTGCTTGTAAATCAAAAAGCAGCAACATCTAGAAGGCCACATTACACACACATACAAACACATACACACAGAGAAGGAGGTAGGGAAAGAGGGAGAAAAAGAATGTATATCAGTCTTCTTTGGAAAATAGGATTAATAGCCTTCTTCAACCAACAGATATGTCTCGTTGCCTAACGTCAACCCTTCAGGGTAGGTCAGATTGGAATCAAAGTTATGAATGCTAATTGTTGTTGCTATTAGTTGCGAAGTCGTGTCCGACCCATTGGGACCCCATGGACAACGTTGCTCCAGGCCTTCCTGTCTTCTACCATCCTCTGGAGTCCATTTAAGCTCACGCCGACTGCTTCAGTGACTCCATCCAGCTACCTTGTTCTCTGTCTTCTCTTTCTTCTTTTGCCCTCCATTGTTGCCAGCATTAGGCTGGGAACAATGTATTTGAGTTTCCTCTTCAGGATCTGGACTTCTAAAGAGGAGTCAGGGTTGATCTCCTCTAGGACTGACCGGTTTGATTGCCTTGCAGTCCAAGGGACTCGCAGGAGTCTTCTCCAGCACCAGAGTTCAAAGGCCTCAATTCTTTGGCGCTCAGCCTTCCTTATGGTCCAACTTTCACAGCCATACTTTGCAATTGAGAAAACCGGAGCCTTGAATATATGCACTTTTGTTGCAGTGGTGCGTTTCATTTACCTTTGCTAGTGGTTCGCTTGTGCGCATGAGCTCACTTTGTTCAAACACACGCCACTTCTGTGCATGCACAGAGGATATTTGATGATGTCTGGGCGGCTGGGCAGAGCCTCCCTCCGCCACTACTACCGGTTCTTCAGAACTGGGGTAAACCGGTAGCAACCTACCGCTGTTTTGTTGGCAGGATGATGTCTCTGCTTTTTAGTATGCTGTCTAGCTTTGCCATGGCTTTCCTTCCCAGGAACAAGCGTCTAATGAATGCTAATACTCCTTTATTATGTTACAATAACAAAATCTTGCAAGTCTGAATACATTTCCCCCTCCCTCCCTTGTTATAAATGAGACCTAGAAAATGTTCCATCCGAAACACTTTCTCAAAGTACAATTCTGGCCTGGACCCAGATTTCTTTTTTCTAACCATTGTCTTGTTTGAGACTCTTCCGCCTGTTCCTTAAGGTTGTTTTTTTCCCTTCGACTATTATACTTTCAGAGTTCCCATTGCAGACTTATGTATTTCTTCTTCCTAGCATATTCCCGCAAGTGCAGGGTCCGCTTTTCAGATCATTGAACGCCACTTTGCACAGTCAGATGCATCTCCAAGGCGCCAGTCCGTGGCTTGCATATCTTTGTTGATGGTGTCTTGCCAGTGGTAAACTGTAAAATTTGTTACTACAGGTTCTGTGGGCATGGTTTGGTGGGGGTGGGTGGGGGTAATGTGATTGGGTGTTGTGACTCCGGCTTCCGAGCCTGTCCTCATGGAGGAGGATGACTCTGAGAGTGTGGGGGAGGAGCCGACAAGGCCTCCCTCTCCAGGTCCTTTCTGGCTACGCCTCAGGTGCCAGCTGAAGGCCAGGAAGAAGGCGTGTCGGAGCCCCAATTACAGAGGGTGAGGAAGATCAATCCTGGATTGATCCCAAGCAGCATTGGAAGGAGAAGCGTGCGCAGCAAAGGAAGAGGTGTGGCAGGCCCAGAGAGTGCTGAGTCACTGAGCCATACCCCACAGGGGATAAAAGCAGGTGGAGTTGCTCTGTAGCCCCTGTGATGGACAAAAACTACAAAGCATGAACTTCGGATCGGTTGCTTTTGAGTTAAGGCCTGGACTGTGTGAAGGAATTATTCTGTGAACTCTTGGCTGCCCCGGCAACGGGCTACAGACAAGTGGACTCCTGTCTCTGACAGAGATAAAGAACTTGGCAGGCATTTGAACTGTAGTTGCCAAGTCTTTTATCCACAAAGGAAATTCAGGTCAGTTGCAGAATAAATGACTGTTAGACGCTTGCTCCTGCGTTCTTCTATGTGAGTGGGGAGGGGGACAGAACACTGGGTGGGCGTGTAGAAAAAATGCTTTTAAAAGGCTCTTAAAATGCTTTTTAAAAAATGCTTTTAAAAGGCTCTTTTAAAAATGCTTTTAAAAGGCTCTGATGATCCCAGCTGAGCCACGCGATCATCAGAGGCTTTTTTTTTTACTTTTAAAAGCATTTTTTTCAGCCAAAGAAAAGCAGAAGGCTGGGCGCATGTGCAGAAAGCTGGGCATATGCACGGAAAGCCGGGCACATGTGTGGAAGGCTGGACACATGCGTAGAAGGCTGGGCGCATGCACAGAAGGCCGGGCGCATGTGTGTAAGGCCAGGCGCATGCGCGGAAGGCTGAGAGCATGCATGGAAGACCGGGAGCATGCACGGAAGGCTGGGAGCATGCGGGGAAGGCCAGGCACATGCGCGGAAGGCCGGGCACATGCATGGAAGACTGGGTGCATGCGCGGAAGACCGGGTGCATACATGGAAGGCACATGTGCACGAAGTGAACCTGCGCACATGTGGGGAACCAGTGGTATGAATATGTGAAACCCACCGCTACTCTGTTCTCCTCTTGCATCTTCCGCAAACTTGGTGTTGTGTCTTGTTCGCTTTCCCCGCAGCCGGGCCCTTCTTATCTCCTTCCAAACGCTGAGGAATGTCCTGGCATGCCTCCAGGCCCCAGCCCTGGCACCATGCCCAGACAGGCCGAGGAAGAAGAAGTGCCTCCAGCCACCAGCCCTGGTTCCATGCCCAGGCAAACGGAGCAACTAGATTCCTCCCCCTCCCCCACAGCATGTGAGCCTGAGGAAGGTCAATTACCAATAGCTGCAGACTGGAGAGATCCTCGCTTCAGGAGAATTGATAGGCGGCATCATCAGAAGGAAGGGAGGGGCAGGCCTGGATAAGTGCTGAGTCATGGAGCCACACCCCATGGCCTATATAAAGGATCTGCTTTCTGGCATTCTCTGAGTCAGGCAAAGTCTACCTTATCTTGCTGAAGTCACTTCCTGGTCTCCTGCCTGCCTTGAGAACTTTGCTAGGACTTTGGCAGAGCTGCAGAGGCACGCCTGATACCGACTTCCCCGACCCGGCCGTCAGCGGAGGAGTGGGACACGACACTTGGTTTAAAATCCCAGCTCCCCCACGTAATCACTACTTGCTCATCTATTAAAGGCTCAGAGATTCCTGATGCTTTAAATCGACTGAAATCCTTTGTTCCAGCGAAACCATAAATACCACAAAAGGACTATAATCCACGCCAATGTAATATTTTCATTTTATGCCCCGCTTTTAAAATGCCCCAATCTGTCTGGGAATTATAAAGAATTGAAAGGTAATTTTAAAATTAACTGTAGGGTAGTATAGGGTGTTTTTCTCTCTCTCTCCTGATTTTAAAGCCACTGTATAATTTTTATTGTTTATAATTTTGCGGACACCCATCCAGGGATCTCTTTAAATAGCAGTGGTACAAAACCGAGGGAGTTGTACAAATAAATGCTTTGGCAAAAGCATGGTTTCAGTTCCCTATTTCTCTGAGCTATCACAGTTAAACTATCCTGGGGAATTTTCACTTAACTTTTAAACAAAAAGCAACACAAAGAATTTAAAATTATTTCTATACCTGAGCTGAGAGCCAGCTTTTTTTTCCTAGTGGTTAAGGTACCAGCCTAAAAACTTGGAGATTGTGAATTCTATCCCTGACAACTGGGTGTCCTTGGGCCAGTCAGTCATTCCAAGCTCTAGGAAGAAGACAATGGCAAACAAATTATGAAAAAGAGAAAAAGAAGTTAATCAGGGCAGTTGCCAGAAATCAAAATCCTGGATAGAAAAACTAGGATGGATTGGGGTAGGAGTTGTATTAACCTGAAGTTGACAGACTTGGATTACCTGAGTCTAAAGGTAGTGAGCTTTGTAAATTCAGCTATACTCCAAATTTCAACGACCGTATTTTTCGGAGTATAAGACGCACCGGAGTATAAGACGCACCTTAGTTTTTGGGGAGGAAAATTAAGAAAAAAGCTGATTGGCAGGTGGATTGGCCTCCCAGAACACCCCCAATCAGCTGTTCCCGGAGGTGAATTTTAGCAATAGGTTCCTTGGTTGTGAGATCTGTGCCTTGCTTTTTTTGGCTTTTTTTTTTCTGCCTCTGAAAGCCTCCAAAACAGAACTTCAGAAAAAAAGCCTCTGAAGCTCTGTTTGGAGGCTTCTTTTCTGAAGCTCTGTTTGGGGGCTTCGTTTCTGAAGCTTCTTTCAGCCTCTGAAACCTCCATTTGAGAAGCTGGGTGGGGCTACATTCAGAGTATAAGACGCACCCAGATTTTCACCCTCCAAAAAATACGGTTATGTTCTTTTTTGTTTGTTTGTTTTGAAGCTACAATGACAAGCATCTACTGCTGTTCTACAGAGAGTAGAGTTCTGGCTCTGGCTTTGTGAGTTTTCACTAAGAAGCCAAAAAAGCTTTTTGTGTGAGTATCTAGGGAGTTTTTAAGTTATCCAGGTCATGGCTGTCTCAAAAGTGCGCTTTCAAAAGGCAAGTGGACTTTGGTTTTCCTTGAAGACGTTTTGCTTCTCATCCGAGAAGCTTCTTCACTTCTGACTTTGAGTCAGAACTGAAGAAGCTTCTCGGATGAGAAGCGAAACGCCTTCAAAGAAAAACAAAGACCAGTTGCTCTTTGAAAAAGAGCACCTCTGGGACATTTCTGTGTGAGTGTGGGTGTGTTTGCCAATGCATACTTATCAGGGGTGGGTTTCACTTACCCTTTCCATCGGTTCACCGCACGTGTTCACACTCACTTGTGCGCTGTCCGTGCATCCATCTGGCCTTCTGCGCATGGGCTTTGCTCACTCGTGTGTCTGCCGCCCATGCGCCCAGCCTCGAAAATGTGCCTAAATAGCACGATTTGGAGCCAGGGCAGGTGAGCAGGTGAGCAGGCCCACACTCGACTGGCGCTAGCAGTTCACCCGAACCAATGCGAACCAGCTGAACCTCACCTCTTATAAGTATAATTTATAACATACAAACATCACTACAAATGGATATATCCGCACACATCCATTTATGAATCTAACAAGAGAGAACGGCTCCCCACGTGGAGCTAACAAGCATGATTTGCTTAACTCTGGTCTATTAAATAAAGCACAGTCAGATTCCAACATTATATTAAGCCAAAATCTATTTTTATTATAAATCTCGGGGTGGACTTCAAAAATTCTAGCAAGGGTTCTCTGCCCGGTTGCTGGTGGGCGTGGCCTAGTCTGCCTTCGGCACCATGGCGTGGGGTGGGGGGGTGGGGGGTGTTTTTGTCCTCCCCAGGCTCTGGAGGCTTTCCTTGAGACTCCGGGAGGGCAAAAATGGCCTCCCCAGGCTCCAGAGGCCCTTTGGAGGCTGGAAGTGGGCCCATTTCTGGCCTTCCTGAACTAGGCCCATTTTTCACCCTCCCTGAGTCTCCGCATGCGCCCTGTACTTACCTGAAACGGGCCGTGTGGGGACTCCTGGGAGGAACCGGGAAGGTGTGGGAGGGGCCAGCCAGGAGAGGGATCTGCGGCAGTGGTGAAATATAAAATTTGTTGTAGAAAAAATGCTTTTAAAAGGCTCCTCTGACGATCCCAGCTGAGTTGCCTGATCGTCAGAGGCTTTTTTTTTCCTTTTAAAGGCAAAATGCTTTTAAAAGAAAAGAAAAGCCTCTGACGATCAGGCAACTCAGCTGGGATCGTCAGAGGAGCCTTTTAAAAGCATTTTTTCTACAACCTCTTTGGGCGAACTGGAAAAAATGCTTTTAAAAGCCTCTGACAGTCCTAGCTGAGCTGCGCAATCATCAGAGGCTTTTTTTTTTACTTTTAAAAACATTTTTTTGGCGAAAGAAAAAATGATTTTAAAAGTAAAACAAAAACAAAAACAACCTCTGATAATCGCGCAGCTCAGCTGGGCATTGGGGTGTGGGGGCTGGGATTTTTGCTACCAGTTCTCTGAACCACCTGCTACCATCGCTACCAGATCGGGCGATCCGGTCCGAACTGGGAACAATTCACCCCTGATTTGAGTGTTCTCCGAACTGCACAGAATCTTAGCTAGAGGTTCTCCCGAATCCCTGTGGACTCCCAGCAGCTCACCCCTGATCTTATGATAGCCACACTTCATGCAATATGATAAACCGAAACTAAGCAAACCACATTAGCTGAATGTATGAGTCCAGGAGGTTATAACGATTGTACCTACAGTATTTAATTACTAGCTGGGATCAGCACATATATAACATCTACGGTCCCTCCAATTATTTCCATAAGCATTAAAATTCACTGGGTACTTCCTTACCTGTTAGTTGCTGGGCTGAAAACAGAAAATCAACAAGACAGACTGAATTGAACCGGGCTGGATTTTAACAAGCTTTGAAAACCAAGTCCTTGGCTGACCTTGGAATCTCATCAAGAGCCTCGCAAAGGCTTGCGTGCTTTTTCCTTTTTTTTTTTTTTCTGGCAGGTTTCCCACAATTTTGGAAGTGTTGGGTTGCTTTTTAACACCCTCAGTCACTTTTCTGCTCCTCTGCTGTTATTGTTATTTACCGTGCTAATTTGTTTACTTGTTCCTAAACTCACTATTGATTTAAATTAAGCTCACCAAGGCTCATTAGCTCTCAAAACTTGCAGCCGGTTTCAGCGCCATTTGCATGCTCAGGGTTTGCACACGGAAATACCTGAGTTGTTTTGGCATCTGTTGTGCTGGTAAACAACTCGGTGGCCACTCCTTTCCTGAAAAGGTGTAGGAAAAAATGATAAATTCGGTAGGCAAAATGGAAAATTTCCTAGGGAATTTTCAGTTTCAGTCACAAATTGACTTCCATGGACCTTACTTCATACTTAAGTGATCAGCAGAGGGGATGTGCATAAGTGCACTAATGGGCCTAGCGTCCCTGTCATTGCATTTTTATTCTCTTATTCTTGTTCTCATTTCTGTTTGATAAATTCCAATAAATAAATAAGAAATAAATAAATTTAGCTTCAGAATGTTGCTCGAGCATAGAAAGTCCAACTACTGAGCCAATATGGAACTCAGGTAGTGTTGTGATCTGCCAGCAGCCTGTGGAGCTGGCAATGGAGTTGGATAGTGAGGAGGCTCGGGAGGATGATGGGCCAGTCCTGGACTCTGGGGAAGGCCTGGATGAGGGCTCTGCGTTGGAGGCAGAGATGGGGCCAGGGCAGTGGTGGGATTCAAATAATTTGACAACTGGTTCTCTGCCCTAATGATTTCCTCCAACAACCAATTCACCAAACTGCTCAGAAAGTTAACAACCGGTTCTCCCGAAGTGGTGCGAACTGGCTGAATCCCACCACTGGGCCAGGGCCATCTGGGAGCGATGCGCAGACTCCGGAGCCTCCAGAGGCGGACAGCAGAGAGGCAGAGGAACAGGAGGAGTGCACGCATGAGAAGAGCTGCCAGAAGGCAAGAGCAGCTGAAGCAAAAAGGACGACTCGGGAGTAAGGCCAGAAGATGATTGGCCCCTCCCATAAGGATTAAAAGAGCAGGAACAAGCCGTTGGGTTCTTTGTGGAAAAGCAACATTGAATTCCATTGCTTCTTGTCAGCATCTCTTGAACTTTGTGGGGGGTTTGCTTTTGGCAGGTTTGATTAATTTTTCCTCTGTCAGGAAATTTCTTCTTAGTTCTAAGTTGGTTCTCTCCTTGATGAGTTTCCATCCATTGCTTCTTGTCTTTGGAAAATAGGTTGACCCCTCTTCTTTATGGTAGTTACTCAAATATTGGAATACTGCTGACGTGTCACCTCTAGTCCTTCTTCTCATTAGACTTGGTACACCCAATTCTTGCAACCCTTCTTCATAGAGAAAAACCCTTCATGGTGAAGGAACTTTGGCATGGATTTTTGTCAGAATTAGGCCTTTCTGTTGGACCATGAAGCTTTTCGCCACAAACTCTCCTGAGAGTTTGCATTATTCTTTCTTCCAGTAAAAATTCCACAGCACTTAAAGATGAACTCATTAAGGATTGTGATTAAGATCCAGGATTAACACCTTCCCGCATGCCAAATTCCTCATCCCAATTTTCCCACCTGTTCTTGGCTCATTAGAGCTGGCCAGAATGGTTGCCGTTGTTGTTGGTTTTTTGTTTTTTTTAATTCGCATTTATATCCCGCCCTTCTCCGAAGACTCAGGGCGGCTTACACTATGTTAGCAATAGTCTTCATCCTATTTGTATATTTATATACAAAGTCAACTTATTGCCCCCAACAATCTGGGTCCTCATTTTACCTACCTTATAAAGGATGAAAGGCTGAGTCAACCTTGGGCCTGGTGGGACTTGAACCTGCAGTAATTGCAGGCAGCTATGTTAATAACAGACTGCATTAGTCTGTTGAGCCACAAGAGGCCCAATAACAAATTAGCCTGTTGTTGTTGTTGTTGTTGTTGTTGTTGTTTGAATGAATAAAAAGGTAAAGGTTCCCCTCACACATATGTGCTAGTCGTTCCCAACACTAGGGGGTGGTGCTCATCTCCGTTTCAAAGCCGAAGAGCCAGCGCTGTCTGAAGACGTCTCTGTGGTCATGTGGCCGGCATGACTCAATGCCAAAGTCGCATGGAACAATTTTACCTTCCCACCAGAGGTGGTCCCTATTTTTCTACTTGCATTTTTTACATGCTTTCGAACTGCTAGGTTGGCAGAAGCTGGGACAAGTAACAGGAGCTCATCTTGTTACGCGGCACTAGGGATTCGAACCGCTGAACTGCCGACCTTTCGATCAACAAGCTCAGCGTCTCAGGGAAATAAACCTAGCATATGGCAATGCAACATTTCCTAGATATGGCAAAAGGGAATGGACTCACAACTACAATGCCAACACAACCGCACTGTGTATAAATGTCACAACTTCATCTGACAAACTTACCACATTGTCACGGCAACACAATTTCTAGCATTTTCTGTTTTTGAAAGGGTAGGTGCACAGAGATCTGTAGTGAACAGCAAACTCAATCTGTACTGAGAAGCCCAGGCGGGTAAAACAAAGCCATTCAAGAGCAATATATATATATATATATATACTTATAGGAATATAGAAATATTTCTACCCGGAACAAAAGAGTGCCTTTGCATAAAAACATCAATGTCGCAGTGTTCACATCCTGACCGGAGCTGCTTGTTCAAACTCTCACAATGGGATCAAAGAAGAAACACTGAGATATGGATCAAGACATCAGATCAATTATTAATTAATGCATTAATACATTATTTAGCTTGGCTGGAGGAAGCGCACTCAGCTTGCCTGGAATTTTAGTATCAGTCTTGGAATGTGTAAAGCCAACAACTGTGAGCTCAGAGTTTTTAATGCCATCATCCCAGGCTGAACGAGATGAAAGCAAATTGTTACATGCATGAGAAACTTTCCGTGTTGGAAACAGCTGGGGAAAAAGGAGAAGTTTGGCCAACTCTTCAAAGAAGCTCTCGGTCCCCGACTCTTTTCTTTGAGGAGATCAAACTGGGTCATGGAAAGTGGAGTGGGGACCGCCAAGATTAAGAAACCTCTGGAAGGTCCTTCAGATTCCCTTAAAGCTACCGGTATAATAAAACCAGTGGTGGAATTCAATTTTTTTTTACTACCGGTTCTGTGGGCGTGGCTTGGTTGGCATGGTGTGGCTTTATGGGCGTAGCAGGGGAAGTGTCAGCCTCCACTCATCAATCTTTTTTTTTATTTATTTATTTACATTTATATCCCGCCCTTCTCCGAAGACTCAGGGCGGCTTACAGTGTGTAAGGCAATAGTCTCATTCTATTTGTATATTTACAAAGTCAACTTATTGCCCCCCCAACAATCTGGGTCCTCATTTTACCTACCTTATAAAGGATGGAAGGCTGAGTCAACCTTGGGCCTGGTGGGGCTTGAACCTGCAGTAATTGCAGGCTGCCGTGTTTTAATAACAGGCTTCTTACAGCCTGAGCCACCACGGCCCAATCTTCCCTGCTAATTGTGTATTTTATATTTTAGTAGATTATTTAGTTTGTTACCTTGTCTGGTGTTAAGTAATTCAATGTTTTATGCATTCCAAGCAGAAGGAGATCATCGGAAGGAGTTTACCACGTGACCCATGAGGGAATTGGCATTGGCCCAGAATTGCCTGACCTTTGGGGGGAGGAGGGACTAATGAAGGGAAATGTGCCTGTCAGCCATATTTTGCTTCAGCTTCAGCTTTTCTATGATTGCATTCAGATGTATTTAATAAAAGTACTTTTCTTTATTTTCAAATGAAGTCAAGGTGTTTCTTTCCTAAATATTAATCGGAGACAGTCTGACAGGAAGGATACTGCAAAATCCCCATTCCCTCCCCACTCCTGAGGGAAGGATATTGCAAAATCTCCATTCCCCTGCCCCGCCCCACTCCTGGGGCCAGCCAGAGGTGGTATTTGCCGGTTCTTCGAGCTACTCAAATTTTCCGCTACCGGTTCACCCGAACCAGTCCGAACCAGCTGAATACCACCTCTGCAGACAACAGGAGTAGACAAGCAGACCACATGAGCTGCTTCCATGAGGAGAAGGACTGAGGGGTTACATGATAGCGGTCTTCCAATATCAAGGGGCTGTCATAGAGATGAAGAGGGAGGTCAACCTATCCTTCAAAGCACTAGAGGGCAGGACAAAAAGTAATGGACTATCAAGGAGAGTCCAACCTGGAACTAAGGAGAAATGTCCTGTCAATGAGAATGAATTAAACAGTGTTAACAACTTACATCCGGAAGTTGTGAATGCTCCAACACTGGAACTTTTAAAGAAGAGATTGGTCAACTATTTGTTTGAAATGATACAGGGCTTCCTGCCTGACCAGAGGGGTGGATTAGAAGACCTCCAAGATCCCTTCCAATTCCGTTAATCCATATACTGATCTGTTCACTGTCATGTTGGAGAGAGGCTCCATGGTACAACTAAACTGTCCTTCTTCACAGCCTTGTATGTTATTTTGTTTACAGCAAAAGGTTAAAAACTAGCCTTTTTTTTTCATTTAGTAGGGTCCCCCTAAGAGGGACATGGTGGCTCAGTGGCTAGGATGCTGAGCTTGTTGATCGAAAGATCGGCAGTTTGGCGGTTCGAATCCCTAGCGCCACGTAATAGGGTGAGCTCCCGTGACTTGTCCCAGCTTCTGCCAACCTAGCAGTTCAAAAGCATGTAAAAAATGCAAGTAGAAAAATAGGGACCACCTTTGGTGGGAAGGGAACAGCGTTCCTTGCATCTTTTGCATTGAGTCATGCTGGCCACATGACCACAGAGACATCTTTGGACAGCACTGGCTCTTTGGCTTTGAAACGGAGATGAGCACCGCCCCCTAGAGTTGGGAACAACTAGTATATATGTGTAAGGGGAACTTTTACCTTTACCTTAGGGTTCCCATGTCTCTGCCTCAGGAACGGGTCCCTGATGTTATCCTGAGTTGAATAAAATAGCTGGAGTTTGTTCTTGAACTATGGCTCCTTTGGGACTGGCAAATCCGGGATAACAGTTGGAACAACACAAGAAGCAAACTTTCAGAAATGAGAAAGGTGTGTGTGGTTGTGTGTGCCTCTCTCTTTCTCTCTCTCTCTCTCTCTCTCTGTGTGTGTGTGTGTGTGAAAGAGAGGGAGAGGAAGAGGAAGAGGAAGAGGAAGAGAGAAAGAGCAAGGGAGAGGGAGAGGGAGAGAGGGGGGAGGGAGAAGGAGGGAGGAAGAGGGAGAAGGAGAGAGGAAGAGTGAAAGAGAGGGAGAGGGAGAGGGAGAGGGAGCGAGAGGGAGGGAGGGAGGGAGGGAGAGAGTGAAGGAGAGAGGGAGAGGGAGAGGGAGAGAGAGGGGGGAATGAATGCTAGTTTGTTCCTTTCTCTTTTAATGCTCTCAGAAGCTTTCTATAAATGTTTTTGCCCTCATCCTTCATATGCTTTCGCTCAGCCACTTCAATTACAAGACTAAGCCAGATTTCTCACAAATCAATAGCTTTCTGTCAATAGCCTTTTTATCTATAGGCCACCCATACCAGCACTGTTCACTGTAAAACCTTTAGACAGGACACAAATCAATTTGTCTGTGCTTGATCTACAAGGGTAGACCGCTTGGCAAGGAATGACGGAATGCTGGAAGAGAATTGCAAAGGAAGACTTATGTCCTCCGGTCCATTCTTCACCTAACTTTTGTGTTGGTGTATCATGGACTGTGTGAAGAGCATCCAAAGCAAGATGCCCTTTTTTTCCCCCCCGGAATAAATGACCCTATCCATCAACTAAAGAACCTTTATATGTATTGCCACTTCAACAGGCATTTGATATTTCTTAGACCTAAAGAAGAAACCATCTAAGAGATGCTCGAAGAGGCTTCAAAAAAAAAATCAAACAATTGCTGATGGGGAAGATGCAACCTCTTGAGTTAGTTATAAATTGCTTTGGCCTCCCTTAAAGAATCACAATTTTTAATACGCGGGGACACAATGGGAAAAAATGGAGCGGAACTCGTTAGTGCTTTTTCAACTGAATTTAAAATTTGGGCTCTTAAAGATGGCTCGAAGTGTTGCAACGAGCAACGAGAAATTGCAGCCAATTTGGCCTCTTGCCAAATCTAATGATAGCCTGCATCACCCTTCATGGAAACCAGAGTGATACTATTGTGAAGGACAGCCAGATCATATTGCAGGAGATGACCAGGTTGAGACTAAGGGAGGGGTCAAATGTGCCATTGGTCTCCAGTTCCTTCAAACCCAAAAGAGACATTGACAACGAAAATAAACCTAGGGTTAGAGTTAAGGTATGAGAAGGAAGGACTCCCTGGAGAAGAGCCTAATGCTGGGAATGATTGAGGGCAAAAGAAGAAGGGACAGAGAACGAGGTGGCTGGATGGAGTCACTGAAGCAGTAGGCATGAGCTTAAATGGACTTCAGAGGTTGGTAGAGAACAGGAAGGCCATGGGGTCATGATGGGTTGGATACGACTTCACAACTAACAAAACAATAGATAGATAGATAAATAGATAGATAGACAGACAGACAGACAGACAGACAGACAGACAGACAGATAGATAGATAGATAGATAGATAGATAGATAGATAGATAGATGATCGATCTAAGGGAGTCCTGCAAGGGGATCCAACCGGTCAGTCCTAGAGAAGATCAACCCATCCCTGTCTATGGGGTCACAATGGGTTGGACATGACTTCGCAACTAACAATAAAAAAAGAGTTAAGATTATGTCTACTTGGAGTCACAGCCCAAAATTAATCCTAGGGATAGTTTCCTAGAGGTTTTCTAATGATAGGAAACTTCACATCATTTGATTTGGAGTTAACAGTGGAGCACAGTAAAATACATGGGATTATTAGGGGACTGGAGGCTAAAAACATATGAAGAATGGTTGCAGGAACTTGATATGTCTAGTTTAATGAAAAGAAAGACTAGGGGAGACATGATAGCAGTGTTCCAATATCTCAGAGGCTGCCACAAAGAAGAGGGAGTCAAGCTATTCTCCAAAACACCTGAGGGTAGAACAAGAAGTAATGGGTGGAAACTAATCAAGAAGAGAAGCAACTTAGAACTAAGGAGAAATTTCCTGACAGTTAGAACAATTAATAAGTGGAACAACTTGCCTCCAGAAGTTTTGAATGCTCCAACACTGGAAATTTTTAAGAAAATGTTGGATAACATTTGTCTGAAATGGTGTAGAATTTCCTGCCTGGGCAGGGGGTCGGGCTAGAAGACCTCCAAGGTCCCTTCCAACTCTGTTATTATTATTATGAGATTATCCCATTGGCAAGGAAAATAAATCTAGGGTTAGAGCTAGGATTATGTCTTTTGGAATCATGGCCCATACGAATCCTCAGAATAGTTTCCTAGAGGTATTCTAAGGATAGGAAACTTCACATCGTTTCATTCGGAGTTAATAGTGGACCACATTAAAATACTTGGGAAAACCCCATTGACAAAAGACTCCAGCCCACCTTGAATTCCATTGACTCTTATCTACCGCCAGCTGACTTTGGCCATTAGTACTTCAGATTCTCATAGAACGCTTTAGCAAACAATAAACCTTTATATACACACCGACTCTGTAAACCGCTTAGAGAGGGCTGGAAAACACTGTGAAGCAGTATATAAGTCTATGTCAGGGGTGAAATCCAGCAGGTTCTAACAGGTTCTGGAGAATCGGTAGCAGAAATTTTGAGTAGTTCGGAGAACTGGCAAATACCACCTCTGGCTGGCCCCAGAGTGGGGTGGGAATGGAGATTTTGCAATATCCTTCCCCTGCCACACCCACCAAGCCACACTCACAGACCGGGTAGGGAAAAAATTTGGATTTCACCTCTGGTCTAAGTGCTATTGCTATTGAAAGTGGAACATATCTTAAATGACTGTTTTTGCAATTCAGTTTTCTTTTCTGCATGAGCTCACAAAGGAAGAACTATTTACTAAGACTATCTACAGAAGGCTGAGAGATAAATATACAGAGGGAGTTGGGATTTAGCACTGCCACGGAAAGTGCTTAGCGGGAGGAGATCCTTCATGATGACTTGATTTTGGATTAAACGGGAACATGGGAGCAAAGAAGGCCGAAGACCACTGGAAAGATGATTGCGCAATAAGAAACAGATGTCCCTTTATACTGCTAGGCTACTGGATACGCCATAAATGCAACACTTCAAGAAATAATTCCAGAAGCTGATTCTCTCCCATCATAGTGCTCAAAATCTGGTGGGGGAAAAATGTAATCGGGGCAGTTCTCTTCCTGACTTCATCTAGAGAAGCTTCGCATGTTCTGGTGATGGGTCTCAAGCTGTTGTGATCCACCAGCAGCCTGCAGAGCTGGCAACGGAGTTGAACAGCGATGAGGCTGAGGTGTGGCCAGGGACATTGGGGAGTGAGGTGCGGACTCCAGAGACTCCAGAGACTGATAGTAGTGAGGCAGAGGAACATGAGGAGCATGTTCCTAATGCACGCATGAGAAGAGCTGCCAGAAGGCAAGAGCACCTCAAGCACCCTACTCGGAGTAGGGCCAAGAGATCATTGGCCCCTCCCATAAGGCTTAAAACAGACCAGAAATGGTGTTTGGGCTTTGCCGGGAAAAGAACGTTGGTAGCTTCGTCTTCTTGCATTTATTTTTGTATCTGTGACTTCTGAATGATTGCCAAGAAAGATCTTTGGCAGTTTGCCTAATTGGACCAAGGTTTGCGATAGGACTGAGGAATTTGTGTTGGGAGGAATTTGCTTTAATATGAGTTGAACGATGCTGGGAATGAAGTAACTCTCAGCTGTTCGAAGAAAGTTTTTTTTTTTTCACGGACTGAGTTTCCTACTACCTACTTGGGCCTGGGTCACAAAACAAGCAGCCCTTACAATACAATACAAGCAGCCCTTACAATACAATGACACTCAGCTGTACTTTTCCACCCCGGGCCACCCCAGTGAAGCTGTCGAAGTGTTGTCCCAGTGTCTGGAAGCCGTACGGGTCTGGATGGGGAGGAACAGGCTCAAACTTAATCCCTCCAAGACGGAGTGGCTGTGGATGCCGGCACCTCGGTACAGTCAGCTGCAGATGCGGCTGTCTGTCGGGGGTGAATCATTGGCCCCGATGGAGAAGGTACGCAACTTGGGCGTGCTCCTGGATGGCCGGTTGTCCTTTGAAGACCATTTGGCGACCGTCTCCAGGAGAGCATTTTATCAGGTTCGCCTGATCCGCCAGTTGCGGCCCTTCCTGGACCGGGATGCCTTATGCACAGTCACTCATGCCCTTGTTACCTCTCGCCTGGACTACTGCAATGCTCTCTACATGGGGCTCCCCTTGAAGAGCACCGGAGACTTCAGCTAGTTCAGAACGCGGCTGCGCTGGTTATTGAGGGCGTCTCGGGCTCCCACATAACACCTATCCTCGCAGACTGCACTGGCTACCTGTTGTTTTCGGGTGCGCTTCAAGGTATTGGTTACCACCTTTAAAGCGCTCCATGGCTTAGGACCGGGCTATCTACGGGACCGCCTACTGCCGGCTTCTATCTCCCATCGTCGATGCGCTCCCACAGAGGGACTCCTCAGGGTGCCGTCAGCCAAACAGTGTCGACTGGCGGCCCCAGGGGAGGGCCTTCTCTGTGGGAGCTCGACCCTGTGGAACAAACTTCCCTCGGACTTGACAATTACCTGACCTTAGGACCTTTAGCATGAACTTAAAACTTATTTATTTCATATGGCTGGACTAGCCTGATTTTTATTTTATTGGATGGGTTTTAAAATTGTGTTATTTTATAGGGAGTATGTTTTTTAACGTTTTGGGCATTTAAATTAGTTTTTTAAGGGTTGTTTTTAAATTATTGTGTGTATTTATATTTTATCTGCCTGTTCACCGCCCTGAGTCCTTCGGGAGAAGGGCGGTATACAAATTAAAATATTATTATTATTATTATTATTATTATTATTATTATTATTATTATTATTATTATTATTATTACCGTCCTTTCAGCAGTTCCAAAAAGGTTTCATGCTCATTTGCACTATTCAGGTGAACCAAAGGGCACAGATAGACCTCCATGTAGCCTCAGCGACTCTCAGGAAGAGCTCTAACGACCCAAGGATTGCAAGGAATATAAAGCCTTCCATCCACCACCATTCAATCAGAACTGAAGAAGCTTCTCATTTTTTATTTATTTTTTATTTGAATTTATTTCCCGCCCTTCTCCGAAGACTCAGGGCGGCTTACACTATGTTAGCAATAGTCTTCATCCATTTGTATATTATATACAAAGTCGACTTTTATTGCCCCCAACAATCTGGGTCCTCATTTTACCTACCTTATAAAGGATGGAAGGCTGAGTCAACCTTGGGCCTGGTGGGATTTGAACTTGCAGTAATTGCAAGCAGCTGTGTTAATAACAGACTGACTTAGTCTGCTGAGCCACCAGAGGCCCTTGGATGAAATGTCCTCAAGGAAAAGCAAAGGAAGTCCAGTTGCCTCTTGAAAAAGCACCTTTGGGGACATGCGTTTCCCATTCACATCAATGTACCACTTAAAAGTCCACTGTCTTGATGTTTGGTGTGTGGTTTTTTTTAATTGAAACTTCTAAACAAAGAAATATACACACCAACTCATATAAACTGATGGGGACAAAGAGGAAAGATGGCAAAGCGAGAGGGGAAAGTTGAAGAAAACAAATAGAAAAGAGAGGACCACGATATAAAGAAGGGACTTGCACCGGGTTTATTATTTATTTATTAAATTTATATTGCCGCCTGTTCGCCCATGGCGACTCAAGGCGGCTTACAGAATATAAAAACCACATTTAAAAACCAGTAAAACTCATTAAAAAAATCAAATAAATTAATGTAATAAAATCACACACCCCACCCCCCCGTCCCAGTGACTGCCGATCACATGAGCCATTTAATGGGCCTCCATCCCACTCTGGGTTCCCCAGGCCCGCTGGCAGAACCAGGTCTTCAGCACCTTCCGGAAGGGTGTTAGAGGGGGGCCATTCTAATCTCTGGGGCAACGATGTTCCAGAGAGAGGGAGTCACCACGGAGAAGGCCCTTCTTCTGGGTCCCACCAGGTGTATCTCCCTCGGGGATGAGACCCACAGCATTCTCTGCCTCCCCACTCTGGTGGGCCGGGTAGATGTGACCAGCAAGAGACGGTCGCTCAGATCACCTGGTCCCAAGCCATGAAGGGCTTTAAAAGTGACAACCAGCACACCTTGAATTGTACCCAGAAGCAAATCAGCAACCAATGCAGCTCCTGCAGGAGAGGTGATATATGTGCACACCGGGGTCTGCACAAAACCATGCATTTTGCACCAACTGGAGCTTCCGGATGCTCTTCAAGGGCAGCCCCATGTAGAGCGTGTTGTTATAAGTTATAAGTAGAAATATATTTAAGCACACACCCCCTGTCTAAAATTATATCGCATTGCTCTTCTTTCTACAATCTACCCCGTCTAATCATCCAAACCATAAATCACACGTGCATTCTTTTTTCTTCTTCTCCTTTTTATGCAAAGATCCCCTTAAGAGGCTTCCAGTCCTCCATAAATGTGGATAATGTCTTTTTATTCCCCCCCACTCCCTAATCAAAGAAGTCCATTTCAGCAAAATCTGTCAACTTCACCAACCATTTCTCCACGGTGGGTCCAAGGTCTCTCTGTTATGTCAGACACTAATGGGAGAACTGTCAGTGTAATGCGCATGTGATTGTGTTGCTCTGCCTTTCATGGAGATCTGAACAGTTGCTTACAACACCTTGAATAACAAGTTCCCGGAGAAAAAAACAAACAACCCCCAAAAAACGAGATGGAAGACAATAGAGGTCACTTTAATTGCCGCTGCCTCTGGAAAGCGTGGAAACTCTCTCCCATCTACGCCAAGGTCACTTTCATTAATTCACACGTTCCCAAAACAGCAAGGTTAGCATAAGGCCAAAATAAAAAAAAACTAAAAACGAGCACAGAAACGTCTCTGCGGTGTTCCTTGTTCTTTCTAAAAGTAAACTGCAGTAAGGGGGGGAAAAAGAAAAGGAATTACAGGTGGTCCTTGACTTACGACCGCAATTGCTTCTGAAATTTACGTTGCTAAGCTAGACAGGGGTGAAGTTGAATTTCGCCCCATTTTACGACCTTTGTTGCTGCAGTTCTTCAGTGAATTACTGGCGTTGTTAAGTTAGCGAAATGGTTATTAAGAGTAGAGGTAATATTCAGCTGGCTCAGACCGGTTCGCCTGAACCGGTAGTGGAAATCGCAGGTGGGCCTGCCCGGCTACCCTGGCTCTATGCCAACCTATTTAAGCACGTTCTTGAGGTCAGGCGCATGCACAGAAGGTACGCGCGTGAATAAAGCACATGCGCAGAAGGCCGGGCGCAGGTGCGGAAGACAGGCAGGCACAGGAACCAGGCACGCATGCACGAACCGGGCGTGAGCGCACGAAGCAAACACGCGTGCGCACGGTGAACCGGTAGTGACATAATGTGAAACTCACCATTGATTAAGAGGATGTGGTTTCCCCGCTGACTTTGTTTGTTGGAAGGTCACAAAAGAGGATCACATGACCCCGGGAACACTTCAAACTGTCATAAATATGAATCCGTTGCCAAGTATCTGAATTTTGATCACATGACCGTGGGAATGCAGCAATAGTTGTAAGTGTGAAAAATGATCATAACCAGTGGTGGGATTCAGCCAGTTCGCACCACTTCGGGAGAACCGGTTGTTAACTTTCTGAGCAGTTTGGTAAACTGGTGGTTGGAAGAAATCATTAGGGCAGAGAACCGGTTGTTAAATTAATTGAATCCCACCGCTGATCGTAACTGACTTTTTTCAGTGCTGTTGTAACTTGGAATGACCACTAGATGAACAGTTGTAAGTGGAGGAATACCTGTGAATCATCGGGATCCTAGCATGTTAGAGAACAGTTTTAAAGTGGGACGATGAAGCGATTCATCGTAACCCTAATCCTAACCCTAACCCTAACAGAGTTGTTAATGCCTGGAATGCACTACCTGACTCCGTGATCTCTTCCCAAAATCCCCAAAGCTTTAACCAAAAACTGTCTACTGTTGACC
The DNA here is from genome assembly GCF_028640845.1 of Ahaetulla prasina. Classification (NCBI taxonomy): domain Eukaryota; kingdom Metazoa; phylum Chordata; class Lepidosauria; order Squamata; family Colubridae; genus Ahaetulla; species Ahaetulla prasina. The sequence continues at coordinate 6,869,075 of NC_080549.1, read as the reverse complement.
TCACCCCATTTCTAAGAGGTCTGTAAGGGGCGGGCATAAGAGCACCAGCATGCCTACCGTTCCTGTCCTAATGCTCCCTTTGTATCCAATTTGTACGGTTATTTCATGCTTATGCTTATATATATGCTTATATATCGTATAGTTATTTCATGCTTATGCTCATATATACTGTTGTGACAAATAAATAAATAAATAAATAAATAAATAAATAAAATAACGTGGAATCTGGCCCTCAATCCCTCTAGCCGGCTCACTGCAAATTGAGTTTTTACAGTCTAGCACCAAGTCTAATTATGTTGTCATAAAAATTGCCCAACTGTCAATGCTTTATTGTTGAAGACTCCAAGAACCGTCTTTACTGCATTTGAGATCTGTTCCAACAACAACAGATGCATGTCAGATAAATAGGCCGCTTCCAGGTCATGTAAATCGCACCACGTTAGAAGGGGACGCTGTTATCTCTTCCTCAAATTACTTATTTTATAATGCTTTTACGATGCCTTGGTAAGGCCGCTCTTGGAATACTGCGTCCAGTTTTGGTCGCCACGATGTATAAAAAAGACGTTGAGACTCTAAAAACAGTGCAGAGAAGAGCAGCAAAGATGATGAGGGGACTGGAGGCTAAAACATATGAAGAACGGTTGCAGGAACTGGGTATGTCTAGTTTGATGAAAAGAAGGACTAGGGGAGACATGATAGCAGTCTTCCAATATCTCAGGGGCTGCCAGAAAGAAGAGGGAGTCAAGCTATTCTCCAAAGCCCCTGAGGGTAGAACAAGAAGCAATGGGTGGAAACTAATCAAGGAGAGAAGCAACTTTAGAAGTAAGAAGAAATTTCCTGACAGTGAGAACAATTAACCAGTGGAACAACTTGCCTCTAGAAGTTGTGGGTGCTCCAATACTGGAAGTTTTTAAGAAGAGATTGGATAACCATTTCTCTGAAGTGGTGTAGGGTTTCCTGCCTAAGCAGGGGGTTGGACTCGAAGACTTCCAAGGTCCCTGCCAACTCTATTAGTCTATCCTATCCTATCCTATCCTATCCTATCCTATCCTATCCTATCCTATTCTATTCTCTATTTATTCCAATCTCTATTCTGTTCTGTTCTGTTCTGTTCTGTTCTGTTCTGTTCTGTTCTAAATTGGTAAGCTCAAGGGAAAAAATGTCACTAAAGAAAGCCGACGGAGAGCTTTGGGCTTCAGCCTGAAATTTTATATTGGGTTTTCCTGCCTTTTGTCCTAGCAGTCATGAGGCTAAACCAACATTCCTCAACCCTGGCCACTTTAAGATGTGTGGATTTCAATTCCTAAAATTCCCCAGCCATCATTCTCGGTAATTCCAGTTTAATAGAAGATTATGGGAGGGACAGTTGGGTGTTGTGCTAAAAGACACGGAATTAGAAACTAGGGGTCTGTGAGTTATAGTCCTGCCTTAGACACAAAGCCAGCTAGGTTACTAAGTTCCTCCTTCTCAGCCTTAGGAAAGAGGCAATGGAGAAAAAAACACTTCTGAAAAAGGTTGCTAAGAAAACTGCACATCCAAGTAGTTGACAAGAGTTGAAACTAATTCAAAAGTAAAAGAGAGACACAGAGAAAGAGAGAGAGAGAAAGGGAGGGAGAGTGGGAGGGAGAGCAAGAGAGGGAGGGAGGGAGGGAGGGAGAGAGAGGGAGAGAGATAAGGAGGGAGGGAGAGGGAGGGAGGGAAAGGAGGAGAGAGAGGGAGAAAGAGGGGTCAGAGGGAGACAGTGGGGAGAGAGAGAGAGAGAGAGAATGGAATGGAATGAGTTTGCAGAAGATCTCAATACAACTGACTAAGTAAATCAGAAGCAACTGCATTTATGTAACCGTCCAAATTATAAACCTAATTTACAAAGTCCATTTTTTGGGGGGAGGGGGGGGTTTCATACAACATTTCCCTGCATAAGCCCGTCATATTTTGTCTTAAGAGTGTGGCGTGAAGCCACACTATTCTTGCTCAGTGGTTTAGATAATTTAAAAGTACGCATCGCTGCTTTTTGAGATAGTAGACAAATAGTCCCGTTTTTTCAAACTGCAAAACAGGACTGAATTCATCTCTCACTCCCGCAAAATATGTCCACCCTCTTCAAGTCTCTCATTTTTTCCCCCTGAGCTCAGGGAGAGAGAGAGAGAGAGAGAGAGAGAGAGAGAGAGAGAGAGAGAGAGAGATGGAGGGAGAGGAAGAGAGGGAGGGAGGGAGAGAGGGATCATTTAAAAAGATATTTTCCCACTTTATAGAGGAATTGATAGGTGAAACCTTTCAGATGTCGCATTTTTCAAGCTTTCCCCCTGTTGTCTAATGCCGTTGCTTATTCAAGGAACTAATTGCTGCAGTAGAGACAAGCCACCCTCAAATACAAGCTTGCCGCACATGCAACAATATTTGAACGATGCTCAAAATTAATTACAGGAGGGTGACATTTAAACAAGGGCATTGAAATAACGAATTGATTAACCTGTCTGTTTATCATTTATGCAAAAAAAAAAAAAAGCGTAACTCCCTTGCTTTCAGCCTGGCGGTCTCTTTCTTTTGAATTTATGTCTTAATCCTACCAGTTAAGCTTTCCCCCAAGAAATTAAAAAAAATAATAAAAGATAAGAATGCTTCATTTAAACCTTTCAAAGTATTTTCCCTCTTCGTTTGTTTCTCTTTCATGCCAGTCTTTAGTCATTCTTTTAATAGCCAGGAAATTAAAAAGCACAGAAGACAGGGGTTCATTAGGTAATGGGTTTAATTGATGTGAACAAATTTGCAGTTTTATTCCTGTTTATCTGAAAGGCCTTGCCAACGCGAGAGATTTTGAACGGCGTAGAAATAATTGCCTGCTACCAATTGAATGCTGTGTGAAAACTTGTGGTGTGAAAACTACCTCGATAAAATCTCGATAAAATTTCTAGATTTCGTTCCCAACTGCAAGTATTTGTGATCTAAAACTTCTGGTAAGGAGTAGTAAGAATGACTTTTATCCGGGTATAGGTTATGGAAAGAAGTGAGCAGTGTAGTAGCCTAGTGATCAAAGTGCTCACCTCCCATTCGGAAGGTTGAGAGTTCAATCCTAGGGAGAGGCAGATGTTTCTCTATCAGAGCGCAAAAAGAAAATATCTGTGAGCTCCATGCAGGCATCCGGAAGGGCATCCAGCCAGTAAACGCTCAGCTCCATTCGGTCACTCTGACGCCACTTTGAATAAAAGGACTTCAGGGTCATAAAAAGAAGAGAAATAGGTATGGAAAGAAGTAGAGCAAGACCAGAAGATGTGGAGAAACTTCGTCCATAGAATGACCAAGAGTCAGACAGGACTGAATGGATAAAGTTATCATCAAAACATTATTATCATTATCATCATCAAGGATGAAAGTAATTGTAGACAAAGAAAATTTGCTCGCTCCACTGTCGAAAGGAATTTGCAAAGGGCCAACATTTGTCTCCCAATTAAAAAAACAACAACATGCCATTGGAAGGTGCATACAAAGAATGATAATTATATTTTAAATACTCTATTTCCCTGAAAATAGGACCCAACTGGAAAATAAGTCCTAGCGTGATTTTTCAGGATGCTCGTAATATAAGCCCTACCCCAAAAATAAACCCCAGTTAAGATTGTCAGCCAGATGGATCCATTTAGTACTGTCGTGTCCCACTCCTCCGCTGACGGCCGGGTCAAGGAAATCCGAATCAGGCGTGCCTCTGCAGCTCTGCCAAAGTCCTAGCAAAGTCCTCAGGGCAGGCAGGAGACCAGGAAGTGACTTCAGCAAGATATGATTAGACTTTGCCTGACTCAGAGAATGCCAGAAAGCAGGTCCTTTATATAGGCCATGGGGTGTGGCTCCATGACTCAGCACTTATCCAGGCCTGCCCTTCCCTTCCTTCTGTTGCCTCCGTCTATCAAGTCTTCTGACGCGAGGGTCACTCCAGTCTCTAGCTGTTGGCAATTGACCTTCCTCAGGCTCACATGCTGTGGAGGAGGGGGAGGGGTCTAGTTGCTCCGTTTGCCTGGGCATGGAGCCAGAGCTGGGGGCTGGAGATACTTCCTCCTCTTCAGCCTGTCTGGGCATGGAGCCAGGGCTGGGGCCAGGAGGCATACTAGGACATTCCTCCATGTTCGGAAGCAGATAAGAAGGCCCCGGCTGTGGTGAGATCAGACGAGACACAACACGTACCATATTTCCCCCCAAAATAAGACCTAACCAGAAAATAAGCCCTAATGCATCTTTTGGAGCAAAAATTAATATAAGACCCAGTCTTATTTTCGATATGGGTGGGTTTGCGATGAAACGGTTCGTGGCATGGAAACGGGCATGTGAAAGACTGAAAACTGGATGATTCACATTATAATATCGAAGGGAGCTGAGCATCTGCAATAAGACTGTTGTGTCTTCCAAAGGAGGGACTTTTGGCTTTGTTGACAAAGCGGCGATAGAACTTTATACAAATCAATTTCCTGTCCGACATCATTTGATTTTTGCTTAGCCGTGGCAGAGAGCCATGGAGAATGAATCCCGCAAATGGCTCGAGATTACACAATGCCTTTTGTTTCTCCCTGTGATTGTTCAATTATTTGACTGGTAGTTGACTCCAGGTTGTTTTATCGCTCTCTTTAATCAAAGAGCTACAGAGATGAGTGGGTAAGAAGTCCCCTTTAATCAAAGAAACATTGATTTTAGGATAAACGGAAAGAGACCTTAGCAGTAAGCCTGCACTACAGTATGCTACTTCTGAGATCAAAAGTCATGATGGCTATAAAAATCTCATGCATGTAGGTACAAAAAATGTTATTCGTATAGCTTAGTTTTCAAACCAATAACTCAGCAGACATACAGCAGTGACCAGAATTGTGGAAACCTTTTGGGAAAAGTGTGTTTTCTAAAATTAGCTAATAACACCACTTTTTGGGGGAGTAATACAGTGGCGAAATCTAAATTTCTTTCCTACCAGTTCAATGGGCGTGGCTTGGTGGGCGTGGCTTGGTGGGGTCATGTGACTGGGTGGGCATGGCTATGTAACCATGTGACTAGGGGATCAAATGGCAGAAACTCACTAACAATGTCCTGCTGGAGCAGGGTTGGACTAGATGATCTCCAGGTCCCTTCCAGCTCTGGATTATCATCTGAAGCTGTGTCTAGTGCCTGGTTTGTAATCCTTCCTTCCTCTCCTTTTTCTTTCCTTCCTTCCTTCCTTCCTTCCTTCCTTCCTTCCTTCCTTCCTTCCTTCCTTCCTTCCTTCCTTCCTTCCCTCCCTCCCTCCCTCCCTCCTTCTTTCTTTCTTTCTTTCTTTCTTTCTTTCTTTCTCTCTCTCTCTCTGTCTTTCTCTCTCTCTCTCTCAAACGAACCCCCCCATTTTTTGCCTACAGCCCCCACTTTTTGCCTAGCAGGCTTCAGCTGGGATCGTTCGAGCCTTTTTTTACCTTTTAAAAGCATTTTTTTTACAACCTATTTGTCCGAAGAGATTGTAAAAAAAAATGCTTTTAAAAGTTTTTTAAAAAGGCTCTGACAATTGCATGGCTCAGCTGGGCATGTGGGGGGGGGCAGGGATTTTTGCTACCGGTTCTCCGAACCACCCATCACCATCGCTTCCAGATTGACCAATCTAGTCTGAACTGGGAGCATTTCACCCTGGAGTAATACCATAAAATTATGTATCAATGGAAAGACAATTTAATCAAGACTGTAATGCAATATATTTTCCCTTTATGTACATTCTGGACATAAATTGTTTTAACTCCTACCCTCAAAATGATGCCACAAAGCACTGCACACCAAATCAACTAGACACAAGGAGAGGTTTTTTCCCCCGAACGCCATCACTCTGCTAAACAAATAATTCCCTCAACACTGTCAAACTATTTACTAAATCTGCACTACTATTAATCTTGTCATCATTCCTATCACCCATCTCCTCCCACTTGTGACTGTATGACTGTAACTTTGTTGCTTGTATCCTTAGGATTTATATTGATATTGTTTCCTAATTGCTTATTTGTACCCTACGACTATCATTGTGTTGTACCTTATGATTCTTGACGAATGTATCTTGTCTTTTTATGTACACTGAGAGCATATATGTCGTGTCCCACTCCTCCGCTGACGGCCGGGTCAGGGAAATCCGAATCAGGTGTGCCTCTGCAGCTCTGCCAAAGTCCTAGCAAAGTCCTCAGGGCAGGCAGGAGACCAGAAAGTGACTTCAGCAAGATATGTTTAGACTTTGCCTGACTCAGAGAATGCCAGAAAGCAGATCCTTTATATAGGCCATGGGGTGTGGCTCCATGACTCAGCACTTATCCAGGCCTGCCCCTCCCTTCCTTCTGTTGCCTCCACCTATCAAGTCTTCTGACGCGAGGGTCACTCCAGTCGGCAGCTGTTGGTAATTGACCTCCCTCAGGCTCACATGCTGTGGAGGAGGGGGAGGGGTCTAGTTGCTCCGTTTGCCTGGGCATGGAGCCAGAGCTGGGGGCTGGAGGTATTTCTTCCTCTTCAGCCTGTCTGGGCATGGACAGTCTGGGCATGGACATTCCTCCGTGTTCGGAAGCAGATAAGAAGGCCCCGGCTGAGGTGAGATTGGACGAGACACAACAATATGCACCAAAGACCAATTCCTTGTGTGCCCACTTGGCCAATAAAGAATTATATCCTATTCGATATACTTTAAACTCTCACCAGAATTACATTTTCCTTTCCATTAAACAGGAATGTTGCTTTTTTTAAAAAAACGACACTAGTGGTGATAAAACCTGGAGGCTACAATAGAGCGGGGTTCACATTCCTTCTCGTCATGTCCACCAAAGCAAGACACATTAATTTCAGTCAAGCTGTTGCAAAGTTGCTCTCCCAATATTTAATTTACTCCCTGGAGATCAAGACGTATTTCGACATTTGAGATTCCGGAAAGAAATATCTCCTTCGGAGCGTTGCCCTTTGAGGCCGGCTGCGTTCAGTCACCTATGTATAGCTCTCCCCACACTGAGATAATAGGAAGGTCACCACATGGGTGAGCAAATTGGATGTGATAGAAGCTCGCTGCCTGCCTCGGGGTACCAATAACTGGAGCGCAACATCAAGCCAACCTCAGCAATAACTTTCATAATGGACTCTTCACCAATCATTTACACAATGAGCTCCTTTGTCTTACTGTCTGTATTTCCCTGTGTTTCTTACATGGGGCCTTGAATAGAGATTACTCAAGATACCAGAAGTATATAGTAGTGGCCAAAATTGTGGAAACCTTTTGGGAAAAGTGTATTTTCTAAAACTCACACCACTTTTTTGGGAGTAGTACTATAAAATTATATATCAATGGAAAGATGATTTAATCAAGAATGTAATGCAATGACTTTTATGAAAGATTTGCTATTAGAATAGCAGTTATCGTATAAAGAAGAAAATTGAAACGTAGAAAAAATGAGATAGGCAAAAATTATCACCCTAGAAAAAACGAGATATATAAAAATTATCACTATGTCAGTTACTCCTTAGTTGGGTAACCTTTAGCATGAATGACGGCCTTACAACGTCTTCCCATGGAGTGAACCAAGTCTTTGAGTTCTGCAGCTGTTATAATGTGAAACCAAGATTGAAGGATGGCTTCTATTTACTGGGTTTTATTGCTGGGTCACTTCTGACTAATCAGTTTCTTTAGTCAGCTCCATAGATTTTCAATTGGATTAAGGTCTGGGCTATTCCCAGGCCATTCCAACAGTGGAATAGGATTATCTTGAAACTCCAAAAAAAAGTGGTGTTATTAGCCATCAAACCTCAAAAATACACTTTAGCAGTTAAAAGGAAGAAACAGCTGCAATCACACATTGCTCCCAGAAGCACGAAGCTGAAGCCTGAAGATGACGAATGAGACTTCATCGAAACGTCGCCAAGACACTTCCAATTTTACACAGGAGAAAACCCGAACAGCCAAAGGCCTACATACAAACACCCGTGAAAACCTCAGAAAACATTATTTTATATATATATATATATATATATATATATATATATATATATATATATATATATATATATATATATATATATATATATATATATGGAAACGGATTATAGAGAGAGTCGCCACCATTTTGTCTGAAGGGAAAAAGAGAAAAGGAGAGTGAATGGTCCATTGTTTGTTTGTTTGTTTGTTTGTTTGTTTGTTTGTTTGTTTGTTTCGGTGTTTCTTCTTTCTTAAGGCAAATGCTTTAAAAACAATCTTCAGAATTCTAAGCTATGTTCAAGGTGGAGTTTTGATACCATCTGTGCTGTGATTATATCCTAGAAACGTCATTCCCACTGGGTTTTGTTTTGTTTTTAAACCTAGTTTAAATTGCAAAGCATCGCCAGTTGGGTCCGTGTGAAGACTGCCTAATTGATCTCTCTCCTCATTTTTTTCCCCCTATCAGGGCACCCTTGCATCTTGTCAAGGATGGGAAAAGATTTCACTTTAACAGATGGAGTCTATATCTGGTTGTTCCTTCTTTCCAGAAAGCTTTGAGACAGTCCCTGGTGTAAAGTGTTCAAGTTTGTACCTGATAAGATCCACCTTCCCTCTTCGACGTTACTCTCTCTCTTCTTCCTTCTAAGAATACAACCTCCTACACATATGGCTTAGACAATAGACACAAGTCCCCTTTATTATGTTCTTCTAGATGGTTCATCTTTCTTTGCCCGATGAAAAGTTCTTGCTTTAAACTGTTTCAACTCCTACCCTCAAAAGGAGGCTAAAGAGCACTGCACACCAGAACAACTAGACACAAGGACAGTTTTTTCCTGAATGCCATCACTCTGCTAAAGAAATAATTCCCTCAACACTGTCAAACTGCACTACTATTAATCTTGTCATCGTTCCTATCACCTGTCTCCTCCCACTTATGACTGCATGACTGTAACTTTGTTGCTGGTATACTTATGATTTATATTGACTGTTTCCTAATATGATTTGATTGCTTATTTGTACCCTATGACTATCATTAAGTGTTGTACCTTATGATTCCTGCCGAACGTATCTTTTTTTTATGCATATGTACCAAGACAAATTCCTTGAGTGTCCAGTCACACTTGGCCAATAAAGAATTCTATTCTATTCTATTCTATTCTATTCTATTCTATTCTATTCTATTCTATTCTATTCTATTCTATTCTATTCTATTCTATTTTGGCACAGACTGGTGAAAAACCAACTCTAAACTTTCCCACTGTTTTCATCTAATTAAAAGTAAAAGTTTTCCTCTTTTTCCCAGTCGGTCAGTCACATGGTCCAATCAAGATACTGGCCGGTTGCTTGGAAACTTCACTGCTCCTCTCTTCAGCCACTTGTGGGATTGTCCTTGGTTCTCAGGGGAAACTATTTTGTTTTACCTACAGAACCCCATCTAACTCTTTCCCCCCCCTCCCTATCCCTCATCACCATTGTGGCAACATTGATGCCTGCAAGATGGCCTCAGTCAGGCCAGCTTCAGAGTCGACATTAAGGTAAAGTGACCAGATTCCAGCAATGGCAAAGCGGGACACCATTGATGGGGGGAGGCTGCGCATGCGCACTGAGTCTCGCCACCTGGCTGAAGGAGAAGGAGCGGCTGCTGCTTCTCGCCTCTTCCAGGCAGGCTCGGCTCTCCTCTCAACTCTTCCAGGCAGTGGGCAATCTTGCGCCCCCTTCTCCACCTCCTCCTCCTCCTCTTGCGTTGCCGCCTCCCATTTTCAGAATGGGAGCGGAAAAAAAATCGGGACTTTTTTGAAATGCCGCGGGACGTGGGATAAATTATTAAAAAGCGGGACTGTCCCGCCAAAAGCGGGACGTCTGGTCGCTATACATTAAGGTTCTTTCCAGCCCTAGGATTCTATGATAAAGTCTTAAAATCCCAACCTGTTACCTCCGGTAGTTAAATCACCCCCAAGTTAGACATTCTAGAGCTGTCAACTTCATTGACCAAGCAAGCATGAAGGAGACACTAAGCCCATGATTGCGAACCTACGGCACGCGTGCCAGAGTTGGCACACAGAACCCTGTCTGTGGGCACGTGGTCCATTGCCAGATGCTCTTCTGGTTTCCAGCACGCACATGTGCACCGCCCACAGCTGCGGGGGCACCGGAAAATGCCCTGAAAATGCCCCGAAAAAAGGCAAAAAACCAGGCCGTTTTTCAAAATGCCAGCAAAACAGCCTGAAAATGCCTCAAAAAATGGCTCAAAAACAACCTGAAAATGGCACAAAAACGGCACAAAAACAGTCTGTTTTTTGAGCATTTTTTGGGCTGGTTTTTGGCCCGTTTTCCAGTGCTCCGGTACCCATGAAGACCAGCTGGCCGGCGCACATGCCAGAAACCCAAAGACCAGCTGGCTAGCGTGCGCATGCACGCATCTTCTGATTTGGACACTCGGTGCCAAAAATGCCCCCCAAAACGGCCTGAAAATAAGGGCCTCTGGTGGCTCAGACTGCTAAGACAGTCTGTTATTAACAGCAGCTGCTTGCAATTACTGCAGGTTCAAGTCTCACCAGGCCCAAGGTTGACTCAGCCTTCCATCCTTTATAAGGTAGGTAAAATGAGGACCCAGATTGTTGGGGGCAATAAGTTGACTTTGCATATAATATACAAATAGGATGAAGACTATTGCTAACATAGTGTAAGCCGCCCTGAGTCTTTGGAGAAGGGCGGGATATAAATGCAAATAATAATTTTTAAAAATGCCTCAAAAATGCCTCAAAAGCAACCTGAAAATGGCAGAAAAACGGCCCAAAAACAGACCTGTTTTTTGAGCATTTTTGGGCTGTTTTGGGGCTGTTTCCCGGTGCTCTGGTACTTGTCAAGACCAGCTGGCTGGCGCACATGCCGGAAACCCAAAGATCAGCTGGCCGGCGCGCACAAGCACGCCCCTTCTGATCTCGACACTCAATGCCGAAAAGGTTCCGCCCTCACTGTGCTAAGCTAATAGAATACTTTACCCCATGAGATTCATTCGGCCTCCCCTTTCTCCTTCTTTCTGTTTTTTTTTTAAGCCAACTGTTCTCGAAAGCGCGCTTCTTCACAGGCAGATGCGTTTTTTTTTCTGTGATGTATTTTTATTTTACCGCTTGGTCCATTTCCATTTGCTTTTTATGCTGTTGCGTAATCTCTCTCATAGGATTTATTTATTTATTTATTTATTTATTGTCCTTAATTGTCACAAGGAGCCCTGGGCAATACAAAGGCATGGAAAGGGTGAAACGAAATCTTTTCTAAGTAAATAAGAGAAGGCCACCCAATGGATGAATCCCAGACAGATGGCAGCTTCAGGACAGGCTGTGTCCTGCAATGAAGTTTTTTTTTTTTATTTGCATTTATATCCCACCCTTCTCCGAAGACTCAGGGCGGCTTACACTATGTCAAGCAATAGTCTTCTTCCATTTGTATATTATATACAAAGTCAACTTATTGCCCCCAACAATCTGGGTCCTCATTTTACCTACCTTATAGAAAGGATGGAAGGCTGAGTCAACCTTGGGCCTGGTGGGATCTGAACCTGCAGTAATTGCAAGCAGCTGTGCTTAATAACAGACTGTCTTAGCAGTCTGAGCCACCAGAGGCCCAGTTTACCTTGAGGTTGTATCTATTGTGTGCTCGTGTATTGATCCGGTTGAAGCTGAAGTAGTCATTGGCAAGTAGGACGTTGTAGCAGATAATTTTGTGTACTACGGACCGTAGGCGGCATAGTTCTAGGTTGCCCAAGCCTAAAATTTCAAGCCTGGTGGTATAAGGCATTTTGTTGCCAGCAGATGGTAACAAAGAGTATCGGAACGAGGAAACGAGGTATTTCAAAAGTTTGCTTTGGTATGCACAGCACAGGTGTAGCTCTCTGTGTTCCTGGCCTTGGGCTCTTTTTCAGGTAGCAAAATATCCTGAGCTAACTATTGAGTCCAGATTCTGGGCACGGCTCATTGTTATTGGGCTGGGGGGACGGGGGAACATCCAGATATATAATGGACATTTATGCCATGAAGTTGTATGCATGGTTTTTTCCCCCCAGACCTTTGAGTGGTGGTACCATGGGATACTCAGTGAGAGGTGGAGTGGGATTGGACAAAAGTCACCTGTGTTTTCATTGCATTATCTTATCTTTGAAGGTGTTTGTTTATTTGTTATATAAGCTGCCTGAACCCTTTATGACTCTGTGCAAAAGTTAGAAACCAAAACTCTCTATTTGTCTGTCTATCTATCTATCTATCTATCTATCTATCTATCTATCTATCTATCTATCTATCTATCTATCTATCTATCTATCTATCTATCTTTCTGTTTATCTATCTATCTTTCTGTTTATCTATCTATCCTATTTTTTCCTCTCATTCTCACTCTTCTCTCTCTTTCTTTCTTTAACTAGGTAACATCATCGGTGCACACCTGAGCTACAAATATTCTCTTACGTTGATATTTATCATCTCTCTCTCTCTCTCTCTCTCTCTCTTTCATCACTTTCTCTCACACCCACACATTTCTCTCTTTCTCCCTCTCTCTTTCTCTGTCTCTCTCTCTCTCTCTCTCTGCATCTATTGTCTCTCTCTGCCTCTCTCTTCTCTTCTCTTCTCTTCTCTTCTCTTTCTCTCTCTCTCTCATCTCTTTCTCTCATGCCCACACATTTTTCTCTCTCTCCTTCTCTCTTTCTCTCTGTCGTTTTCTCTCTCTCTCTCTCTCTCTCTGTCTTTCTCTCTCTCTCTCTCTCTCTCTGCCTCTCTTGTCTCTTTCTTGCTCATACACACACACATTCTTTCTTATCTATCTACACAGACATACATATACATACAAACACACCCACCCATGAATAAAAGATATCCCACCAGTCCAGAAGATCAAATTAATCCAAACAAGTTTTTTTTAAAAAAAAGCAAGCAGAATGATTTTAAAAAAGAAGGGACTGTCTAATCATCAAGGCCCAAGAGAGGAACCAAATCTTCAGTTAATATTGTTACTCTCCGATTGAAAAAAAAATGTTACTTTTCATCCCATTTTTAAAAAAAATATAACTTGGTAATACGGTTTTGGACACGTCTTGGTACCCTAGCCAAGGTTTGATGGATCTTTTTAGCCTTAGAACTTCCAGTTGTGAATCTCAGGATGAAGAAATTATTCTGTCTTATCCCTTTATTTAAGGCTTGATGGAGATCAAGCTATTCTATTAATGGAGGCTAAGGCTTTTATTTTAATTTGGGTTATTTTCAACACCACCCCATCTTTTCAAATCTGCTGCCTTCTATAGCTGAAAGATGAGGAAGAGAGAAGTGAAAGCATTCTGGACGGTATTCAGTAAATAATTTTATTCTGACCCAAGTTTCTTGCATAGAAGCTTAAGTACCTGGTTTTCCAAATGGATTTGAGAGTTTATAGTAATTAAATTGCTTTCCTGGCTTCATTCTGTAGACGGTTATGCTCTACTTCATGCTAGTCTACTGATGCTTATTTATGTAGTGATGATTTTAGAAGTTTAGAACTGTTTTTAAAGGGAAAAGAATAAGACACATAAAAGAACAACAGAGATGATTAGGGGGCTGGAGGATAAAACCTGTGAAGAATGGTTGCAGGAATTGGTTATATCTGGTCTAGTGACATGATCGCAGTTTCCCGATATTGGAGGGGCTGCCATAAAGAAGACGGGGGGTTTGGGGGTGTCAGCCTATTCTCCAAGGCACCTGAAGGCAGCAGGTGCTCCGACCCTGTGGAACGAACTTCCCCTCGGACTCTGACAATTACCTGACCTTAGGACCTTTCGCCGCGAACTTAAAACTTATTTATTTCGTATGGCTGGACTAGCCTGATTTTTATTTTTATTGGATGGGTTTTTAAAATTTTGTTATTTTACGGGGGAGTACGTTTTTTAACATTTTTGGGCATTTGAATTAGTTTTTTAAGGGATGTTTTTAATTACTGTGTGTATTTATATTTTATCTGCCTGTTCACCGCCCTGAGTCCTTCGGGAGAAGGGCGGTATACAAATTAAAATAATATTATTATTATTATTATTATTATTATTATTATTATTATTATTATTATTATTATTATTATTATTATTATTATTATTATTATTATTATTATTATTATTATTAGAAGCAATGGATGGAAACAAACCGAGAAGAAAACCAACCTAGAACTAAGGATAAATTTCCTGGCTGCTAGAACAATCAATCAGTGGAACAACTTGCCTCCAGATGTGGGGGCTCCAACATTGGAAGGTTTTAAGAAGAGATTGGACAGCCATTTTTCTGAAATGGCATAAGGTTTCCTGCTTGAGCAAGGTACCTCCAAGTACCCTTCCAGTACTTGTTATTCTGTTAAATTGTGTAGCCTGTCTTACTTTCCTTGGATTTTTTAAAATTTTATTCTGAAAAGTAAACTGTAGGCATCTTAACATTTCAGAAGGGGGGATAGCAATAGCACTTATATACCACTTCACAGTGCTTTTACAGCCGTCTCTAAGCAGTTTACAGAGTCAGCCTCTTGCCCCCAACAATTGGCTCCTCATTTTACCCACCTCGGAAGGATGGAAGACTGAGTCAACCTTGAGCTGGGATGGATAGATGGATGGATAGGGAAGGGGAGGGGAGGGGAGGGAGGGAGGAAAGAAGGAAGGGAGGAAGGGAGGGAGGGAGGGAGGGAGGAAGGAAGGAAGGAAGGAAGGAAGGAAGGAAGGAAGGAAGGAAGGAAGGAAGGAAGGGAGGAAGGAAGGGCAATAGCACTTACAGTATATACTGCTTCACAGTGCTTTTACAGCCCTCTCTAAGCAGTTTATAGAGTCAGCCTCTTGCCCCCAACAATTGGCTCCTCATTTTACCCACCTCGGAAGGATGGAAGGCTGAGTCAACCTTGAGCTGGGATGGATAGATGGATGGATAGGGAAGGGGAGGGGAGGGAGGGAGGAAAGAAGGAAGGGAGGAAGGGAGGAGGGAGGGGGAGGGAGGGAAGAAGGAAGGAAAGGAAGGAAGGAAGGAAGGAAGGAAGGAAGGAAGGAAGGAAGGAGGAAGGAAGGCAATAGCACTTACAGTATATACTGCTTCACAGTGCTTTTACAGCCTCTCTAAGCAGTTTATAGAGTCAGCCTCTTGCCCCAACAATTGGCTCCTCATTTTACCGACCTCGGAGGGATGGAAGGCTGAGTCAACCTTGAGCTGGGATGGATAGATGGATGGATAGGGAAGGGGAGGGGAGGGAGGGAGGAAAGAAGGAAGGGAGGAAGGGAGGAGGGAGGGGGAGGGAGGGAAGAAGGAAGGAAAGGAAGGAAGGAAGGAAGGAAGGAAGGAAGGAAGGAAGGAAGGAGGAAGGAAGGCAATAGCACTTACAGTATATACTGCTTCACAGTGCTTTTACAGCCCTCTCTAAGCAGTTTATAGAGTCAGCCTCTTGCCCCCAACAATTGGCTCCTCATTTTACCCACCTCGGAAGGATGGAAGGCTGAGTCAACCTTGAGCTGGGATGGATAGATGGATGGATAGGGAAGGGGAGGGGAGGGAGGGAGGAAAGAAGGAAGGGAGGAAGGGAGGGAGGGAGGGAGGGAGGGAGGGAGGAAGGAAGGAAGGAAGGAAGGAAGGAAGGAAGGAAGGAAGGAAGGAAGGAAGGAAGGAAGGGCAATAGCACTTACAGTATATACTGCTTCACAGTGCTTTTACAGCCCTCTCTAAGCAGTTTACAGAGTCAGCCTATTGCCCCCAACAGTCTAGCTCCTCGTTTTACCAACCTCGGAAGGAAGGACGGAAGGCTGAGTCAACCATGAGCCTGGTGAGATTCAATCTGCCAAATTGCAGGCAGCCAGCGGTCAGCCGAAGTAGCCTGCAATACTGCCTTCTAACCACTGCACCACCGCAGCTCCTTCTGTGGGGGAGGATGACTCTTGGCCCAATCATTTATTCATGTATTATCATGGCTGGTGAACAAGACCCATTTTCTTCTCCAAGATGACTGTATTTATTTGTGACCCAATATTTTCAGAACTCGACTGACTAATGTTTCTACGAAGCCTATTGAAGTACACAGGAGGGTTTACAAGCGAGACAGTATTTGTCTACTGAACGAACACAGGTCTGAATGGGCTTCATTCTTGAAATGTTCTCCAAATGAAAGGTCAAGGAGATCCTTTTAAACCCCATCCATACCCATTGGACATTATCTTAGGCAACTTTTTTCTAACATCATCGTTGTTCTTAATGAACAAAAACCGCCAAAATAAATTAAGGTCTCCTCAACAGACACAATACAGGTTGCTATGACTTTCTGTCACAAATAACAAACGTCTCTATCCAAGAAAAAAGATATAATGATAACAGTGTTCCAATATCTCAGGGGCTGCCACAAAGAAGAGGAAGTCAAGCTATTCTCCAAAGCACTTGAAGGCAGGACAAGAAACAATGGGTGGAAACTAATCAAGGAGAGAGGCAATCTAGAACTAAGTAGGAATTTCCTGACAGAACAATGAATCAGTGGAACAACTTGCCTGCAGAAGTTGTAAATGCTCCAACACTGGAAGTTTTTAAGAAGAGATTGGACAACCATTTGTCTGAAGTGGTGTAGGGTTTCCTGCCTGAGCAGGGGGTTGGACTAGAAGATCTCCAAGATCCTTTCGATCTCTGTTATTCTATCTATCACCACCACTGTCTTCCATCTTAAAGGTAAAGGTAAAGGTTCCCCTCGCACATACGTACTAGTCGTTGCCGAATCTAGGGGGCAGTGCTCATCTCCGTTTCAAAGCCGAAGAGCCAGCGCTGTCCAAAGACGTCTCCATGGTCATGTGGCTGGCATGACTCAATGCCAAAGGTGCATGGAACGCTGTTACCTTCCCACCAAAGGTGGTCCCTATTTTTCTACTTGCATTTTTTTGAAACTGCTAGGTTGGCAGAAGCTGGGACAAGTAATGGGAGCTCACCCCATTACATGGCACCACTAGGGATCCGAACTGCTGAGCTGCCAATCTTTCGATCGACAAGCTCAACGTCCTAGCCCCTGAGCCACCGTGTCCCTATGTCTTCCATCTTAGCAAGGCCAAAACTGACATGAAACACAAAGCATCTATTCTGTGGTGCCTCCTGGCAGGGAATGGAACAATTCACCATGGCTAACTCAACACGAGAGCATTCATTTCGGGACAATTTAACAGTTCTATTTAATTATTTAAAATAAATGAAAATTATTTTTGCCATTCACGTTTCGTTCTGTCCCTCCTTTTACATCCTTTCTTTAATGATTCTAGTCCACCGTTTCTTTGATATTAGTGTAACTCTTGTTCTGCGGTCAATTGTCTTGTGGCGAGATGGCCTTGACGAGTTGTCCTGCAGTGAGTTCACCATGGCAAGTTGGCCTTGGAGAGCTGACCATGAGAAATTGGCCATGGAGAGTTGGCCATGGCAAGTTGGCCATGGGGAATTGTCATAGACCCCTCCATAGAGTTGGAAAGGACCTTGGAAGTCTTCTAGTCCAACCCCCTGCTCAGGCAGGAAACCCTACACCACTTCAGACAAATGGTTGTCCAGTTTCTTCTTAAAAACTTCCAGTGTTGAAGCATTCACAACTTCTGAAGGCAAGTTGTTCCACTGATTCAATTGATCTCACTGTCAGGAAATTTCTTCTTAGTTCTAAGCTGTTTCTCTCCTTGATTAGTTTCCACCCATTACTTCTTGTCCTGCCTTCAGATGCTTTGGAAAATAGCTTGACTCCCTCTTCTTTGGGGCAACCCCTGGGATACTGGAACACTGCTATCATGTCTCCCCTAGTCCTTCTTTTCATTAAAATAGAGATACCCAGTTCCTGCAACTGTTCTTCATATGTTTTAGTCTCCAGTCCCCTAATTATCTCTGCACTCTTTCTAGAGTCTCCACATCTTGTTTACATCGTGGTGTCCAAAACTGGATGCTGTATTCCAAGTGTGGCCTTACCAAGGCATTATAAAGTGGTCTTAACACTTCACGTGATCTCGATTCTATCCCTCTGTTTATGAAGCCTAGAACTGTGTTGACTTTTTTGGCAGCGGCTGCATACGGCTGGCTCATATTTAAGTGGTTGTCCAATAGGACTCCAAGATCCCTCTCACAGTTACTGAGCAAAAAGTCCTAAAACAGGGCAAAACTCACTTCATAAATGTTTCACTTCGCAACAGAACATTTTGGGCTTGACTGTGGTCATAACTGTATTCATACCAGTGGTGGGTTGCCTCCGGTTCAGACCGGTTCTTAAGAACCGGCAGTAAAACTGGCGGGAGGCTCCACCCACTGACCCGGACATCATCAGGAAGCTTCTGTGCATGCAAGCGTGTGACCCTGTTGTGAACTGGTAGTAAAGGTAAATAGAAACCACCCCTGATTCATACCTTTATTCATCTGAGCCATTTATTTTTCTGTAGGAACTGAATTGAGGAGGGCTTTTTTTAAAAAAGAAAAAGAAAGAAAATATTTCTGGCCCCTGGCATTAGAATTCTGTTCAAGCTTAGCTTTGAGCAACAGAGATGCTAATTTCACACTCTTCAGTGAAAACTTTGCTTGCACGGTTTTCATTCTCGCCTATGGAAATGCAACAAATGAAAGATAAGATCAAAAGAGGTTGGGTTGTTGTTGTTGTTTTTTAAGCAAAGCATCTGAGACTAGAAATCTGTAGCTTTTTACCCACACTTGTTATGTGGTTTTTTTTTTTTTTTTGGCGATATGAGGAATGACAGTTCTGAAATAGATACTGTGAAAATCCACCTATTGTGATTTTGGATGCAAATATGTCTAATATTCACACCTTGCTGCTGCTGCTAATAATAATAATAATAATAATAATAATAATAATAATAATAATAATAATAATAATAATAATAATAATAATAATAATACCTGGTGACAGCAGCATTGATGAGAAGCAACTTGAAAAAGTCACCAGATATCAAGGTTTGAGAATCGAATTGCAGAGACTCTGGCATAAACCAGCGCAGGTGGTTGCAGTGGTACTCAGTACACTGGGAGCTGTGCCTAAAGATCTAGGCAAGCACTTAAAAGCAATTGGGGCTGACAAGACCACCACTGGTCAGCTGCAGAAGGCCACCTTACTGGGACCGCATTATACTGCTCGCATAATTCACCGATACATCACGCAGTCCTAAACGCTTGGGAAGTGTTCGACTAGTGATCTGTGATACGAAATCCAGCATAGTGATCTCGTTTGCTGTGTATACTGTCATTTTGTGTAAACAACAACAACAACAACAACAACAGATAACATCTTGGATGGAAAAGTCAAAAAGTCAACGCAAAAGGAATATATCAGGAGGGTCCACAAAATATTAAAATCAAAGCTGAATGCTGGAAACATAATTAAAGGCATTAATACTTGGGCAGTTCCAGAGATACTCTACTCAGCTGGAATTATCAAGTGGACTTCGACTGAACCGGAAAACGCGCAAACTTCTGAATATGTATCACGCTTTATTTCCACAAAGAAGGGGGAAAACAGGATCAAGGTTTTTTTTAATTTGCATTTATATCCCGCCCTTCTCCGAAGACTCAGGGCGGCTTACAACGTGTTAAGCAATAGTCTTCATCCATTTGTATATTATATACAAAGTCAACTTATTGCCCCCCCAACAATCTGGGTCCTCATTTTACCTACCTTATAAAGGATGGAAGGCTGAGCCAACCTTGGGCCTGGTGGGACTCGAGCCTGCAGTAATTGCAGGCAGCTGTGTTTTAATAACAGGCTATCTTACAGCCTGAGCCACACCGATGAAACAGTTGTTCGTATGACTGATTGAACTTGAATAGCACTCCCACCCCCCACCCCCCGAGGAAAGCACTACACCGTCAGACTGAAATGAGAGTGATTATTTGGCCTTTGGCAGTCACCGGGGAAGAAAAGTCAGCAGTAAGGGTAAGACGGCAATGGGCCTACAGCTACGCTCGAAAAAGTCTTAAGCCTCTGAACTCTCCAACAGCTGGAGCTACGGTGGGAATAAGCTAAATGAACGATGCATCAGACCTGTGAGGCCCAGCTCCCTGTGAGCTAAACAGTGAGGAAGCAGAGTTCAAAGACGTCTCAAATTGGCTGTGTCATCTTTGGAGGCCAAACAGAATCGTACTGGGATGACTCTACCTGTAGTTGAGGAGGGAAGGGAAGGAGAATTTCTCGGTAGAATACGGTCTATCTCAGGGGTGTCAAACTCAAGGCCCATGGGCCAGATCTTCCCTGCAGGGTGCTTAAATCCGGCCCAAGGGGCTGAGCTGGAAATATCAAAGGACCAGCCTGCATTGCCTCTGCTGTCCAAAACAGGCCGCATGTGGCCAGTTTTCAACCCCTGCGGCCTCCTGCAGCACTTTGCCAGGCAAAAATAGGCTGCGTGGAGGCCTCGTGAGCTAGAGTTTGCAGCAACAGTGAAATCCAGCAGGTTCAGGAGAACCGGTAGCAGAAATTTTGAGTAGTTCAGAGAACCGGCAAATACCACCTCTGGCTGGCCCCAGAGTGGGATGGGAATGGAGATTTTGCAATATCCTTCCCCTGGAGTGGGGTAGGAATGGAGATTTTGCAGTATCCTTCCCCTGCCATGCCTACCAAGTCATGTCCATCAAGCCACACTACACTCACCAAGCCACGCCCACAGAACCGGTAGTAAAAAAAAATTGGATTTCACCTCTGGTTTGCAGTCATTTAGTCCTTAGGCACTGGGGCTAATTAACCAAACCACTGGTAGATATATCCTCTTCCACTGAGTATTATCAGAAAGGAAGTATTGAATAGAATAGAATAGAATAGAATAGAATAGAATAGAATAGAATAGAATAGAATAGAATAGAATAGAATAGAATAGAGCTGGAAGGAAACATGGAGATCTTCTAGTCCAGCCCCCTGCTCAAGCAGGAAAACCTATACCATTTCACACAAGTAATTGTCTAATCTCTTCTTAAAAACCTCCAGTGATGGAGCGCCTATGATTTCTGAAGGATAGACTAGAATAGAATTGTTGTGCCTCGTCCACTTTCCCCGCAGCTGGGCCCATCTTATCTGCTTCCAAACGCTGAGGAATGTCCTAGTATGCCTCCCGGCCCCAGCCCTGGCTCCATGCCCAGACAGGCCGAGGAGGAAGAAGTGCCTCCAGCCCCCAGCCCTGGCTCCATGCCCAGGCAAACGGAGCAACTAGACCCCTCCCCTTCCCCCACAGCATGTGAGCCTGAGGAAGGTCAATTACCAACAGCTGCAGACTGGAGTGACCCTCGCTTCAGGAGAATTGATAGGCGGTGTCAACAGAAGGAAGGGAGGGGCAGGCCTGGATAAGTGCTGAGTCATGGAGCCACACCCCATGGCCTATATAAAGGATCTGCTTTCTGGCATTCTCTGAGTCAGGCAAAGTCTACCTTATCTTGCTGAAGTCACTTTCTGGTCTCCTGCCTGCCTTGAGAACTTTGCTAGGACTTTGGCAGAGCTGCAGAGGCACGCCTGATTCAAATTTCCCTGACCCGGCCATCAGCGGAGGAGTGGGACACGACAAGAATCTGGAAGGGACCTTGGAGGTCTTCTAGTCCAGCCCCCTGCTCAAGCAGGAGAATCTATACAATCTCAGACAAGTGACTGTCCAGTCTATTCTTTAAAAAAAAAACCTCCAGTGATGGAGCGCCCATAACTTCTGGAGGCAAGCTATTCCACTGATTAACTGTCCTCAATGTTAGGAAGTTTCTCCTTCATTCCAGATTGCTTCTCTCTTTGATCAGTTTCCAATCATTATTTCTTGTCCTGCCCTCTGGTGCTTTGGAAAAATAATTTGACACCCCTCCCCCTCTTCTTTGTGAAAGGACTGTAGCTTTTATCACAGTTTGTGGTTGTGGTTTCCACAAGATATATTCCAGATTACAGATAATAATATTGCATTTGGGTTTGTACCTTGTCCCTTTCTGGGACAGAACGTTCCCTGTCCACTTTCTCCCAACACAGAGTCGTGTAGTCTCTCTCCTCCTTCCCTTCTTTTTCTAAATTACATTTCCTGCCCAGTTTTTTTTTGTTTTTGTTTTGTTTTTTGAAGCCGATGTTAGGTGAACATAATTAAACCTTTCATGTCCCAGCATCCTTTCCACCTCCTTCAACCTAGCGCTTCTCTGCATTAAAGGAGGAAACTATCAAAGCCACCCTTGGATGAGGCGCACTGTAGAGAATTTCTGTGTAAAATTCAGACTACTCATCTTCCTAAAAGAATAATTCAAACCCTCCCGGTACAGTTAAAGTTTTGTGAACCATTTGCAATGGTAGGCTTTTTAGCGGGGCTATAAAAGCTCTTTTGTAAATCAATTTTAAAGACTTGGAACAGCAGAGCAGCCTCCCCAGCTATCCCTCCCAAAGTATCTCGGTAATTGATTTTTCTTGTTCTAAACGAGTAAAAAAAAAAATAAGGGAAAGAAGCAAATCGAGGTACGTTTTCCCCTAAGGATGAATCAAAGGACTAAACATAGCCATGATGCACAAAAAGCTTTGTTCAAAGAATGACAGGGTGGGGAAATATAAATTCATTCATTTGAGTCCCGTCCCTTTATTATGTCCAGTTAAGACGAGAAAAATAAACCATTTCCCCAACATTCTCTCACCTCCCTTATGTTTACTTCCTTGTCTCTTTCCACTAAACATCTCTGAATATCAATTGGTTACGGTCAAACACCTGCCTAATTTAGCTTCTCTACCCTTAAAAAACACCCATGTAAACTGCTGGTAATACATCATACAAAATAATCAACAGCCCATCATGTGATGTTTTATCAACTGCAAATGTTGTTTTGCAATCAATCTAAATTTATCCAGCACAGTAACAGATGGCTTTAAAAAAAACATACAGTATAGACAAGACATTAGCTTGGTGAAAACTTCTGGAAGCTTCTGAGGGACTTCTTTTCCTTCTGGAAGTTACAATGAGAGGGGGGGGTGGGGGGAGAGAGAGAGAGAGAGAAAGGAGAAAAAATGAATGAAAGGAAGATAGGAAGGAAGGAAGGAAGGAAGGAAGGAAGGAAGGAAGGAAGGAAGGAAGGAAGGAAGGAAGGAAGGAAGGAAGGAAGGAAGAATGGAAGGAAGAATGGAAGGAGGAAGATGGAAGGAAGGAAGGAAGGAAGGAAGGAACGAAGGAAGGAAGGAAGGAAGGAAGGAAGGAAGGAAGGAAGGAAGGATGAAGGGAAAGGAAGGGAAGGGAAGAGGAAGGAAGGAAAGAAAGAGAAGAAAGGGATGGATGAAGCGAAGAACAAAGGAAGGGAAGGAGGAAAGAAAGAGAGAGAGAAAGAAAAAGAAAGAAAGTGAAAGAAAGAAAGAAAGAGAGAGAGAGAGAGAAAGAAGGATGGATGGATGGATGAAGGGAAGGAAAGGTAAAGAGGGAGGGAGGGAGAGAGGGAGGGAGGAAGGAAGGAAGGAAGGAAGGAATTATTATGTTATTAGGGATGGTATCAAAGATCAGGATGGTTGGTGAAGGGACATAGAAGGGGCCATTGTCAAATCAGCTTACTGAATTATCCAATGCTTATGATGATCTTGTTGCCATAGAACTATCCCTGAATTGTCCAGGGAAAAACAAGGATTCTGAAACAAGCCAAGAAAAGTCATAGGAATGAGAAAAGGACTTATCCCTTGAGATCGTTGGACAGTTCCCAAATTCTGACTCAGCTGTGATGCCTCTCAAATAGTACTTGAAGTCATCTCCTTTTTGCAGGACTTATTTCCTACTTGTTAGAAATTCACACATTCTTCCTCTTCTTGTTAGAGGACTAGTGGAAATTCCAAAAAAAATTTCCTTCCTTTTCCTGTGGGTGTGGCTAGGTGGCGGGGTCATGTGACTGAGTAGGCGTGAGTGATATCAAGTTGGCCACACCCACTCAGTTACATGCCCACACCTAGCCATGTCCACTGAACCAGTAGCAAAAAAATTTGAAACCCACCACTGTCTAGTTTGATGAAAAGAAGGACTAGGGGTGACATGATAGCAATGTTCCAATATCTCAGGGGCTGCCACAAAGAAGAGGGAGTCAAACTATTCTCCAAAGCACCTGAGGGCAGGACAAGAAGCAATGGGTGGAAACTCATCAAGGAGAGAAGCAACTTAGAACTAAAGAGAAATTTCCTGACAGTTATTCTATTCTATTCTATTCTATTCTATTCTATTCTATTCTATTCTATTCTATTCTATTCTATTCTATTCTATTCTATTCTATTCTACTCTAAACGCCCTTTAAATCAAGTGATGTTCTCCTTACCAAAATATGTGCCTTGTGCATCAGATACATCAGCACATCTTACTGCCATTTTTCTCCCACATTCCAGCTTTAAAAATGTTTTCCCAACCCAAGGTGGCCTTGGGAAAAAACAACAACAGCTCAGCTTTTTTCTTTAGATCTAACAATCACAGCCGGCAACATGGAACTGCTCAGCATAAACTCTTACAAGCCCCTTGTTCTTTTTACGTTTGTGAAATGCTGCATCCTTTGGTTGATTCTACTTAACAAATAATTGTATATTTCAGGTCAATTTTTATCTTCATGTCTCAGGAAATGCCTATATAAAGTTGTTTATAAGCCCATCTAAGGTTATAGCAGAAAAGTAGAATTTACTGGAAGATTGCTTTTTTTTATAAAAAAAAATCATTTCTGCAACGGCTTATTCATTCTCAAGAAAAAGAAAGGAAATCCTTTGAGTTTATGCTAAGCAAATTCTAAGCCCAAGTAGCATTCAGCTTATCTAATGGAGAATGTAATTATGAAATGGAAAGGGTTTTTTAAAAAGCAAAAGGATTGTCTGCTGACATGGGATTTCTTTGCATCCGAAGCTGGGGAGCAAACTTCAGGAAGCCTCAAGGGTAGACATCCACAAACTTCTAAAAGCTAAAAACTTCTAAATTGGATAGAAGAGATAAGTGGCCATAATGTGGACTTGAAACCAGAGATGTTTTTACTGGGGATATTAAGCAGAACCTACAGTAAAGAAATTCAATATTTGATTTTACACATAATTACAGCTGGAAGGATTGTCTATGCACAGTTCTGGAAAAATGGAAAAGGTACTAACAGAGGAAGAAACAATCAAGAAAAGTCTGGACTGTGCGGAGATGGATAAATTAATGAAAGAAAGAAAAGGAAAGGAAGAGACAGAATATTATCAAGTATGGACCAAGTGGTATGATTCGTTAGAGAATAGGAAAAGTAAATATGAATAAAGGATGGAGAAGAGAAGGTGGCGAATGTATAAAATATTGTAAATGAATCGAACTAGATATAAAGGAACGATAAAGATAATAAAAGAGGGGGGGAAAAGGGGAATATATAAAGTAGAAAGTATGTGGAACGAAACTGACATGTAAAAAGAAAACACATATTATGTGTTTGTGTTATGTATGTATGTGTTGTGTTGTGTTGTTGTAAAATCAATAAAAAACTTTTTTTAAAAAAATAACTTTTTTTAAAATTTATTTTTATTAGGATTTTTTTTCATAACAATTGTACATATTCAACAGAGCCGTGACATTATTGTATATTTCAGATAATTTCTATATACATGATATACATCTAATCATCAATAGCCTTATATGTATTTTGTTTTCTATTTCTATTGATTGTCCATGTGCACCAATTTTCCCAGATAGCATAGTATTCTGAATCTTCTTTTTCTTGTAATTTTATGGTAAGCCTGTCCATTTCTGCGCAATCATATACTTTTTGGATAATCAGACTCTCTGGTGGTATGTTACTAACTTTCCAATATTGCGCGAACGTGTTTGCGCAAAAAACAACTTCTAAAAGCCAAGCATCATCTGGATGTTCACACTGATAAGGAAAAACTTATTTTCCACCTTTCAAATCCCACCTCTTTGAAAGCCTTAATGGCATCTCCCAGACTTCAAGATACAATCATACGATCCCAACATTGGAAGAAATCATGTAGACCAGAGATGGCAGCTCTCGGTGCAGTGGGAGCCATGAAGGTGAGGGAGATCATTATTGAGGCCCCCAATATGTGGGTCTTTCCTTGAGGAACCTGCAGGAACCATAGGTTGTGTTTCAAGATTATTTTACCCCTAACATTGATGTATCGGTCTTTGGAAAACCTCCTTTCATGCAGTAATATTGCCATATTCACATTTATAATAATTACCCTCTGTTTGGGATCAATGAATTCATCTACTCCTGAAGGGTCACACTTATCATAATTACCCTTTGTGTGGGATCAATTAATCAATCAATCTACTCCTGAAGGATCCATGGGACAGAATCAATGTATTTAAACTTCAATCAATCAATATAGTGATAAAGACCGGAATGGGTCTATGTTATACAGACGGGCATGATCAGATGGCGAGATTTTAGGAGCTCCTTTGGGAAATTCTCTTTGTTTTGTTTTTAAATTATTTAATATAATTTAATATAATATAATTACTCAACCACCTTGGGCGGAGAGGAGAGGAGAGGAGAGGAGAGGAGAGGGGACTGGGGAGATGGGAGAGGAGGGGAGAGGAGAGGAGAGGGGACCAGAGGTGAGAGAAGAGGAGAGAGAGATAGGAGAGGAAAGAAAAGGAGAGGAGAGGAGAGGAGAGGAGAGGAGGGGACTGGGGAGAGGGGAGAGGAGGGGAGAGGAGAGGAGAGGGGACCAGAGGTGAGAGAAGAGGAGAGAGAGATAGGAGAGGAAAGAAAAGGAGAGGAGAGGAGAGGAGAGGAGGGGACTGGGGGATGGGAGAGGAGGGGAGAGGAGGGAGAGGAGAGAAGAGGGGACTGGAGGGGAGGGGAGAGAAGAGGGGACTGGAGGGGAGAGGAGAGGAGAGGGGACTGGAGGGGACTGGAGGGGAGAGGAGAGGAGAGGAGAGGAGAGGAGAGGACAGGAGAGGAGAGGACAGGACAGGACAGGACAGGACAGGGGTCTGGGTGGATGGGAGAGGATGGGAGAGGAGGGAGAAGAGAGGAGAGGGGACTGAAGGGGAGAGGAGAGGAGAAACTAAATACTAGACAAGGAGGTTGCAGTTGGCTTCATATTTAAAGGCCAAGTTGGCACATTTCTGAATACCTCTTTCTGGCTTATTATGCCATTATGGGATGCCAACCAGCAAGACTATTGACCTTCCCATCATGTCTTCTCGTAATTTCCGCTGTCTCTTTGGCTCAGGCTTTTTGGATCTGCTGCCCCAGCAGGGAAGTGAACACTCTTTCATTAAAGGCCACGAAGCTGTATCATTAGGAAATTTGGGATCCCTGGAATTCCCTTCTTAACTCCATTCCCTTCTTCCAAGTTTGGCCTTTTTTTCCCCCCCTCCTTGAAAGCCCAAAGCTGCAGAAGGTCAACCACAAAGCAAAACAAATAAAAACCAAAGGAAAGAGGGGAAAAAAAAAAGCAATAGAGAGTATGAAGGCAGCCGACCCCCTTAGAAGTAGATATCTCTATCACTGCCTCTGAAATGCTGACAAGAAAAACAGTGTGAAATTCGTTCCGTGCCCTTCATCTGGGCACGAAGCAACTGTGCTTAAGGAACATTTACGATAAGGCGGAAACAGAATAGGCAGAGTGGTAAATAAAGGTGAGAAACACAAAATAAAGAAGGCAATAAATATGCAAATCGCGGGCTTTGAAGACGGGCGGAAAAATCTTCTTAGGCAGAGGTACAGAGCAGGCAATGTTAGTCCAATTCTGTACACTTTCATTCATGGGCGTTCTCGCAACGATCTCTCGTGAAGCAGATGCGGCCTCCGGAACGGTAAGATTGTGGTGCGAATAAACTCTCTGATATTTGGTTAACTAAAATTGCCTGGCGGAATGAATATGCATGAGGTCAACATTTCACCGGCACACTGATAAGGGGGTGGGGGGTGGGGAGTGGGGAGGCAGGGGGAACAAGGACAGCTTTCGAGTTTTCAGGCAAAATTGCAAACATCTTTGGGATGTCCAAATAGACGTTTGTGATCAGAAAGAAAAAAAATTGGAATCAGATGGGTACGGCCCCTTAAATCACCTTGAATCTTGCTGAAAATTTAAGCGCTTTTTCGTCTGCTGGTGTTCCTTCCTCACTGTTTAGAATAGACTAGACTAGACTAGACTAGACTAGACTAGACT
This sequence comes from Ahaetulla prasina, assembly GCF_028640845.1. Classification (NCBI taxonomy): domain Eukaryota; kingdom Metazoa; phylum Chordata; class Lepidosauria; order Squamata; family Colubridae; genus Ahaetulla; species Ahaetulla prasina. Next base: position 6,841,057 of record NC_080549.1, on the reverse strand, counting down.
AGATTAGACTAGACTAGACTAAACTAGACTAGACTAGAATAGAGTAGAGTAGAATAGGGTAGGGTAGGGTAGGGTAGGGTAGAGTAGAGTAGAATAGAATAGGGTAGGGTAGGGTAGGGTAGGGTAGAATAGAATAGAATAGAATAGAATAGGGTAGGGTAGGGTAGGGTAGGGTAGGGTAGGGTAGGGTAAAGTAGAGTAGAGTAGAGTAGAATAGAATAGAATAGGGTAGGGTAGGGTAGGGTGAGATAGAATAGAATAGAATAGAATAGGGTAGGGTGGGGGTGGGGGTGGGGGTGGGGGTGGGGGTAGGGTAAAGTAGAGTAGAGTAGAGTAGAATAGAATAGAATAGGGTAGGGTAGGGTACGGTAGGGTAGGGTAGGGTACGGTAGAATAGAATAGAATAAAATAAAATAGGGTAGGGTAGAGTAGAGTAGAGTAAAATAGAATAGGGTAGGGTAGGGTAGGGTAGGGTAGAGTAGAATAGAATAGAATAGAATAGAATAGAATAGAATAGAATAGAATAGAATAGAATAGAATAGAATAGAATAGAATAGAATAGAATAGAATTCTTTACTGGCCAAGTGCGATTGGACATACAAGAAATTTTTCTTTGGTGCATATGCTCTCAGTGTACATAAAAAGACAAGATACATTCATCAAGAATCATAAGGTACAACATTTAATGATAGTCGTAGGGTACAAATAACCAATCAAATCATACTAGGAAACAATATAAATATTGTTGGATATTGTAAGGATGCAAGCAAAAAAGTTACTGTCATGCAGTCATAAGTGGGAGGAGATGGGTGATAGGAATGATGAGAAGATTAATAGTAATAATATGACCATCTATTGGGAAAAAAATGGAAAAAGTTCAAAGTGTATTTATTTATTTGTTTGTTTGTCAAACATGTATAAGATAACAAATATAGGTATGAAGATAAACATGAACAAAGGAAGTAAATACAAATAAATGGGGACAGTAGGGCTTATGCACACCCCCTTTACGGACCTCTTAGGAATGGGGTGAGGTCCACGGTAGACAGTTTGAGGTTGAAGCTGTGAGGGTTTGAGGCTGTGACACTGGAGTCGGGTAGAGCATTCCAGGCGTTGACCACTCTGCTGCTGAAGTCATATTTCCTGCAATCGAATTTGAAGCGGTTTACCTTGAGTTTGTATCAATTGTTTGCCCGTGTACTATTGTAGTTGAAGCTGAAGAAATCATTGACAGGTAAGACGTTGTAGCAGACAATTTTGTGTACTGTGCTTAAATCAGATTGTAGATGATGCAGTTCCAGATTGTCCAAGCCCAAAATTTCAAGCCTGGTGGCATTAGGGAATTCTATTGTGAGTAGAGGAGTGGAGTACTCTTCGCATGAAATACCTCTGAACCAATGGTGAAATCCGGCCGGATCTATCTGGCTCACACGAACTGGTAGCACCGGTGGTAGGAGGCTCTGCTCACCCGCCAAGATGTCATTACGTCCCATTTTTGAGCCTCTGCATATGCACAAAAGGCTCTGCGCATAAGCAGAAGAGGACACACGCGTGCTCACACTCCCAAACCAGTAGGTAAGTGCATTTCACCGCTGCTCTGAACCCGCTCAATCAAGTTAATGTCCAAAATACAGTGTGGGTTCCAGGCGGATGAGCTGTTTAATTGAGTTAGCCTGACTTGCACCCTTAACAATGAAACAAAAGGGCAGGACCTGGTGAGCTGAACATTTAGGATAATGAGCATGATGCAGAAAACAGGCCGACGGTAGTGTTGGTGCTTCTAAGAAAAGAAGCAGAAAATAACTCTCTTCTGTTACAAGTCAGGACCAAACAAAGGTGCTATCGGTTCCTAGCCTCCATCCTCCCTTCCTTTGGTAGACAACTTAACCTCCGTTGCGCTCCTGAATCAAATAATTACTAGATTGGCATGCCACGGTTATTCAAGCCGTTTCGTCTTCAAACATTCCTAGCCAAGTTGACTTTTCAGGTGAGCTTAAATTGAGTTCTCATGCCACGGTGATTGCTAATTAGATTGCTAAAGATCTGGAGTAGAAAAGTAGAGGAGCATAAACACCTGCGTTTCGGCCACCGTTTATTATTAGCATCGTGGAAATCCTATAATGAGGAAAGACTACCAGTCATGCAGGATTTCAGTTTCAGAGTAAATGTTTGGAATCAAGACTAGCGTGGCTGCAGGTGTTTGGCAATGAAAACATTTTAGCAGCAGGCATAGCAACAGCTCTTAGACTTATATGCCGCTTCATAGTGCTTTCCAGCCTTCTCTAAGCAATTTATAAAGTTAGCATATTGTCCCCCAAAAAATCTGGGTTCTCATTTTACGGACCTCGGAAGAATGGAAGGCTGAGTTAACTTTGAGCCGGTCAGGATCAAACTGCTGGTAGTGGGCAGAATTTGCCTGCAGTGGTTCATTCTAACCACTGCACCACCAGGAAGGAATGTGAGAGAGGTAATAAGAGAGGAAGGAGGGAGAGAGGGAGGGAGGGAGGAAGTAGCAATAGCACTTAGACTTATATACCACATCATAGTGCTTTACAGCCCTCTCTAAGTGGTTTTTTTTTATTTTATTTACATTTATATCCCGCCCTTCTCCGAAGACTCAGGGCGGCTTACAGTGTATAAGGCAATAGTCTCATTCTATTTGTATATTTTACAAAGTCAACTTATTGCCCCCCCAACAATCTGGGTCCTCATTTTACCTACCTTATAAAGGATGGAAGGCTGAGTCAACCTTGGGCCGGGCTTGAACCTGCAGTAATTGCAGGCTGCTGTGTTCTAATAACAGGCTTCTTACAGCCTGAGCTACCACGGTTTACAGAGTCAGCATATTTTCCCCCAACAAACTGGATCCTCATTTTACTGACCTCGGAAGACTGAGTCAACCTTGAGCTGGTCATGATCGAACTGCTGGCAGTGGGCAGAGTTAGCCTGTAATGCTGCATTCTAACCACTGTGCCACCATGGTTCTCTCTTCTTTCTATTTTCTTCCATCTGGGTCCACCTTTTTTGAAAATATCCTCCAGCTCAAGTTCTATCTATCCTATCCTATCGTGTCTGGACCACAAAGAAGACACACACCCCACACACTAAAGTCCCTCATCATGCATTAAAGCTGTAACTACAATTCCCTTACCCATTTCTAATAGAAAATTCTAAAAGAGGTGGAGATAACAAGGTCAAATGTAGTGGATTAATCCATCCATGGAAATTCATCGGAGGTTTCTCTCATCCCAGCCTAACACCCAGGGTTGTTAAAGAAATTGGGAGGAGTGTTGCGTATGTTAATATCTCTCTTAGAATAGCTATAATGCTTAGACCTATATCCCACTTCACAGTGCTTTTACAGCCCTCTCTAAGCAGTTTACAAAGTCAGCATCTTGCCCCCAACATTCTGGGGAAGAAAGGAAGGAAGGAAGGAAGGAAGGAAGGAAGGAAGGAAGGAAGGAAGGAAGGAAGGAAGGAAGGGAGGGAGGGAGGGAGGGAGGGAGGGAGATAGCAATCGCTCTTAAACCTGTATACACCACTTCACTGTGCTTTACAGCCCTCTCTAAGAGTCAGCCTCTTGCCCCCAACAATCTGAGTCCTCATTTTACCGACCTCGAAAGAATGGAAGGCTGAGTCAACCTTGAGCCTGGTGAGATTCGAACCGTCAAATTGCAGGCAGCCAACAGTCAGCAGAAGTAGCCTGCAGTACTGCACTCTAACCACTGCGCCACCGTGGCTCTTCTTTAGAATGAAGTTGGTTGACTATAAATCCGGTGGTATTGTGATAGTAACAGAGTCCTGTTTTCCAGATGCCGATACCTGGGTGCTGAACAAAATGATAAAATGCAGCCTCAAAATCCTCAGCTCCTAAATAAAGAGTTTCAGACACAAAATTGGAGATGTATCCAAGGGATTAACTGCCGTAGACAACACTGGAAGGACTCATCTACAAGGAATTTACTACAGTGATGGTTGATGTGTTGTTCTTGACACTATTTGATCCAATTGACTCTTGATTAAGGGTCGAGAAAGATTTTCCCAGCCATTCAATCACGCTGCTGGAATTGTTTTGATTATGATTAATTTTCATGCGTTTACTTTTCGGTTTTTCTTTCTCTCTTTTCAAATCTATCTTCAATTTACACATCAGATATTGTGTTTGCAGTTATTATGTTGTCCGCTAAGACCATATCGTTTGGTAAGATTTGAAATGTATCGTTCATAACATCAGATTGTTACCTAAAGGGACATTTTATCATCTATCATGGTTATCTCTACAGCTTGAGTAAAACACACGCACACAAAAGAGAGGACATTTTCATGTAGAAATATTTAGGGGACAAGTAGACAAATATATTAGTTTACAGTCATATTGATGCTTCTGCTTTTTTTTTAGATATTTCAAATACTTTTGAACACTATTTGGACAGAAAATCAAGTTCTTTTACAAGCTCAGCTCAGTTCAGTTAAAGGAAACCTACTTTTTCTCCCCCCCAAGATGGGATCTCGTGCGCGTCAAGTTTAATAAATTATATCGGAATATCAATGAAAAGTGCTAGAGGGGATACAGAAGCAAAGTGGCTCCTATCTGAGTATTTGGGGATACAATATTATTCAAAATTCTGTATGAAAGCCTGAAATGTTATTAGCAGTATAATAAGATATTTCATATCATTTGACCCAATAAATTTCATTTGGAGGGTTTATTACTAGTTATAGAGAAAAGGGATACGGAGGAGCAATGCGGAATATAAAAAATTCCTGCATAAATACAGCTAGAGACAAAATGGAAGCTTTTCGGATGAGCTAGAAAGAGGTCCAATAGTTGGTTATCAAAAAATGAAGAAATGAGAAATGAGGAGGAGGAGGAGGAGGAGGAACGAAGGAAGGAAGGAAGGAAGGAAGGAAGGAAGAGGGACGGAGGGATGGAGGAGAGAAAGAAGGAAGGAAGGAAGGAAGGAAGGAAGGAAGGAAGGAAGGAAGGAAGGAAGGAAGAGGGACGGAGGGATGGAGGAGAGAAAGAAGGAAGGAAGGAAGGAAGGAAGGAAGGAAGGAAGGAAGGAAGGAAGGAAGGAAGGAAGGAAGGAAGAGGGAGGGAGGGACAGAGGAAGGAAGGAGAGAAGAAAGAAAGAACAAAAGAGAGGAAGAAAGAGGGAGGGAGGGAGGGAGAAGGAAGGAAGGAAGGAAAGGAAGGAAGAAAGAAAGAAAGAAAGAAAGAAAGAAAGAAAGAAAGAAAGAAAGAAAGAGGGAGGGAGGGTGGGAAGGGGAGAGGAAGGAAGAGGGAGGGAGGGAGGGAGGAAGGGAGGGAGGGAGGGAGGAAGGAAGGAAGGAAGGAAGGAAGGAAGGAAGGAAGGAAGGAAGGAAGGGGGAATATTATGTTTGTACAACAGAATTCTGCTGTATGTCCAAGCAACTCAATCCTTAATGGGTTTAACATTCTATCAAGGTTCACCCAACCTCCTAAGATAATGACTAGGTTCCCAACAGATGTTGAAATGTAATCTACCCAACCTCTTTAACAATAGCAATAGCATTTAGACTTATATACCACTTAATAGTGCTTTACAGCCCCCTCTAAGTGGTTTACAGAGACAACTTATGCCCCCAAACAAACTGGGTCCTCATTTTATTGACCTCAGAAGGATGGAAGGCTGAGTCAGCCATGAGCTGGTGAAACTCAAACAGCTGGCAGTCAGCAGAAGTAGCCTGCAATACTACATTCTAACCATGGCTCTTTTGCATATTTTATAGACCATCATGTGTATCTATATGGCCGGTGAAAATTGCTCCCTTTTCCAGATATGGGGCCTGCTGGTGCTCTCAGAGCTTGGTTCTTTTCTTACAGATGTTTCATGATCCAGCTAGCACTGATGATGTTACCTACCTCGGTCATGAAATATCTGCAAGAAAGTCCCCACGGTCAAAGAGCACCAAGGAACCCATAGTTCACCCCTGAGCTGCAAATATTTCTCTTCTGTTAGTTAGGGAATAGCTAATAAAGATGGAGAAGGATGTTCAGGTGGGCAGATATTTTATTTTATTTATTTATTTGTCAATCATATATAAGATAACAGGTAAAAGTATAAACATAATTTGGATACATGAAAAGAGTAAGTAAAAAGGAATATTAGGACAGGGATGGTAGGCACACTGGTGCACTTATGCACGCCCCTTACAGACCTCTTAGGAATGGGGTGAGGTCAACAGTAAACAGTTTAAGCTTAAAGTTTTGCGGGTTTGGGGAAGAAACCACAGTAGTGCATTCCAGGCATTGACCTCTCTGTTACTGAAGTCATATTTTCTGCAGTCAAATTTGAAGCGGTTTACCTTGAGTTTGTATCTCTTATTTGCTGGTGTATTGTTGTGGTTGAAGCTGAAGTAATCACTGACAGGTAGAACATTGTGATAGATAATTTTATGTACTATGCTTAGGTCAGACTGAAGTCTGCGTAGTTCTAAGCTGTCTAAGCCCAAAATTTGGAGTCTGGTGGCCTAAGGTATTTTATTGCGAGCAGAGGAGTGGAGGACTCTTCTTGTGAAATATCTCTGGACTCTCTCGATTGTCTTTATGTCCGATACGCAGTGCGGGTTCTAGACAGATGAGCTGTATTCAAGAATTGGTCTAGCAAATGTTTTGTATGTTCTAGTTAGTAGTACAATATTACCAGAGAAGAAGCTACGCAAGATTAGGTTAACAACCCTCAGTGCCTTTTTGGCGATGTTGTTACAGTGGGCTCTGACACTTAGATCTTTAGAAATGTTATTTCTAAATAAATAAATAAATAAATAAATAGTGCTATTCCTACAACTCAAGGTAACATAATAGTCAAAATTTGTGCAAGGAAACTGGTATTCTTTCCTCCCATAATCCAACAATACAATGGTTGAAATCTCATCTTGGACTCTCGGGTACCGTGGAGAGCATTTTGTGATCATGTTGTGTATTTTTCTTTTGTAGATGTTCAATTTTAAATGTGTTCTCCAAGGCACAATCCACCATTATGTTTTCTTACCTTAAACACTTTTAGAATCAACTTTCTATAACTCCATGCCTTGTCCTCGCTTGTTTTCTGTTCCCGCTCCATGACCTTCTTCTGTCCTGCTGTGTCACTTATCACATCGCTGATGGAGCACATTTTTCCAGGGGGTTGAGCTGTAAGAAAGGGAATTTATACTCAAGGTTAGGAAGAGTTTCCTGGCAAGGCAAGCCTTTTTTTTTTTAATAGTCATCAACATTGGCAAACTTTCTTACGACTGGATTTCATTTCCAAGAATTCTCAGCAGTAGATATGCTGGCTGGGAAATGCTGGGAATTTGAAGTCCACACATCTAGAAATCGCCAATATAATGAATGAGCAGGAAGGACCTTGGAGGTCTTCTAGTCCAGCCCCCTGCTCAAGCAAGAGAACCTATACTAGTTCAGATAAGTGACTGTCTAGTCCCTTCTTAAAAACCTCCAGTGATGGAGCGCCCACGATTTCTGGTGGCAAGCAGTTCCACTGCTCACTGTTACGAAGTTTCTTCTTAATTCCAGGTTGCTTCTTTCTTTGATTAGTTTCCAACCATTGTTTCTTGTTCTGCCCTGCGATGCTTTGGAGAATAATTTGAAACCCCCCCCCTCTTCTTTGTGGCAACCCCTCAAATACTGGAATACTGCTATCATGTCTCCCCTAGTTCTTCTTTCCTTTAGACTAGCCTGACCCAAATCCTGCAGCCGTTCTTCATATGTTTTAGTCTCCAGGCCTTTGATCATCTTAGACGCTCTTTCTCTGAACTTTTTCCAAAGCCTCAACATCTTTTTTGTAGTATGGTGATCAAAATTGGTTGCAGTCTTCCAAGTGTGGTCTTACTAGGGTTTTATAAAGCAGTACTAATACCTCCCGTGATCTTGATTCTATGCCTCTGTTTATATAACCCAAGATTGTCTTAGCTTTTGCGGAGGCGGCTGCCCACAGCTGGCTCATATTCGAGCAATCATCCACTAAGATCTCAAGGTCCCTCTCTCACAGTGACTGTTTTGCCATGGTTATGAAAGAGTCGATGGGATGAATTTGAAGTCCACACATCTAGAAATCGCCAATATAATGAATGAGCAGGAAGGACCTTGGAGGTCTTCTAGTCCAGCCCCCTGCTCAAGCAAGAGAACCTATACTAGTTCAGATAAGTGACTGTCTAGTCCCTTCTTAAAAACCTCCAGTGATGGAGCGCCCACGATTTCTGGTGGCAAGCAGTTCCACTGCTCACTGTTACGAAGTTTCTTCTTAATTCCAGGTTGCTTCTTTCTTTGATTAGTTTCCAACCATTGTTTCTTGTTCTGCCCTGCGATGCTTTGGAGAATAATTTGAAACCCCCCCCCTCTTCTTTGTGGCAACCCCTCAAATACTGGAATACTGCTATCATGTCTCCCCTAGTTCTTCTTTCCTTTAGACTAGCCTGACCCAAATCCTGCAGCCGTTCTTCATATGTTTTAGTCTCCAGGCCTTTGATCATCTTAGACGCTCTTTCTCTGAACTTTTTCCAAAGCCTCAACATCTTTTTTGTAGTATGGTGATCAAAATTGGTTGCAGTCTTCCAAGTGTGGTCTTACTAGGGTTTTATAAAGCAGTACTAATACCTCCCGTGATCTTGATTCTATGCCTCTGTTTATATAACCCAAGATTGTCTTAGCTTTTGCGGAGGCGGCTGCCCACAGCTGGCTCATATTCGAGCAATCATCCACTAAGATCTCAAGGTCCCTCTCTCACAGTGACTGTTTTGCCATGGTTATGAAAGAGTCGATGGGATGAATTTGGAAGTCCCATCTCTACTTTTAGCATCATGAACCATTAAACTTTCCGAAATTTCACAGAGGTGTGTTATGGTTCGCTAGCAGCCTGCAGAGCTGGCAGCAGAGTCAGACAGTGAGAAGTCTGGGGAGGAACATGGGCCAGTCCTGGAGTCTGGGGAAGACTCAGATGAGGGCTCTGTGTCGGAGGCAGAGATGGGGCCAGGGCCATCTGGGAGTCATGTGTTGACTCCGGAGCCTCCAGAGTCTGACATCAGCGAGGCAGGGGAACAGGGGGATCTCCGCTACCGGTTCACCTGAACCAGTACAAACCGCCTGAATACCACCTCTGGATGAATTCCATAAACATGTTCTTTGAGGAATCTACCTGCCTCGGAATTCTGCTTTCAATGGGGTGTGCTACTCAGAATGCTGAGACAATTAATCAATGAAATAACTTGTCTCCTGGGTTTGTGGGTGCTCCATCATTGGAGGTTTTTGAGACTGGACTGGATGGGACAACCAATTTGACCAGGGTGATATAAGGTCTCCTGCTTTGAGCAGAAGGTTAAACTAGAAGACCTCCTAGGTCCTTTCCAGCCCTCTGATTCTGTGTTCTTGATAATGAATATAAAAATGTTGGCTCTCCCTGCCTTCTGTATTTTCGTGTAATTTGGGTACGTACCATATTTGTCTGGCCAAGGATTTCATTTGACTTTGCAGTAACCTTTCCAGGGCCTCCTATACCGAACAGGCAGGTTTTTTTTTTGTTGTTAGTCGCGAAGTCCTGTCTGACCCATCGCGATCCCATGGACAACGTTCCTCCAGGCCTTCCTATCCTCGACCATCCCCCGGAGTCCACTGAAGCTCATGCCGACTGTTTCAGTGACTCCATCCAGTCACCTCCTTCTCTGTCGTCCCATTCTTCTTTTGCCCTCAATCCATCCCAGCATTAGGCTCTTCTCCAGTGAGTCCTTCCTTCTCATTAGGTGGCCAAAGGATCTGAGTTTCACTTTCAGGATCTGACCTTCTAAAGAGCCGTCAGGGTTGATCTCCTCTAGGACTCGCCAGTTTGATCGCCCTGCGGTCCAAGGGACTCACAGGGATCTTCTCCAGCACCATAAAGACAAGGAAAGCCACCAGCACTCCCTTAAATTTCATTTCATCATCACTGACCTAGAATTCAAATTAAACACAGTTAATATGACTGCTTTCTAAGCCTGTCATTCATCATTGCCCCTTTTCTGTTGGGTTAATAATACCACTTTTGTGGTCCCCAGAGATCAGGCCCAAAGACTTTCAAGGACCAATTGTGCATCTCCGTTATAGCTAATAACATAATTCATTCATCCTTTGGAATTAAAAATGAGCCACTGGTATATTCTGAACAGACTCAAAGACAGAGCCTTCTCTAGGCTGGGAAGTGTACTGCGGTTTTAATTTTTGTAGCGTGAATGTTAATTTCTAAGGCTGCTGCCATCCGAGGGGCCCGAACGAAGCATTTATGTAATCAACCTTAGATGGATCTGGTGTTCTTGCCAGTTTTCCGGACAAGCGTGCGTTTGTGTTCTTCGGCCAGCTGCATCTTTGAAAACCCAATGGTTGCCACCCAGTGAAAAGCAAGAGCTTAAAAGGTTGACTTTGATTCTGCATCTCCGTTGCTCCTGATGTGGTTGTTGAGTTCCCCACTCCCACCTTATTCCCTGGCAGATCACAGAGAAAACAACTACGCACCGGAGGGGGGAAAAGACAAAAAAACAAGAAAAGACAAGGTGGTCAGTGAAAGGAAAGAAAACGCAACGAGATGAGAGTCGCGTTTTAACAACAAGGGCTGGAGGGGTTTCAAACTGCAAGAAATCTTGTCCTTGGATGTAATAATCGCAAGCTTAGAAAGCAGTCTGCTCTTTCTTAACATCAAAATAACCATTTGACATTATGTCAGAGAGAGAGAGAGAGAGAGAGAGAGAGAGAAAGTTTGGTTTAGTGGTTAAGGCACCAGGCTAGAAATCAAGTGTCCCATCTGAGACATCAAAGCCAGCAGTGTGAATTTGGGCCAATTACCAGAAGATGTTGAGTTGAGTTCTGCCTTAGTCATGAAAGCCAGCTGGGTGACCATGGGCAAATCACTAGGAGAGTGGGAATTCTAGTCCCACCTTTAGGCAAAAAAGCTGGGTGGTTGATCTTGGGCCAATCACCAGGAGACTGGGAGTTCTAGTCCCACCTTAGCCATGAAAGCCAGCTGGGTAACCTTGGGCCAGTCACTAGGAGACTGAGAGTTATAGTCCTGCCTTAGGCAAAAAAGCCAGCTGGGTGACCTTGAGCCAATCACTAGAAGACTGAGAGTTATAGTCCTGCCTTAGGCAAAAAAGCCAACTGGGTGACCTTGAGCCAATCACTAGGAGACTGAGAGTTATAGTCCTGCCTTAGGCAAAAAAGCCAACTGGGTAACCTTGAGCCAATCATCAACAGACTGAGAGTTCTAGTCCCACTTTAGCCACAAAAGCCAGCTGGATGACCTTGGGCCAGTCCTCCTTCTCTCTCAGTCCTAGGAAAGAGGCAAGACAAACACGTCCAAAATTTTGCCCCCAAAACCCCTGCAGGAACCAGTTCAGGCAATTCCCAAGGGTCAACACAAACACACCTTCTATAAATGACCTTCACACTATCTCTAGACATGCTCTTTCATCTGGGTGACATCTGAGTGATCACAGAAAGTCACGTAAGATGAAACGCAGATTATCCTTGGAGCCTGCAAGAAGCAAGGCCAACGTTTGTGCAAAACACAACATCCCAGAGGACAGGATTCTGTCGTCTCCATCACATTCAAGACAGAAGAAAACAGAATCATTTGTGGGTCTTCCTATTTCAGCCCAGGGCGCTTTTGCTCTTTGAAGCCGGACTCAGGCTTCCATTTGTGTGTCATTTCATCAAAATCCATTTCAACGCCTGTTTGTTCATGGCGTGTTTTGTGTTGCGGGGGGGGCTGCCATGGCCTTTTGTGTGTGGCTGCGGTGACCGAGGTGGCCATTTCTGTCAGCCCGCTAATGCGACTCTTAATGAAGCTGTGAAGGATTCAGGGCCAAGAGGCTGAGATAAAAAGAAAATCGAAAGTTTAAGCAGGAGCAATAAAAGCATGCCCAAGGCGTTTTGCAATTATTATTTTCTTTTTTTTCCCCCTGCCTCTATTTAAAATTAATGAAATTCATTCAATCGACTTTAAAGCATTCATCCTCATGGGCGTTGCATGACATTCTCTCTCCCGTCCTCCCAAATTATGACATTTGACAGGAGGATACTTCTAGATCTATTCAACCCGGCAAAATCATGCCAGCCCAAATTGGGATCGTTAGTTAGTAATCTTTATTAACACAGTGGAAAGATACACCTGCAAGTGTATATGAATGTCTGAGGGTGAGAGAGAGGTGGGAGGGGAGGGGAGGGGAGAAAGGACGTGTGCCTGGTTGTCACGCTACAGAGGAGACGAGGTAGGGAAGGGAATTTACATAAAGATTGCAAACTATTGTTCCAAAGTAATTTTTATAGTAGCATGCACTCCGCTGGCATTTGATCTGTTCCCAATCTGCATATTGCATGTGATATGTATGAATCTACCATTTGAAGGTGGTTTTCTCAGGAGACAAGGAAAATTAACAACAACAACAACAACAACAGCAATAATAGTAATAATATTTTTTTTTTAAATTTGCATTTATATCCCGCCCTTCTCCGAAGACTCAGGGCGGCTTACACTATGTTAAGCAATAGTCTTCATCCATTTGTATATTATATACAAAGTCAACTGATTGCCCCCAATAATCTGGGTTCTCATTTTACCTACCTTATAAAGGATGGAAGGCTGAGTCAACCTTGGGCCTGGTGGGACTTGAACCTGCAGTAATTGCAAGCAGCTGCTGTTAATAACAGACTGCATTAGTCGAGCCACCAGAGGCCCTAATAATAATAATAATAATAATAATAATAATAATAATAATAATAATAATAATAATAATAATAATAATAGCAATAATAGTAATAATGATAACAATGATAGAATAGAATAGAATTTTATTGGCCAAGTGTAATTGGACACACAAGGAATTTGTCTTGGTGCATATGCTCTCAGTGTACATAAAAGAAAAGATACGTTCATCAAGGTACAACATTTACAATACAATTGATGGTCAATATATCAATATAAATCATAAGGATTGCCAGCAACAAGTTATAGTCATACAGTCATAAGTGGAAAGAGATTGGTGATGGGAACGATGAGAAGATTAATAGTAGTGCAGATTCAGTAAATAGTCTGACAGTGTTGATGGAATTATTTGTTTAGCAGAGTGATGGCCTTTGGGAAAAAACTGTTCTTGTGTCTAGTTGTTCTGGTGTGCAGTGCTCTATAGCGTCGTTTTGAGGGTAGGAGTTGAAACAGTTTATGTCCAGGATGCGAGGGGTCTGTAAATATTTTCACGGCCCTCTTCTTGATTTGTGCAGTATACAGGTCCTCAATGGAAGGCAGGTTGGTAGCAATTATTTTTTCTTCTGCATGATGATGATAATACTAACAACAACAACCACCACCATCCGTGGCTGGGCCTGGACGGCTATCGGTGCGGTCCCTATGGTTATGGGAATGCTAGTCTTCAGATGAGTAGTGGTTGTAGCTCTTCCTCCTGTTCCTCAGGGATACTCCCACTTCCCATCGCTAGGGCAAGCGTAGGTACTCCTAAAGCATCCATCAGTTGGGAAGAGCTGGACTTGGTTGACCTTGTCATAGTTTTGCCTGGCTTGTACTTTAGGGAAACACCAAGCTGGATAACAAAAAATAAGGAATATATATCCTTAAAGGAAGCAATGCACACAAATTCTTTGCTGTTGACAAGCAAAGGACACGAAGCATCACGAGGAACTAAGCCTGTTAGAGGATTAGAGAGATGATGCTGATGAAGGGATGCAAGGACTATTAGCAGAACCATGAAGAGATAAATACTGTAGAGAAGAGAGTAAATAACAGCTCAGGCCTGGAAAAGGTGGGAACACCAGAAAGAGACTCAAAATAACCTGCTTCGATTTGTTACAATATAAAAGGTGGCAGAGGGTAACTCTGGAAGGCTTTCAAAATTCTTCTACTATATCCTTCAGCAATAAAGTAGAAGTGTCTTGCTTCCTAACTGGACCACCTAGAAAGATGAACATCACAGTTCGTATTTTTTAGCAATATTTTTTTTTCTTTTATCTCCAAAATTATAATAGCAGTAATAATAGCACTTAGACTTATAAACCGCTTCGCAGCCCTCTCTAAGCAGTTTACAGAGTCAGCCTCTTGCCCCCAACAATCTGGGCCCTCATTTTACCAACCTCAGAAAGACAGAAGACTGAGTCAACCTTGAGCTGGTCACGATTGAACTCCTGGCAGTGGGCAGAGTTAGCAATAGCACTTAGACTTAAATACTGCTTTACAGTGTTTTATAGCCCTCTCTAAGCAGTTTACAGAGTCAGCATCTTGCCCCCAACAATCTGGGTCCTCATTTTACTGACTTCAGAAGGACAGAAGGCTGAGTCACCTTGAGCTGGTCAGGATCAAACTCCCGGCAGTGGGCAGAGTTAGCAATAGCTCTTAGACTTATATACCCCTTCACAGTGCTTTACAGCCCTTTCTCAGTGGGTTACAGAGTCAGCCTTTTGCCCCCAACAATCTGGGTCCCCATTTTACCCATCTCGGAAGGATGGAAGGCTGAGTCAACCTAAAAGGCTGGTGAGATTGCAGTCAGTTGGCAGTCAGCAGAAGTAGCCTGCAATACTGCACTCTAACCACTGCGCCACCCTAAAAATACTATTGTTGCGTAAAAGGGTGTCTATTTATTTATGAACAGCTCAGTTTGAAGGAGACTTTAGTTTTGTTGTAAAATGCAACTGTGAGGTTCCTCAACTCTAACCTTCTATGGGCTCCTTCTCTGGACAAAGAGAGCCTTTTAATTGCAATGCTGAATGACAACAATTTGTCATTTTCTTTTTCTAGACCTGCTTCTCTCTTTAAAACCATTGGAATGCCCAGAGACAGCTTTGTAATTTTTTTTGTAAAAAAATGATGCTAGAGACTGGTAGAAATGAGGAGAGGGGAGGGGGGGAACCCCACCAACACAATTACAAGCTCTTTTGTCGTCTCTACATTAGAGCCCCCATCAGTTGCATTTCACATTTTCCAGCATCCGAAGCCCAGGGGGTTGGATTTAATGCCTCTCTTCATTATCATTTCAAACGGTCTTTGGGGAAGAACCCCCCACTTAATTAAAGGGGTATTAGATTGATCTTTTTTTTAATTCCTTAATTATTTGTTGCTTTGGTTTCATTTGACTCAAAAGAACAGTGGGTAGCACTGGATGTCTGCGGTAAAGTGAAATTTAGCCACGTTCGATGTTTGGAGTGGAGCGGCCCACGTGAGATGCATAATAGGAAGATGATAGCAATCAATAGTCCTTTGCCTAATTGAAGTGCCACTTTCTGAACAGTTCTGAACATTAACAGAATGAGCACGAGCTTTTCCTTTCAAGCTCCAAACGGTACTTTTGCCATTTTATCATTTCGGCTGCAAACTGATCCCCCCCCCCATATTTTGCGGACAAGCATGGAGAAAGAGTCTGAAACCGTATCACGCAGACTCTTTGTGGGCTCAGAATGAGCACCGCAGACACCTTTGTTTGTGATGTATGTGTCAAAACTCTTTTCCCGCCACCACTGGCAATGCCTCTAACTTGGCTGGCTGGCTGGAGCCATCTGAATGGTTAATTATTCTCTCGCTGAGCAATAACCATAATCAGCAATTCTCTGCAAGATGTTGGACTGCTTCGACGGACCCAGAGTTCATTAGCACCTCTCTCAAAGAATTATTCACCTTGGCGTGATGGAAGAATTGCATTTCTGAGCTCAATTCAAAGTGCTGTTATTAACCTTTGAAAGTTGGCTAGCTAAAGCGCTTGCAATTTAATTGTGCCTTTATTTATTTGCATTTTTCTTGGCGACCTCAACTTTGCACCAGCTCGAGCGGGCCAACGCTTCTCCGCAGTCGAGAAGGCAGAGTTAGGATTAAATTGTGCAAGCTCAAACGAAAACATCTCATCCAATCTCTCCATCAGTGAAAGCAGCTTAGGAGCCAAGGCTGCCTCGAAGAACAACCTGATCCAAATTTCTTCCTATATTTCCCATCTTTTCCAATTGAAACTTGGACTTTGAAAAACGCAGATAAGGTAAGAGGGGATGCCTCTGAGCTGTGATGCTGGAGATGACTATGATGCATCCCATGCAGGGGTGAAATGCTACTGGTTCACTCCAGTTCGGGCAAATCAGTAGTGATAAAAACTACTGGTTCCAGTGAACTGATAGTAAAAAAAAAAAAAAGCTATCGGTTCATTCGAACCGGTAGTTAAAAAAGCTACCGGTTCAGGTGAACCTCCAAACTGATATTTCCAACGATCAGCTGTGCAGCGAGGTTTAGCTTTCTTAAAAAATCCTGCTTTCTAGTGAAGCTAAATCTCGTGCCACAGCTGATCCCCCCCTTCTACTTACCTTTCCAAGCCTTCTTTTGGTGCGCATTGCACATGTGCAAGCAGCACGCATTTGGTGCACAGCACGCATGCGCGGCCAGCGAACCGGTAGCAAACCGATTTGGATTTCATCACTGATCCCATGGACTGCAAAAATACCAAACCAAGAAGTCCTACACTGAACCTCAGCAAAGATATCACTTGCCGAATGAAGGCAAATTTACATGTCCCAGGATAATGTTGCAGGATCCAATCTGGATCGATCAGTGGGATGAGAGTTTTAATCTTCCAAGCTTTTGGACTCATGCTGGAGCCCCTCCTCAGGGAAGTTCTCAATCTCCAGGACGTGAGATTTCTGACACATCCTGGAGATCGAGAAGTTCCCCGAGGATGGGCTCCGGCGTGAGTCTGAAAGCTCAGATGACTAAACCTCTTATCCTGGTGACTGATTCAGATTGGATCCCATCATGTCACTCAAAGCCAAGATTGCCAAACGGAGGCTGCCCTACTTTGGTCATGTGATGGAATTTTGGTCATCTGACTCACTCGAAAAGTCATTTGGGCTGAGCGTGATCAGCTGAAAAAGGAGAAGGGTCTGTCAGGGTAATGATGATTTAAAGCTGACCAGCCCTTTAGGATGGAGGATGAGTCAGCAGGGTTACTGCCACTTGAAGAAGCTGGGTTAAGAAGCTGTCTATATAAGGGAGGCCATTAGAGGGCATATCTTTCTCCTCGTGTATCTCTCTCCTTGTGTATGCATTGCAGTTCTCCGTGTAGAGTTGGAGATTGATTGATTGCCTGGCTTTGCTTAGCATGTGTGTGTGTGTGTATGTATGTGTATATAACCTCTGTGTCCTGTATTTGGCTGCTGTGCTGTCTCAAAATAGTATAGTAGTCACACTGTTAACACTCTGACAGGGTCCACCCTAGTACTCACTGGCTGGACACTATAAAGGATGACACCAGGATGACCATGGCAGAGCTGAAGGAGGCAGTGCGAGACAGAGGGTCATGGAGAGTGCTGATCCATAGAGTGGCTGAAGGTTGAACACAACTGAATGGAAGGAGGAGTGGGAGTGGGAAGAAAAGGAGGAGGAGGAGGAGGAGGAGGAGGAGGAGGAGGAGGAGGAGGAGGAGGAGGAGGAGGAGGAGGAGGAGGAGGAGGAGAAGAAGAAGAAGAAGAAGAAGAAGAAGAAGAAGAAGAAGAAGAAGAAGAAGAAGAAGAAGAAGAATCTGCAATCTTGATTGCAGAAAATATGACTTCAGTAACAGAGTTGTTAATGCCTGGAATGCACTACCTGACTCTGTGGTCTCTTCCCAAAATCCCCAAAGCTTTAACCAAAAGACCTCACCCCATTCCTAAGAGGTCTGTAAGGGGCGTGCATAAGAGCACAAGTGTGCTTACCATTCCTGTCCTATTGTTTCCTTTCATTATATCCAATTAATATAGTTATTACATACTTATGCTTATATATATGCTTATATATTAATATTATATTATATAAATAATAATAATAATAATAATAATAATAATAATAATAATAATAATAATAATAATAAGAAGAAGAAGAAGAAGAAGAAGAAGAAGAAGAAGAAGAAGAAGAAGAAGAAGAAGAAGAAGAAGAAGAAGAAGAAGAAGAAGAAGAAGAAGAAGAAGAAGAAGAAGACAACTTTCCAACATAAAGTTCTTCTCCAACTCACGCGGTTTTGCTAATGATCTGGATTGCAGCCAGAAAGGCAGAAAACTGTTGAAGCCATGCATCAGCTCCATAAAAATATCTCCCTCATCCTTCATTGCAGACCGAAATAGGAGCAGACCGCCATTTATCCATTCGTGTCATCCCATCCCTCTTTCTCTGCCGGGCCATCGTTCGGGAGCTACAATTACACACAAGGATCAAATGCAGGTATTTAAGGGGACTGGGAAAGGAGTTGGCCGGTAGTCCCTTGGTTCCAATCTGCCTCTCCTAAACAGGTCTTCTTGTGAGGAGCATCACTGCATGGCAAACACAGCGTTTGGGCGAAGAAAAGCAGCTGGAGATTTCTATAATGGCAAGTCCTGAAGAATTTAGCATCTTGTTTCAAAGCCAAAGGCTCAGAGAAGAGAGGTAAGGGGGAAAAATAAAGGTAAAGGTTCCCCTTGCACATATGTGCTAGTCGTTCCTGACTCTAGGGGGCAGTGCTCATCTCCGTTTCAAAGCCAAACAGCCAGCGCTATCCCAAGACATCTCCGTGGTCATGTGGCCGGCATGACTAAACACCAAAGGTGCACAGAACCCTGTTACCTTCCCACCAAAGATGGTCCCTATTTTTCTACTTGCATTTTTTACGTGCTTTCGAACTGCTAGGTTGGCAGAAGCTGGGACAAGTAATGGGAGCTCACCCCGTTACACGGCGCTAGGGAGTCGAACCGCTGAACTGCCGACCTTTTGATCGACAAGCTCAGCATCTTAGCCACCGAGCCATCGGGTCCCTCTGGAGGAAAAATAGGTCCCTGCGAATCTATTCAAGAGCCGGGCCAAACAAGAACATCGTTGAATTGAAGTTAATCACATGGCAGAACCGTTCCTTTATCTGAGTAGAACAGGTCAGCCCATTTCTTTCTTTCTTTCTTTCTTTCTTTTTTATTTTCGTAATAAAGATACATCAAACGTTTCTGCGCTTCTTATCATCTTCCGTCTTGCCTCGGGTAAATTCAAATGATTATTTTCTTTCTTTGTTCATTTTTAGACTGAGAAAAGGGAGGGGGAGAGAAAAAGGAATGTCTTGCCTGAGACTTAGTCTTGCCTCTGCTGCCTTTCAACACTAAAGGAGCCTTATTTGACTCATGCAAAGTTTCAGATGGGATAGAAAGGGAGACAATAACGAATGCTTCCACTTGATTGTGCTATTGTTACTTATGGGTTTTTTTTCCTTCCTTCCCTCCTTCCTTCCTTCCTTCCTTCCTTCCTCCCTCCCTCCCTTCCTCCCTCCCTCCCTCCCACTCTTTCCTTCCTTTCTTCCTTCCCTTCCTTCCTTCCTTTCTTCCTTCCTCCCTCCCCCCCTCCCTCCCTCCCACTCTTTAATTCCTTTCTTCCTTCCCTTCCTTCCTTCCTTCCCCTTCCTTCCTTTCTCCTTTTCCTCTCCCTCCCTCTTCTTCCCTCCTTCCCTCCCTTCCTCTCTTCCTTCTTTTTAACTCCAAGCAACATGCATAGTATCTTTCCTGCAATTCAGAGGGGGGGGGGGAAAGAGAAATAGAAAGAGATAGATAGATAGATAGATAGATAGATAGATAGATAGATAGATAGATAGATGACAGATACATGATAGCTAGTTAAAGAGAGATAAAGATGGACAGAAAGATATAAATGGATAGCTATAGATGTACAAAATAGATAGATAGATAGATAGATAGATAGATAGATAGATAGATAGATAGATAGATAGATAGATAGATAGATAGATAGGCAGGCAGGCAGACAAAAAAAATAATGGCACAAAAAGCCCATGGATTTGCATAATGGACCCCATGAGTCCCTTAACAACTGCCATAAAGATGATGGTAAAATCAGACCCGATTCGAATTCCTACCGCAACCATGTACAAGGAAAATCCTGTTCTCCGTTGTGATTGTTAAGTCAAGGCCCACCTTTGATATGACGTGTAGCTTTATATCAATTCATTCTGAGACATAAGAGGTTTTCAACCCATGAGAAGCGCATGGATGCCTTCCTCTACCGGCGGTGGGGATAAAGAAGGGAAGCCGAACCCTTTCCCTACCTAACCAGAGACGGATAGCAATTATAACCAACCTGCCCGGCTGATTATTAATTATCCTTCCAAGTCCTCTTGGCTACCCTGCAGGAGTTATATATTGTTAACCTTTTATCTTATCACCTAGGAAAATGTGAGCAAAGCTGAGGAAATCGTTACTTACCGATGAACTTTAGAGAAGAGCTGGAGGGGAAACGAGAACTTGGGGGGCGGAGGAGGAATTGGAGCACAGCCTTGGATCCGTTATCCTGAAATCTGTCTTTTCTGGTGGGGAAAGATAGCACCTTGCAAAGACTGAGTGAAAAGCTTAAGGAAGTGGAGGATGGAGACGTGGAAGATAGGGACAGAACATTATTCATGACATTTGCGTTATTGGGTGTGATGCAGTGGTGGGGTTCAAAAATTTTTTACTAGAGGTTCTGTGGGTGTGGTGTGGTGGGTGTGGCTTGGTGGGCGTGGCAGGGGAAGGATACTGTAAAATCTCCATTCCCTCCCCACTCCAGGGGGAAGGTTACTGCAAAATCCCCATTTCCTCCTGACATCTGGGACTCGGGAGGCAGAGAATAGATGGGGGCAGGGCCGTCAGAGGTGGTATTTACCGGTTCTCTGAACTACTCAAACTTTCCGCTAACGGTTCTCCAGAACTGATCAGAACCTGCTGAATACCACCTCTGGTGTGGTGATTCTTGGATGGAAAGGGGAAGGGGAACCATCGTAAACCAGATCGTTCTTCTTCGCTGAGGTAGAAAATCAGCTGTGAATCTTCAAAGAGCTTCTGTAGACTAAAAAAATGATGAAACATGGGGGCTGACATACGCTGCTACCATCTCGTATTACACTTGATCAATGATCAGCGCAGTGTCCTAAAATCTTCAAAAGAGTGAAAGGAAAGTGGCTTCTATTAAAGCAACCTCAGTGAAGAAATCAGTGGTACGTTCTTTTCCTTTTGTCAGTGTGTATGACAGTTCGTGACTGGGATAGACATGGCAACAGGTCAGCCATTGGGGACTGGCTGGAATAGGACATGGTAACAAAGACAGCCAATGTATAGGCATAGCAACTAAGTCAGCCAATGAGGGCTGTTTGGGACCTGAAACAGCTTGGAGCCTGGGCATGGCTTAGGTTAACTGATATGTATAAATATAAGTTGTGTACTCCTATTACTGTCTTGCCTTCTGTTAACTGTGCTTCTGTGATTATGCTTCTGATTCTGAGAACTGCTCTTGGTATTGTATATATGTCTCATGTGTTATTATCAGGAGTGAAATCTACTTACCTTTCTTACTGGTTCGGAAGTGCTTGTGCCATCATCACATCCAGTTTTGGACCCTCTGCACATAGGCAAAGCCTTTTGCGCATGCGCAGAGGGTTTTAACTAGGAATTAAAAATGTCCAGGCAGGTGGGTGGAGCCACACACTGCCACAGCTACCAGTTCACCAAACCATGCACGGCTGTCACTACCGGTTTGCCCGAACCGGAGAGAACTGATAGCATTTCACCCCTGGTTATTATGTATATAAAGAAGTTTCTTATTTAATGAATCCTGCTGCATTCAGTTACCTGTGTGTGCTTTCTGGATTTGATTTCTGTAACAAACTCTGACAACCTTTCCTTTGCAATTTCGTCCCTTTGGCATCCTTTCTCTCTGGCATTTTTTTTATCCATAGAATAAAACAATCCATCTCTTGCGATCTTTACTGGAGAAAATACGGCAGAGGAAGAGAAAGAAGGCTAGTTTGGTGTAGTGGTTAAGGTGCTGGCCTTGAAACCAGGAGATGGTAAGTTCTAGTCCCACCTTAGGCAGAAAAGCCAGCTAAGTGACTTTGGGTCAATTGTCAGCAGACTGTGAGTTCTAGTCCTGCCTTAGGCATGAAAGCCAGTTGGGTGATTTGGGGCCAATCATAGAATAGAATAGAATTTTATTGGCCAAGTGTGATTGGACACACAAGGAATTTGTCTTGGTGCATATGCTCTCAGTGTTACATAAAAGAAAAGATACGTTCATCAAGGTACAACATTTACAACACAATTGATGATCAATATATCAATATAAATCATAAGGATTGCCAGCAACAAGTTATAGTCATACAGTCATCAGGATATGGTGAGTTCTGGTCCTGCATTTAGACATGAAATCCAGCTGGTTGACTTTGAGTCAATCACCAGGAGACGGAGAGTTCTAATCTCCATGACTTTGGGCCAATCGTCAGCAGACTGTGAGTTCCAGTCCTGTCTTAGGCATGTAAGCCACCTAGTTGACTTTGGTTCAATCACCAGAAGATGGTGAATTCTAGTCCCGTTGTAGGCAGGAAAGCCAGCTGGGTGACTGTGAGGTAGGCACTCTCTCCCTCCCTCCCTCCCTCCCTCCCTTTCTCTCTCTCTCTCTCTCTCTCTCTCTCTCCCCTCCCCCCCAACCCACTTCACAAGGTTATTGCTGTTGTGGGGAACATAGGAGGAGGAAAGAGTATGTGGGATAAAAATAAAGTAACTTATTGGTGAAAAACTAGAGAAGAATTCAGCATTCTTTAAATGCCTTCTGATGCTATGTCATCGTACTTCAAGAAAGATACCATAACTGCCATACCTGTATGCTTGTCTTGAGACAGTAGCGGAGGCTCTTCAGTCAACAACTGTGCACAGAAAGGAAACAATGACCTCTGATTGATGCTCGTCTCCTTCCACCAGCCATCTATGCAAAATTATTTTCTTTTAAGAATAATTTTTGGATAGAAGGAAAGAACTTTAGCTTAGCACCACATACGGGGGGGGGGGGGACCCAATTCCAATAATCAGCAACTTCACAAAAAAGGCTGATTCAAAGCAACTCTTTTCTGAAATTCTAAAGAGCATCTTTGATCGACCTCTTTAGTCAGATAGGTCGACCATGTGACCAACCCAAAGCAACGTTTGAGGTGTCGCTTTTCCACAACTTACGTATACAGTAGCAGGCCCACGTTGCAACTGGAAGTGATTTCTGATCTTCGGCGAAATCAATGACTATTCAGGTCAAAAGTGGAGGGGAACAAAGAACGCTAATTTGAACTTCAGCGAGTGCAAAGCTTTGTGTGGGTGAGGAAAAGCATCCCGTATCTCTTTCAATGTGAACGACAAATCCCAGGTAGGCGAGCAGATGGTTTTTATGGCACTGCGTTATAAATTGATGGCTGATTAGGTAAAGAGAGAGGAGAAGCTACTCACATAATGCACTTGATGTACAAAGAAGTCGTTTTTACTTTGATTCCCTGATTCCCTGCAGTTTGGCAGGGTGAGGGAGATTTCACTGGGAAAAATTAGGAAACTAAGTTGATTTTTATTTTTTAAATTTATTTATTTATTTATTTGTCAAGCGTATATAAGATAACAGGCAAAAGTATAAACGTAATTTGAATACATGAAAAGAGTAAGAGTTAAAAAAGGAATAGTAGGACAGGGACGGTAGGCACTCTGGTGCGCTTAGGCACGCCCCTTACAGACCTCTTAGGAATGGGGTGAGGTCTATAGTAGCCAGTCTAAGGTTAAAGTTTTGGGGATTTGGGGAAGAAACCACAGAGTCAGGCAGTGCATTCCAGGCGTTGACCACTCTGTTGCTGAAGTCATATTTTCTGCAATTGAGTTGCTAGCAGTTTACCTTGAGTTTGTATCTCTTATTTGCTTGGGTATTGTTGTGGTTGAAGCTGAAGTAGTCATTGACAGGTAGGACATTGTTGCAGATAATTTTATATACTATGCTTAGGTCAGACTGAAGTTGGCGAAATTCTAAATTGTCTTAGCCCAAAATTTGAAGTCTGGTGGCATAAGGTATTTTATTGTGGGTAGAGGAATGGCGGACTCTTCTCATAAAATATCTCTGGACTCTCTCAATTGTATTAATGTCCAATATGCAGTGCAGGTTCCAGACAGATGAGCTGTATTCAAGAACTGGTCTAGCAAAGGTTTTGTATGCTCAAGTTAGTAGTACAATATTACCGAAGAAGAAGCTTCACAAGATTAGGTTAACAACTCTTAATGCCTTTTTGGCAATGTAGTTACAGCACTTAGATCTGGCACTTAGATCATTAGAGATGAGTACTCCAAGATCCTTGACAGAGTGAGGGTCATCTACAAGGTCTTGTCCATCTAATTTGTATTTTATGTTTTGATTTTTTTTTTGTCATTTTCATATTTCATTCCAATATTTTTCTCACTTTGATTTCCCACTGGCTTGTAGAGGTTGTGACACAAATCTTCCACCATTGACTTTGTTTGTTGGAAGCTAGCTAGGAGGATTGCAAATGGCAATCACATGACTCTGGGATACTGCAAGATTTATAATGACACTTTAGTTGCAAGCGCTCAAATCCCAAAGGTGCTTTTTTTTCAAGAAGCAATTGTACTTTCTTGTCTTTCTCTGAAGACGTTTCGCTTCTCATCCAAGAAGCTTCTTCAGCTTTGACTGGATGATGGAGAACTGAAGGATTTATTACTCCTTGCTGACAGGTGATCATTTGCATTCTTTTAGAGAGTTGTTGAGGCCACCTGGAGGTTTATCTGTGTCATCAGGGTCACCTGAGTAATGCAAATAGGTATGGAGCCTTCTTGGAATTGCTGATAGGACTATGTTGTAGATGGGAGATAGATTATGTCGTATCCTCCCCCTCTGTTGAGGGAGGGCTGTTCAATTTTGACACAGATGACCTCTTTGATCCCTCTTTCAAACCAGCAGTCCTCTCTGTCCAAAATGTGGACTTTACTGTCTTCAAAAGAGTGGCCTTTGTCTTTCAAATGCAGATGGACCATGTTGATCCATGTCAGTTTCACATGCTCCTATAAGTCCATTCCATTTCAACCATTCAGAGCTGAAGAAACTTCTTGGAGGAGAAGCCAAATGTCTTCAAAGAAAAACCAGAAAGTCCAGTTGCCTCTTGAAAAAAAGCACCTTTGGGACAACCCTGACCTAGATGATTGAGATGATCTCCATTGACATCAAGCGCTCAAATGTTGACCTTGTGATGGTGGGGATGCTGCAAGGGGTTGTAAGTGTGAAGACCATCTTAAGTCACATATTTCAATGTTGTTGTAACTTGGAACAGTTGCTAAACGAAAGATTGTCAGTCGACAACTCCATGAATATCACTACCTTGGTCTATTCCAGTGGTTGTCAACCTTTATAGTGCTGCGACCCCATTAATACAATTCCCCACGATGTGGCGACCCCAACCGTAAAATTATTTTTGTTTTGAATTTATCGTGCCTGAAGCCGTATTGGCTAGCGATCTGAACTGCTTGCGATTGCCTTGAGGACGGAGGCATTAAAGCAGAGACTCCTCCCCTATTAAGTTTATCGCGCCTGATGCCAGATTAGGCTAGCGATTGGGAGTGATTGCAGCTGGCTTGAGAGGGAGACATCAGAGCAAAGATTTCTCTCTTTTTTAATTCATCGCGCCTGAAGCTGAATCCGGCTAGTGATTTGAAGAGCCTGCAGCTGGCTTATGGAGTCAACCATTGGAGCGCGATTCTTCAACTCGCAAGTATACTTCCCATATTTCCAAAGGTCTTAAGTGACCCCTGGCAAATTGTCATTCAACCCCCAATGGGGTCACGACCCACAGGTTGAGAACCGCTGGTCTTTTCGGTTGATTTCTCTCTGAAGCCTGTTATCCAGGCAATTGAAACCGTGTTGATGACTTTAGGCGGAGCTGTCCATGGGACTGCCTGAAAAGTGCTTTTTCAAAAGGCAACTTTTGAGACAACATTGACCTGGATGGCTGAGAATCTCCACAGACAGGATACTGTTTCCATGCCTGAGCTCTGACCAATATTCTCCACTTTTCTCCACTCCTGTGTCTGGAGCATGTGCTGGAATTAGTCCAGGGCTGATCCCTGATTCAAATAACAGTGAACCATCTTGCAGCTGCCTGAAAAATACATAACTCTGCTTGGGGATGTGTTTAAAAATGTGCGACAGGCAATCCATTTACAGCAGGGGTGTCAAACTCGATTTCATTGAAGGCCGCATCAAGGTTGTGTTTCACCTCGGAGGGCCGGGGGGTGGCATGGACATGGTAGGCGTGGCAATGGTGGGCATGAACAGCTCAATGTCACTTGTGTCGGGGACATCTGTGGTGGCCAAGTGCTAAAGCAGGACTTCCCTGAAACCCTCCCTCGCTCTCATTATAATCTCCTTCCTTCCTTCCTTTTCTTCTTTTTCCTTCTCTCTTCGTTCTCCTTTCTTCTTCCTTCCCCTCTTTTCTTATTTTTTTCCTTCCTTGCTCTCTTCCCATCTTCCCTTCTTTTCCTTTGTCTTTCCTCTTTCCCTTTCTCCTTTCCTGTCCCTTCTTGCATGCTCAAATGCAAAAGGGGAAACATTTCTCCTTTTGTTTTGTTTTTAGTTTGTTTGCTAGCCCTCTGCCAGCAAAAAAAATAGCCCGGGGGACCCATGTGCAATGATGTCCTGCAGCTCTCTGCCATTGAAAACAGAGCTTGGTGGGTGTAGCCTCCCCTGCGCTCTATTTTCACTGGCAGAGAAATCGCAGGTCGGTCCTTTGCTGTTTCCAGGCCAGCCCCCTGGGCCAGATCTAAGCACTCCGTGGGTCAGATCTAGTCCACGGGCCTTGAGTTTGACACCCCTGATTTAGAGTACAGATCACTAATAAATGTACCATTGAATTCCTTCGAAGTTTGATATATGTTTACCTGTCAGTATTAATTTGTCATCTATGCTCAATATGAGCTAAGCTTGGTCATGTAGGGGTCAAAAAAAGGCTACATTTAAAGAGTAGGCAAGAACCTATTAAAGTAATAATTCTCCCCAAAACATATTTATGAAAGATTGATAGTTCACATCATTTTTAGGCTCTTTAGAGATTCTTGCGTGACTTTTCAGAGCATCTGCCTAATGATATGTTTTAATTAAAATGTTTTTAAGTGTCAGGTGAACCCCAAATTCATGGCAGCAAAAGAACATAACTCGACAACATGGTCCATTCATCCATCTATCCATCCTTCCAACCATCCATCCATTATACATTCATGGTTTAGATAAACTTTGAAACAAAGCTTTCTTGATACTATTGTACTTTAATTCCCATGATTGAGGTATGGGCGAAGTTGAAGTCCAAGTATCAGGGTTTCAAAGGATGCCCTAATTAATTCATGAGCCTCTAGACAAGTTTCAAAAGAAATCCAGTTATTTATTAGGAGCAACATGTCAGCACTTATCCAAGTGGAGTCACCTCTGCCCCACGTAATTTATGGCCCCACTGTGACCCTGTTTCCCTCTCCTCCCTGATGTGTCATAATTCACATTCTCCAACAGAGCACTTTCACGGGCTGTAGAAAACACACCTCTCCTGCTGGCTCTGGTAACCTGGGATACAATCTGAAGAAAGGTATGTGTGGAATGTGCTTCTGGTTGTGGCAGCTGCTCCATTGGTTTCTCCTCTCTCTTGCCTATGACAACTCGAAAGAAGGCCTGGAATGCTTTACGAATTGACATCAAGCATATCTGGAGGCCTATTCATTGCTGATATATAAAAAAATATAATACACAAAAAAATCCTCACATGAGGCCTTCTCAGATCATAAAATAGGGACAACCAAACAGCGTTGGTAGGAAACAGATTTGTCTAAAGGAGTTTAGGAGAACCATCACCTTTTGATGTTGTCTGACCTTGGCAGGCTTGGAAGCAAGGTTTGTGTCCAATTAATACTCAGACGGAACACATTTGAGTATAGATTAGACTGGGAAGTTGGAAAAATAAAATCTGGAGGAAAGCAATAATAATTATTCCTCAGTTATGAGCTACGGTTGGTGCAGTGGTTAGAGTGCAGTATTGCAAGCTAATTCTGCCAACTGCCAGCAGTTCAATTCTCACTGGCTCAAGGTTGACTCAGCCTTCCATCTATACATTGTCTGATGAAGAATGAAGGACTTCCTAGGTTTCTGAGCTAAAATCAGACACGACTAATACCAGCTGGCTTATCACCTAGCGTGAAATTCTTCAGCTATTGAAAATTAATGTAGAAGGAAGGAGGTACCTGTCTGAAGCAGAAGACAAGGCCGGTTCAGCTTCAATGATTCTGCGTTGGAATGACAGTGGTAACATTTATAGAGATCAGCTGCAGCTCTGCAGGTAAGACTCACACAATTTAATGCTTGATGGCTGAAAAACCAGGACTGTATCTTTTTCACTTCCAAGGTTCAAAACCAGCCAGCACTGATGGATTCTAGTCTGTCTTCGCTTTGACTTTTTTAAAAAAAATTTTAATCTAACACAATCTCCAGTTGTCAAACAAACCCAAGAGCCAAAGGGAACACAATCATGTCTACTTTGCTCCTCTTCGGTTTTGTTGTTTTCCTATAGCCCTGGTTTTCTCAACCTGAACAAGCAAAAAAGGAGGCCAAATGTTATAAACAGACGAGGCATCAAAGTAAACGAAGATCAATCAATCTTCAGAGATGTCTAAATTCAGACTTACGTGCAGCGTTCCGTAAGGCCATCAATATCAATATATACAAATGGTTGGTAGGTTGCTAAATCAAATACACCAAGAAATCTAAAGGAGCCTCTGGACATTTCTCCAGGCAGAGGGTCTGTCAGAAACCCATAATCTTGAAATCGCAACCGATACTTCTCACCCAAACTCCCCCACCCATCCACTCCAATCTGAAAACTCTTTGATGCTTGACTTCAACTCGTACTGCGGATAGTACAGACAAAGGGCCTCTGGTGGCTCAGACTGCTAAGACAGCCTGTTATTAACACAGCTGCTTGCAATTACTGCAGGTTCAAGTCCCACCAGGCCCAAGGTTGACTCAGCCTTCCATCCTTTATAAGGTAGGTAAAATGAGGACCCAGATTGTTGGGGGCAATAAAAGTTGACTTTGTATATAATATACAAATGGATGAAGACTATTGCTTAACACAGTGTAAGCCGCCCTGAGTCTTTGGAGAAGGGCGGGATATAAATGCAAATTTAAAAAAATGATCCAGTGGTGAAATCCAATTTTTTTTACTACTGGTTCTGTGGGCATGGCTTGGTAGGCATGGTGTGGCTTGGTGGGGATGGCAGGGGAAGGAAACTGTAAAATCTCCATTCCCACCCCACCCCGGGGAAGGATATTGCAAAATCTCCATTCCCACCCCACTCTGGGACCAGCCAGAGGTGGTATTTGCCAGTTCTCCGAACGGCTCAAAATTTCTGCTACCGGTTCTCCAGAACCTGTCAGAACCTGTTGGATTTCACCCCTGAGCTGACCCCAAAATTTCTGTTGCTAAGCGAGACAGTTCAGTAAATTTTGCCCTGTTCAACAACCTTTCTTGCCACAGTTGTTAAGTGAGTCACTGCCACCGTTGTTAAGTCAGGGGTGTCAAACCTAAGGCCCACGGGCCAGATCTGGCCTGCGAGGTGGTCAAATCCAGTCTGCAAGGCCATCCTGGATCCCCGCATCGCTTCGGCCCGATCTACCCAATCCAAGAGAAAACATCACACCAGCCTGGCTTCATCTCAGTCTACCCAATGCAAAGAGGAAATATTGTGCCAGGTCTAATGAGAAGAAGGACTAGAGGTGACATGATAGCAGTGTTCCAATATTTGAGCGGCTACCCTCAAAGAAGAGGGGTCAACCTATTTCCCAAAGGCAAGAAACAATGGATGGAAACTCATCAAGGAAAGAAGCAACCTAGAACGAAAGGAGAAACTGCCTAATGGTGGGAACAGTCAACCAGTGGAATAGCTTGCCTTCAGAAGTTGTGGGTGCTCCATCATTGGAGGTTTTTAAGAAGAAATCAGACAACCGTTTGTCCGTAATGGTATAGGATCTTCTGTTTGAGCGGAGGGTTGGACTAGAAAACCTCCAAGGTCCCTTCCAATTCTGTTATTCTATGTTCCAGTTGGCCAGATAACTGCATGCTTTCTCTCTGTCTCCTGCATTGATAAAATACCAGAAGGCAGAACAAGAAGCAATGGGTGGAAACTCATCAAGGAGGGAAGCAACCTAAAACCAAAGAGAAACTTCCTAACGGGTTAGGATCAACCAGTGGAATGGCTTGCCTTCAGAAGTGGTAGGTGCCCCATCACTGGAAGCTTTCAAGTAGAAACTGGACAGCCATTTGTCTAAAATGGGATAGGGTCTCCTGTTTGTGCAGGGAGTTGGAGTAGATGACCTCCAAGTTCCCTTCCGACTCTGTTATTCTACGTTCTGGCTTGCAATCTTTGTCTCATTCCAGCAAACAGATGCGAATATGAGTTTGTAGCAGCGTTTATTCCTCCCTGTGCCAATGGGTCATAATTTCCCCTTGAGAGTGAGGCATTACAGAAGCGAAGTCGCTGAAAGGAAAAAGTCTATTAATGCATTTTCAGCTTAAGGAACAGATTTCCTGAAGGCCCTTGGCATTTATGTTTGAAAAGGATGGAGGCCGTCACAGAAATGTCTAAAGCTTTTTCTTTCCAGCTAGACAAACTGTAGTCTGGCATTTAGATACGTTTTAAATCTATCTCCAAGAGAGAGACGGGGTGGGGAAAGAGATTAAATATTAATTTTGGATATCTTTGGAATGTGCCATGTGAACAACATCCAAACACATGCATCTAAACTGCGCCAACATGCCTAATTGTTCGTGTCCTGCCATTTATTCTCAACTGACCTTCAAAAATAAAATGTCCAATAGTTTTAACGGATCCAAAATGGATTCTGGTATAATGCTGGGATTTACTTCCCTTCCTCTCTACTCATGCTATGATTCCAAAGGCTGTTGAGAAGGGACAATTGGATTAACCACGATCCAAACAACTGCTGGTTTTAAAATAAATAAGCAAATCGATAAGGCAAGAGCGTCTTGTTTCCAAGGGACAGTTTTTTTAAAAAAAAATAAACTTGAGCGTTTGGGTTTGAAGAGGAAACCATCCGAGCGTGCGCCATTTTGTTAAATCAGACAGTGAAGTTCAATGGCTTGAAAATGTTTAATGAGAACAGTGGTTCGGGAAATGGAAGGCTTTGGAAATGAGAATTTTAACGAGATGTCCTGCTTTAGTGATGGGAAATGTGATTTTTTTCCCCCATCCTGAAAAAAGAACGGTATTGTTCTTTCACCTTGAAAATGAGAATTTGTCTCCGAGTTTCTTTTCTTTAAAAGTAAAAGGTAAAGGTTCCCCTCGCACATATGTGCTAGTCATTCCAGACTCTAGGGGGCGGTGCTCATCTCCACTTCAAGGCCGAAGAGCCAGCTCTGTCCGAAGATGTCTCCGTGGTCATATGGCCGGCATGACTCAATACCAAAGGCGCATGGAACGCTGTTACCTTCCCACCAAAGGTGGTCCCTATTTTTTCTGCTTGCATTTTTATGTGCTTTCGAAACTGCTAGGTTGGCAGAATCTGGGACAAGTAATGGGAGCTCACCCCGTTACATGGCAGCACTAGGGATTTGAACCACTGAGTTGCTGACCTTTCGATTGACAAGCTCAATGTCCTAGCCCCTGAGTCACCACGTCCCTTTTTCTGATATTATACCTACTATTAAAAAAAAAGTTCAGGTTGAAGATCTATGTGTTTTTCTAACGTCTTTTCTAACCACGTGTGTATTTCCACCCAATTTTTTTTTTTTTGCTTTAACACAAGTCCAAGGCAGATGGTGTTGTGTCTCGTCCGATCTCACCACAGCCGGGGCCTTCTTATCTGCTTCCGAACATGGAGGAATGTCCTAGTATGCCTCCCGGCCCCAGCCCTGGCTCCATGCCCAGACAGGCTGAAGAGGAGGAAGTATCTCCAGCCCCCAGCTCTGGCTCCATGCCCAGGCAAACGGAGCAACTAGACCCCTCCCCCTCCTCCACAGCATGTGAGCCTGAGGGAGGTCAATTACCAACAGCTGCAGACTGGAGTGACCCTCGCGTCAGAAGACTTGATAGGCGGAGGCAACAGAAGGAAGGGAGGGGCAGGCCTGGATAAGTGCTGAGTCATAGAGCCACATCCCATGGCCTATATAAAGGACCTGCTTTCTGGCATTCTCTGAGTCAGGCAAAGTCTAAACATATCTTGCTGAAGTCACTTTCTAGTCTCCTGCCTGCCCTGAGGACTTTGCTAGGACTTTGGCAGAGCTGCAGAGGCACGCCTGATTCAGATTTCCCTGACCCGGCCGTCAGCGGAGGAGTGGGACACGACAGATGGTAAACAAGATGAGTTTTGAACGATACATTTTCACTTGCAGTTAAACACAATGCACCATCCAGCAGCGCCAGTCCCGGAGCATTTACCGGTTTCAGCTTTGAGCCCTTCGCAGTCAAATTCCAATATCTGCTTTTCAGCAGGAAAGGCCAAACAAAATCTTCATAATAACCAGGAGGAAGACAGCTACTTCAGTGTGTGGGCAGCAATCTGAATTATAATACAAGGGCAGCGGAGCAGTTGATAGTGCAGTCAGCTTGCACTTGTACCTATATAATCAAAATAATTGAAGTTCTGACTCTAGAAAGATAAAAATAGCCAGCTTTATAATAGGAATAAAATGGAAGTCAGTAGCGGGAGAGTCAGAAGTAGTGAGGCTGACAGACATGGACTGTGACTAGGGAATCTTGATTGTATGTTTAAGATCTGAATCAAGTTTCACTATATTGCAGAGGGGTTCTATTTTAGAGATTCTGGATGGTTCTTAAGTCAAGAAAAATAGCCGTAACTGTGAGACGGATCTTGGAGTCCTAGTGGACCATCGCTTAAATAAAAGCCAGCTGTGTGCAGCAGCTGCCAAAAGAGCCAACACAATTCTAGGCTGCATAAACAGAGGGATAGAACTGAGATCACGTGAAGTGTTAATACCACTTTATAATGCCTTGGTAAGGCCACGCTTGGAATACTGCATTCAGTTTTGGTCGCCACGATGTAAAAAAGATGTGGAGATTCTAGAAAGGGTGCAGAGAAGAGCAACAAAGATGATGAGGGGACTGGAAGCTAAAAGATACGATGAATGGTTGCAGGAACTGGGTCTGTCTAGTTTAATGAAAAGAAGGACTAGGGGAGACATGATAGCAGTCTCAGGGGCTGCCACAAAGAAGAGGGAGTCAAGCTATTCTCCAAAGCATCTGAGGGCAGGACAAGAAGCGATGGATGGAAACTAATCCAGGAGAGAAGCAATCTAGAACTAAGGAGAGATTTCCTGACAGTTAGAAAGAAAAATCTGGAATACACTGTGCTAGATCAGGGGTCAGCAAACCGCAGCTCTGGAACCGCATGTGGCTCTGTCATCCCTCTGCTGCGGCTCTCTGTTGCTGGTCGGTTCCACAATTGATAGGCTTTTGGTAAGGACAGGTAGAGGAAAAAGGATGCCATGCTAGGAGGAGACTCTATGGTGGGGGAACCGGACTTCCGGTCAGCAGAGAAAAAAGGACACTGCGCTAGGAGACTGTCGTGTCCCATTCCTCCGCTGACAGCTGGGTCAGGGAAATCCGAATCAGGCTTGCCTCTGCAGCTCTGCCCAAAGTCCTAGCAAAGTCCTCAGAGCAGGCAGGAGACCAGTAAGTGACTTCAGCAAGATAAGTTCGACTTTTGCCTGACTCAGAGACTGCCAGAAAGTAGATCCTTTATATAGGCCATGGGGTGTGGCTCCATGACTCAGCACTCATTAAGGCCTGCCCCTCCCTTCCCTCTGTTGCCTCCGCCTATCCAATCTTCTGATGCGAGGGTCACACCAATCAACTGTTGGTAATAAACCCTCCTCAGGCTCACATGCTGTGGAGGAGGGGGAGGGGGTCTAGCTGCTCCGTTTGCCTGGGCATGGAGTCAGGGCTGGGGCCGGGAGATTCTCCTTCTTCTGCAGTTTGTGTGGGCATGGAGCCAGGACTTGGGCCGGGAGGCATACATTCCTCAGTGTTCGGGAGCAGGTAAGAAGGCCCCGGCTGCTCTGAGGGCGGGCAAGACACAACAGAGACTATGATGAGGAAACCGGACTTCTGGTCAGCTCCAGAATTGAATGGGGGCTTCCAGTTAAGACCTTTGTGGCTCTTTGAGTGTTTAAGGTTGCCGACCCCTGTGCTAGATAAATGGAGATGTCCCCATTGCCTACAGTAGGAAGAACTGGCTATATACATCAGGAGGGGGGAAAAATCACATATAGCTTAAATTGGAAGAAAACAACGCAAGCCAATCCAACTTCAAAGCAGAATTAGATATAGTGTCATCCAAAAACCAGGGATGTAGGTTTTAAGATATTAAGTTTGTCATCTAAGCCAGCATCCTGTCTTCAGTAGGCCATGCTCTGAGCAAGCAGCGGAAATGAGTTTGATCATGATGATGTTATCCATTCAGTTATGCCAGCTCTTGGAGATTTTACAGGCAAGGTCTCTCCATATCTTTTGATCTTGCAGTACTTCTTTGAGTATTGAGTTTAGTTCTCCTTAGAGCCAAACTTTTGGTCTATTAGGAAATCAATATTAATTAGAGACATTCTGAGCAGAGTGAAGGTTCTCCCTCTAGATGAAGCCATATGCCGAAATGTCTATGGAGATTCTCAGTCATCCAGGCCATGGTTGTCCCAAAGGTGCTTTTTCAAGAGAAAACAGGATCTGCATAGACATATAGAATAGAATAGAATAGAATAGAATAGAATAGAATAGAATAGAATAGAATAGAATAGAATAGAATAGAATAGAATAGAATAGGAGTACAGTAGAGTACAGTAGAGTACAGTAGAGTACAGTAGAGTACAGTAGAATAGAAATACAATGTAAAATAGAATAGAATAGAATGGGAGAAAAATAGAATAGAATAGAATAGAATAGAATAGAATAGAATAGAATAGAATAGAATAGGGCTTCTGGTGGCTCAGCAGACTAAGTCTGTCTGTTATTAACACAGCTGCTTGCAATTACTGCAAGTTCAAGTCCCACCAGGCCCAAGGTTGACTCAGCCTTCCATCCTTTATAAGGTAGGTGAAATGAGGACCCAGATTGTTGGGGGCAATAAAAGTTGACTTTGTATATAATATACAAATGGATGAAGACTATTGCTTAACACAATGTAAGCTGCCCTGAGTCTTCGGAGAAGGGCGGGATATAAATTCAAATTTTAAAAAAAAGAGGAGTAGAGTAGAGTAGAGTAGAGTAGAGTAGAGTAGAGTAGAGTAGAGTAGAGTAGAGTAGAGTAGAGTAGAGTAGAGTAGAAATACAATGTAAAATAGAATAGAATAGAATGGGAGAGAAATACAATGTAGAATAGAATAGAATAGAATAGAATAGAATAGAATAGAATAGAATAGAATAGAATAGAATAGAATAGAATAATAGAGTTGGAAGGGACCTTGGAGGTCTTCTAGTCCATTCCCCTGCTTAGGCAGGAAACCCTACCCCACTTCAGACAAATAGTTATCCAACAACTTCTTTAAAAGTTCCAGTGTTGGAGCATTCACAGCTTCTGAAGGCAAGTTGGAGGCATTTAGCTTTGCTCTTTGGGCTGAACACCCTTTGAATGGTGCAGGAGTATAAACTATTTCCAGATTATACTGTGTTTTCCCAAAAATAAGACCCTGTCTTATATTTTTTTGAACCTGGAAATAAGCGCTTGGCCTTATTTTCGGGGAGGTCTTATCATTTTGGGGTGCATGGAGCAAGATGGGGCTCCTCTTGCCATCTTACCTGATTTCCAGTTCTACATTTAAATATTTTCGGGGAGGGCTTCTTTTCGGGGGAGGCTTATTTTAGCGCATGCGCTCAAAAGCCCAATTGGGCTTATGATCAGGAGACGTCTTATTTCCTTCCATCCTCTACCATTTGGTCAGAACTGAAGAAGCTTCTTGAATGAGAGGCGAAACGTCTTCAAGAGAAAAAAAAATCAAAGCCCAGTTGCCTTTTGAAAAAGCACCTTTGGGACAACCTGCCCAAAGTTATCCCAAAAACTTGTAGGAACAATTTAGCAGTAACGGATTCTCCTACAAGAGGAAGCCGATTCATCAGAAAATGTCGAAGAGACCTGTTAGAAAAGAACAAAGTGGCTTCAGGGATAGCATTCGAAGAAGAAGCCCCCTTTACTGAAGCCTGTCTGACTACACGTTGGGGGGGAAAAAAGAAACCCAGCTTATTAAATTAGCATGAACAAAGTGATTCCCATCCAACATGGACTGGAACCGCTTCACCTGTCAGCCCCAAACACTGTATCGGGTTTGTTTGATGATGAATTCTCATTTAGCGTTAACAAGTCCAGAGTGCCAGACAGCTGGAATCGTCATTCAAAGAGGTTGGCGCTTTTGATGGCATGCGGGGAGAAAGCGATCTTAACAAAATGGGGGGAAATGGAGCCAAATAGACTCATATCAGTCACAAAATTGCCCCAAAACTCCTTTGCCAAGAAGAGACTTTCTACTTATGCCAGAGAAATCATTGGAAATTGGAAAATTCTGGTTGCAGAAGAAACGTTTGGAGAATGGACAATATTTGGAAGTGGACAACTATTCTTTGTGCATCTTTTGGAGGATGCAATTGCCATGGAGCTAGGCAAGATCAAAGAATCCCGAACTAAGCAGATTTCAGTAAGGGACTTGATTGCTTAGTTTGCGGTGAATACCGAATCCAGAAACTAAGAGTTTCCACAACCCTTAACTAGAATGAGTGGATTAAGACGAAGTCTCTTGGGATGTTGAGACTCTAGAAAGAGAAAGATGTTGAGACTCTAGAAGAAGTACAGAGAAGAGCAACAAAGATGATTAGGGGATTGAAGGCTAAAACATATGAAGAATGGTTGCAGCAACTGGGTATGTCCAGTTTAATGAGAAGAAGGACTAGGGAAGACATGATAGCATTGTTTCAATATCTCAGGGGCTGCCACAAAGAAGAGGCAGTCAGGCTATTCTCCAAAGCACCTGAGGGTAGGAGAAGAAGCAATGGATGGAAAGTAATCACGGAGTGGACCAACCTAGAACTAAGGAGAAATTTCCTGACAGAACAATTAATCAGTGGAGTTGATTCACTTAACAACCATGGTAAAAAAAAAAAAAGTAAAAAAAATCAGTCAACAACCATCTTGCTTAGCAACAAAAATTCTGGTTCCAGTTGTGGTTCTAAGTCAAGGACTACCTACGTCTTGATCCTTTATTGTCTTTTCTCCTTTTCATCGCTTTCCCAGCCTCTCCCGATCTCTCACACCAGGTGTGATCCTCAGCATGGAAAACCTCTGAGAATCTCAAAGCCCATGTTTCATTTCATTGCTCAGAGTTGAGGGCCTTAATGTTGTGTCTTGCCCGCCCTCAGAGCAGCCAGGGCCTTCTTACCTGCTCCCGAACACTGAGGAATGTATGCCTCCCGGCCCAAGTCCTGGCTCCATGCCCACACAAACTGCAGAAGAAGGAGAATCTCCCGGCCCCAGCCCTGACTCCATGCCCAGGCAAACGGAGCAGCTAGACCCCTCCCCCTCCTCCACAGCATGTGAGCCTGAGGAGGGTTTATTCCCAACAGCTGATTGGAGTAATCCTCGCATCAGAAGACTGGATAGGCGGAGGCAACAGAAGGAAGGGAGGGGCAGGCCTTAATGAGTGCTGAGTCATGGAGCCACACCCCATGGCCTATATAAAGGATCTACTTTCTGGCAGTCTCTGAGTCAGGCAAAAGTCGAACTTATCTTGCTGAAGTCACTTACTGGTCTCCTGCCTTCTCTGAGGACTTTGCTAGGACTTTGGGCAGAGCTGCAGAGGCAAGCCTGATTCGGATTTCCCTGACCCGGCCGTCAGCGGAGGAGTGGGACACGACACTTAAGCATTCAGAAGATACCTCCAAGATAATTTAACCCATCCTGCCAATGCTGGAAACTCTGTATTTTCATTCCAATAACAAACTTAGGGAAGAACGCTGGCTCCATACAGTCTTTAGTAAGACTCTAAAATAAGCACACGATACGTAATCTGTAGCTGGACCATCGTGCACTAAAATGTAAGCTTTCTCCAAAAGTATCAGTGGTGGGCTGCAACCAGTTTAACAACTGGTTTTGTGAGTGTGCACTTGCACGCAGCGTTCAAAATGCAACAATTTGAAGCTCAGCTGCTTGCCTTCTAAGGCAGCCCTGGTAAGTAGAACAGCGGAGGCACAGAAATCAGCTGTGCCACATGAATCAGCTGAGCCAGAAAGGAGGAATTATAGGACAAGATAGGACAGGATCAGGGCCAGCTGTCGGAACTACCAGTTTGCCTGAACTGGCCCGAACCGGCAGCAGCCCACCACTGATAAATATTGTTCTCTTCAAAATGAGTGTTGTGCCTTGCCCGCCCTCCTCTCCTCAGCCGGGACCTCCCATCTCCTGCTATCTGAGTCAGAGTCTGATAATGAAGAGGAACGGCCTGGCATGCCTCCAGCCCCCAGCCCTGGCCCCATGCCCGGACAGAATGTCAGGAATGAGCAAACAAAGCTCCCTTCTACAGCGTGTGAGCACGAAGCCAGCCATGTGTTAGAATTGCTGGCAGCAGATCAGGAGGACGGAAAGTCACAGTGGATGGATCCCCGCTTCCAGAGAATGGAGAGGCGACGTCAGCAAAAGGAAGGGTGGGGCAGGCCTGGATAAGTGCTGAGTCATGGAGCCACACCCCATGGCCTATATAAAAGACCAGCTTGAGTTAAGCAATTTGAGTCAAGCAAAGTCTCATCTGGCTTGCTGAAGCCACACCTTGGATTCCTGCCTGCCCAGAGAACTCTGACAGAAATTTGGCAAAGCTGCAGAGGCTTCGTGGCCACGCTTGATACAGACTTCCCAGATCCGGCCATCGGAGGGGGAGGGGGACACGACAATGGGATCCATCTCTTGAAACAGCATCTTCTGGTGCACAGGTGGGCTTCAGATCCTTTAGCAATGGGTTCGCTGCCCCATAGCTGAGTGCTGAGGGAGAAAACAGCTTCCCCTGTCATCCTTAGGCCCTCTGGAGGCCAGAAACAGGCCCATTTCCAGACTTCCATAACCTTCAGTAGGCCCTTTTTTCGACCTCCCAGACCCTCCTTGCAACCCCTGCACTTACCTGGAATGATGAATGGATCACATGGAGACTCCTGGAAGAGGTGAAGAGAGGTGGACGTGGCCAGGCAAGGGTGGCATTTGGGGGTTCGCCAAACCCCGGTGATCCTTGGCTAGAGGTTTGCCGGACCCTGCCGAACCCCCAGGAGCCACCTCTATTCTGGTGCCAATGCAGGATTCTTTTCAAAGACATAAAGATGAGAGTTTGGGATGGAAGCAGGGGATTGGAATAATTGCACTTCTCTTTCCTACCCAGGACAATTTTGGTCAAAATGATGACACATACCTATTGTTTGAAAGCCATCAGCTCTGTGCTCCATAAGGAAGGCCATGTGCCCTTAAAATCTTTGCAAGCCCAGCAGTGAAAATGAAGAAATTATTTGGTACTGTTGGCAGATGAACAGCTTAGGAAAAAAGTTCCCGCCCACCCTCAACATTATTTAAAATGGTATTTGTGGTAAATGCCTCTTGACCCTTACCAATTAGCAGCAAGGTCTCAGCAGCAAGGTCCTAAGAGAGGCCACATCTCCACGGAAACAAGAAGCAGAATTCCCACAGGTCTAAGACAAAGGCATGTGCTACTGAGGTTGCAGGAAAATGTACTTTTCTTTTCTTCTTTTTGACGATTTCATAGTTGTACCCAGAACAGAGGGATGGGGGGCGGGGGGAAATGTCAGGCATTCGATGTGTGACAGGCAAGCCGAATTTGATCTGTGCTGCATTCGGGAAATTCCATTATTTCAATCGCTTTGCAAAAAAAAAAAAAACTGAGGCGATGCAGGCTGAGGGTTGTCTCAGAAAATTCACTTTGATTTGACGTCAATGTTTCTGGCGCAGATACGAGATGTGAACATGGTCCAAAGTGATTTGTAAGCATTCAATTTGATTTGAATATTTGATTTTCCAATTTGATGGAAACCAATTTGATTTAATTGCTTGGAGACCGAATCTCCAAATCAAATTTTTGCACAGTTTCCTTGTATTCATACCGGAATAGGATTAAATAGAGAGGATTCCAAGGCATAAAATAGGGAGTAAGAAACTGTCCTTTTGATATTTCCAGGATCTGGTATCTGGGGTAGCGTCATCCCGCCACTAAATAGAAGAACAGATACTTCACCAGCCTAAGCCTTATGCAAAGGTTTATTATTGACATGTGCAATATTGAAGTATGAATAACCAAGTAACAGAGTTGGAAGGTTCCTTGGAGGTCTCCTAGTCCAACCCCTTGCTCAAGCAGGAGACCTGTTGTGTCTGTGCCCCCCCGAGCCGGACTTCCTGCCAGAAAGTGACTTGGAAAGTGAGGGGGAAGGACCGTTAGGACTTACCTCGGGAGCACCGGCTTCCATGGCTCAGTTCCAAGAGCCAGAAGCAGGACAGGTGGAAGAGATAACGAAGCCTCCGTCCCCTGACTCTTTCCCCCGCCCCAGGCCATGCCTCCAGACCCAGCTGATGGCAATCAGGCCTGGCCGGACCCTAGGTTTCGTAGGCAGGAGAGGCGGGAACAACAGAAGCAGGGGTGGGGCAGGCCTAGGAAGTGCTGAGTCATGGAGCCACACCCCACAGGATATAAAAGGCAGTGAGAGCTGCTGTGCCTCTTCGTAGCAGGCAAATTAACTGCTTAACTGAGAGCTGAAGTATTCTTTGTTCCTGGATGACTCATCGGCGTCGAGGGAGATAACAGAAACACTTGGCAGACGCTCGCTAGTTTGCTGACAGAGATGATAGTGCAGGTTAATTAAGCCATCGCTCAGACGGAGGCGAGGGGGGATAGAACAAGACCCTATATACTCGTGATGGCGAACCTATGGCATGTGTGCCACAACTGGCATGCAGAGCCCTCTCTGCGGGCACACGAGCCGTCGCCCAGCTCAGCTCCACTGTGCATGCACATGCCTCCCGTTGGCCAGCTGATTTTTGGGATGCACAGGGGGTGGGGTGCATGCGGGAGATGTGTGCACAAGCACGGGGTCACACGTGCATGCGCGGGGAGATTGCAGGGGGAGTAGCGCATGCGTATTGGAAGGGCAGAAATGGGCCAATTTCCAGCCTCCGGAGGGCCTCTGGAGCCCGGGAGAGGCTGTTTTCACCCTCCCAGAGGCTCGAGGAAAGCCTCCAGAGCCTAAGGAAGGTGAAAACACCCCCCCCCCATTGTGCTGCAGGTTGCTAAACATTTTGAACCCCTCGCACGCATGCATGGGTAGGGGGAACACATTGCATTATGGGTGTCGGCATGAGTGCTGTCACACAGGCTCGCTTTTGGCACATGAAGAGAAAAAGTTTAGCCATCACTGCTATATACCATTCCAGACAAGTGGTTATCCAACATCTTCTTAAAAACTTCCAGTATTGGAGCATTCACAACTTCTGGAGGCAAGCTGTTCCACTGGTTAATGATTCTCACTGTCAGGAAATTTCTCCTTAGTTCTAAGTTGCTTCTTTCCTCGATTAGTTTCCACCCCTTGCTTCTTGTCCTGCCTTCAGGTGCTTTGGAGAATAGCTTGACTCCCTCCTCTTTGTGGCAGCCTCTCAAATATTGGAACACTGCTATCATGTCACCCCTGGTTCTTCTTTTCACTAGACTAGACTAGACATTCCTGCAACTGTTCTTTATAGGTTTCAGCCTCCAGCCCTCTAATCATCCTTGTTGCTCTTCTCTGCACTCTTTCCAGAGTCTCAACATCTTTTTTTGTACATTGGCAACCAAAACTGGATGAAGTATTCTAAAGTGTGGTCTTACTAAGGCTTTGAAATGTTTGTAATATTTGTAAAGGTATGGAAGGAGTGGGCCTCTGGTGGCTCAGACTGCTAAGACAGTCTGTTATTAACACAGCTGCTTGCAATTACTGCAGGTTCCAGTCCCACCAGGCCCAAGGTTGACTCAGCCTTCCATCCTTTATAAGGTAGGTAAAATGAGGACCCAGATTGTTGGGGGCAATAAGTTGACTTTGTATATAATATACAAATGGATGAAGGCTATTGCTTAACACAGTGTAAGCAACCCTGAGTCTTCGGAGAAGGGCGGGATATAAATGCAAATAATTAAAAAAAAAGAGTCCTTCTATGCCAATGCTGCCCTTCTTGACATGCTTTCTATTTTCCTTCCTCATCCATACAGTCATATTTTGGTATGTTCGAACTTCTACGTCATGGACCAATCCTACATAGAGCACTGTCACTGGTGTAGACTCAACACATCCAGAAAAAATAAATGTTGTCCCACACAGAGAAAACCAGTAGCCACCAGTAACCACCTGGGAAAACAAGGATTATATAATATCCCTTTACTGCTCTATCTTTCAGGATGCTTAAAAAAAAAAAAAAGGCCAGGCATAAGTGCAGCCATCAATATGGAAGGCAGTAGCCTTGTGATCAGTTAAGCCTGCTCTCAAATATTGAATGCTTGGCAAGCGTTCAGCTGTGTTCTCCTTCCAATAAGTTACAAAGGATGTGTCAAGTTCAAATGTTCAAAATGCATTTCGGTTCACCGTAGCCTGACGAAAAACCATAAAGCGGGCTTAGATCAGCAACCCACAATGGTAAATAGGGACCTAGTCATGTCACAAATAAAGGCAAATATATGTTTCTCGGGGTCCAATCTGGGTCAGTCACTGGGACCAGAGATTTAATCTTACAAGCTTTTGGACCCGTGCTGGAGCCTATCCTCAGGGAACTTCTCTCTCATCAGAATCTCCATGAGGATGGGCTCCAGCACAAGTCCAAAAACTTGGAAGACTAAACCTCTGGTCCCGATGAATGACCCAGATTGGATCCTGCACCCCATTGTGTGTTTTACTGTAAACCTGTTGTGCCTCGTCCTCCCTCCTCTCCTCAGCTGGGCCCCTCCCGTCTCGTCCCGGGTCTGCTATCAGACTCTGAGTCTGATAATGAATAGCCTCCAGCCCCCAGCCCTGGCCCCATGCCCGGACAGGATGTCAGGAATGAACAAACAAACCTCACTGATGCGGCGTGTGTTCCTTTGGCTCAGCCATTGGGGGATGTCGGCCACGGATTGGAATTGCTCGGGCCTACTCCTTCTGACCTCTCCCTTTCTCAAACAGCAGAAAACAATTCGAAGTGGGAAGATCCTCGCTTCCGGAGATCTGAGAGGCGACGCCAGCAGAAGGAGGGGTGGGGCAGTCCTGGATAAATGCTGAGTCATGGAGCCACACCCCACAGCCTATATAAAGGACCTGCTTTTGGCATTCCTTGAGTCAAGCAAAGTCTTATCTAGTTTGCTGAAGTCACAACTTGAATTCCTGCCTGCCCTGAGAAATCTGGAAGGAATTTGGCAAAGCTGCAGAGGCTTTGTGGCTTTGATACGGACTTCCTAGACCCGGTCGTCAGAGGGGAAGGGGGACATGACAAAACCTCTCAGAGACTGTGGTACTCATCAGTAGGACAACGTAAGCAATCAATCAAATGAAATCAAATCAAAATGCAGGACGTACCAACGCTCACTGTCACTCATGTCCTCATCTACAGGATTACAGCCACGTGCTTTACCTGGGGCTACCCCTGAAGAGCCTTCAGAAGTTTCAGCTGGTGCAGAATGTGGCAGCCTAGGAAATAAATGGCTCTGGGAACTCAGCACATCTCATCTTATTGCTCCGTGAATTGCATTGGTTGGCAGTGTGCTTCAACCGTGTGCTTGCGTGGTGCCAGTTGTTACCTTGATTAAAGGCCTTCGACCAGGCTACCTGAGGGACCATCGCTCCTGTCAACCTGCAAAATGACCTCAGCTGAAGCCATGCTTACCTCTGCTTCGTTTCTTGGTTGCCATTCAAGGGGGAGAGGAGAGAGTAGGGGGGGAGGACTCAGGAATGTGGTGCCTCAGCAGGCTAGCCATAACATCTACCAGCCAGCGTGAGAAC
This sequence comes from Ahaetulla prasina, assembly GCF_028640845.1. NCBI lineage: Eukaryota > Metazoa > Chordata > Lepidosauria > Squamata > Colubridae > Ahaetulla > Ahaetulla prasina. The sequence continues at coordinate 6,797,172 of NC_080549.1, read as the reverse complement.
CAAGGTCATGTCAACGGACACCTCTTGAAGTTGAGCGGGAACCTACATCTGGACTGATTGGCCCATGTGACCTGAGAGACATGGGGTGGGAGGGTGGGGAGGTCTTATTGTTTTAACTATTCCTAAGCACGGGAATAATTCAAAACTAGCTTCACCTTTCTAAATGCCGATATGATGTACTCAGTAAAGGGTCTCTTGAACCTGAACGAAGTGTCAGAGTCCTGACTTCCCTGAGTTCATTACTCGGAACGGTGACATCTCCCCAGTTGCTTCTACTTATCCAGTCTGGTCAGACAGGATGGGCAATTACCAGGAGCCCTGGTGGCGCAGTGATTAAAAGACAGTATTGCAAGCAAAGTTTTGCAACCACAGCCAGGAGTTCGATTCTGGCCGACTCAAGATTGACTCAGCCTTCCATATTTCTGAGATGGGTAAAATGAAGACCCAGATTGTTGGGGGCAATAGGCTGACTTTGTAAATCACTTAGAGAAGGCTGTAAAGCACTGTAAAGTGGTATATAAGTCTAAGTGCTATAGCTACTTTCCTTCCTCCCTTCCTCCCTTCCCTTCCCTATCCATCCATCCATCCATCCATCCATCATCCCAGCTCAAGATTGACTCAGCCTTCCATCCTTCTGAGGTGGGTAAAATGAGGACCCAGATTGTTGGGGGCAATAGGCTGGCTTTGTAAACCGCTTAGAGAAGGCTGTAAAGCACTGTGAAGAGGTATATAAGTCTAAGTGCTATTGCTAATTCTCCCCACTGCCGGCAGTTTGATCCTGACAGGCTCAAGGTTGACTCAGCCTTCTGTCCTTCTGAATTTGGTAAAATGAGGACTCAGATTGTTGTGGGCAAGAGGCTGACTCTTTAAATCACTTAGAGAGGTCTGTAAAGCACTGTGAAGTGGCATATAAGTCTAAGCGCTATTGCTATGGCTTTGGCTCCCATTGCCCAAAGAATGCGGGTTAACGAGGCCTTATCACGAGGCCTAGAAGCTGTGACTCTTTTTTCTCTAGTGTCCACCTTATGGAACATCCTCCCTCCAGCAATTAGAATGAGCTCAACATTGCTGACCATTCGTAAGACTGTAAAGACCTGGTTCTATGCCCAAACCTGGAACCATGAGTGGGTGATTCTATTTGTCGCCCAGTGTCATTCGTTGAAAGGGGCGGCCATATCCATTGGTGAAATAAATAAATAAATCCTGCCTATTATCTTATTGACAATGGTCATTCAAGAAAGGGCAGCTATGGGATAATTAAAGCGCTCCGACATTGGCTAGCTAATCTACGCTTTGGTGAGATGATTACTGCCTTTTCGGTAACTATAACAACGGGGTTTATTTCAATAAATAAGCAAATTAGGGAGCGATCGCTTACATAAATTCAAACACCCGATTAAAAGTAAGAGAAACGCTCCAGACGGTTGTGAAACTGAACACTAAAAAAACTCACAGTTCTAGTGTCATGGTTACATCCTCTAGCTGGGACACCAGAGACCCCGTCTGAATCTTGCATTCATAAAGTTTCTGAGCAATCCTGAATAGCTTGTTCATCCCAGATCTCACTTAAACTATTTATTTTATTTATTTATTTATTGAATTTCTAGACCGCCCTTCTCCCGAAGGACTCAGGGCGGTGTACAGCCAGGCTAAAAACATACACAATATACAATTAAAAAACTAAATTAAGAAACTTATTACACAATTGGCCGAGAAATTAAAATATTTAAAATCTAAAAACCCCAATTTAAAACTTAAATAGAATTTAAAATTTAAAAACTAAACAATTTAAAAAGCTTAAGCTAGCGCCGCGCGAATAAACAAATATGTTTTCAATTCGCGGCGAAAGGTCCGAAGGTCAGGTATTTGGCATAAACCAGGGGGAAGTTCATTCCAAAGAGTAGGAGCCCCCACAGAGAAGGATCTTCCCCTGGGGGCCGCCAGCCGACATTGTTTGGTGGACGGCACCCTGAGAAATCCCTCTCTGTGAGAGCGTACGGGACGGTGGGAGGCATGAGGCAACAGCAGGCGGTCCCGTACGTACCTAAATCAGTTGGGTATAAGTTGGGTATAAGTTATCCCAAATAACTATGGGATTCCTGCAATTTAAAAAAGCAAACAATTGCAAAGAGATACTATGAAATTGTTGTGGTCCGCCAGCAGCCGGCAGACCAGGCAACGGGGTCCGACAGTGATGAGGCTGGGGAGGACAATGGGCCAGTCCTGGAGTCAGGGGAAGGCCTGGACGAGGGCTCTGCATTGGAGGCAGGGATGGGGCCAGGTCCATCTGGGAGTGATGTGCAGACTCCGGAGCCTCCAGAGGCGGACAACAGAGAGGCAGAGGAACAGGAGGAGCCTGTTCTTAGTGTACGCATGCGAAGAGCTGCCAGAAGGCAAGAGAAGCTGAAGAAAAAAGGACAACTCAGGAGTAATGCCAGAAGATGATTGGCCACACCCATAAGGCTTAAAAGAACAGCAACGAGCCATTGGGTTCTTTGTAGAAAAGCAACGTTGATTCCATTGCTTCTTGTCAGTGTCTCTTGAACTTTGTGGGGTTTTTGCCAAGAAAAGCCTTTGGCAGGTTGCCAAAGACATCAAAGGTTGATGATAAGGCCCGCGGACTGTTTATAAAGAATTTTGTTTTGGACTAAGCTGAGAATGAATTAATTCTCAACTGTTTCAATAAAATAAGTTTGTTGAGGACTGAATTGTGTTTAGTAATGACTACATGGGCCTCGGTTACAACAGAAATGTTGGGAGATAACTTGAAACAGAAACATCAAAACAACACAATACAAATTCAAGAGAGTTACAATAAATTGAGAGGGGGATAGAAGACGTGTCCTGTGTCAGCGCTCCAAGTAATGCACCCATAGAAAACAAACTCCGAAGTACTCGAGTTCCTCAAAGAACAGTTTATTGGATGCATCATTTTGGCACAAACTGGTGAAAGGCGACTCTGAGTTTCCCGCGGCTTTCACCTAATTAAAAGTAAACGGTTTCCCCTTCCCCCTAAGTCACTGGTCACGTTGTCCAATCCAGGTGCTGGCTAGTTGCTGGGTTACCGGCTCCTCCTCTGGCCAGCCACATGTGAGAATGTCCTTGGTTCCCATAGGAAAGCTATTGTCAGCTTTGGAAGCCATACTAGGCTGAAGGCTTCCACACGCTGCCACTTTCTCCTGTGTGGGAAAGTAGGAGAAGGGAGGGTTGGTACAAGGAGCCATTAGACATAATAACATTCTTCCTGCTGGTCAAGGTCAGTACAAGACTGCATCTGGAGAAGGAGTGGTCGGAGTGATGCCACGAGATGGGACAGTTGGTGATTGGAGCACGTAATCGACAGAGAAGTCAAGGGATGGTGGTGGTCTGGGGTTTTGTACTACTGAGGAAAAACCCGGATCTCCAGATTCGGAGTTTATCCAGCTGTGCCAGTTTACCTATGCTAGTAAAAAAAGATGTTTGCCTCAGAGTCTTTTCTGCAGGAGGGGGTTTTTTGGAACGCTGACAGCTTTATTGTTTTGGCTACAAAACCCCACCTAACTATTTCCCCCCTCCCACAGCTAAGCCTCTAAGATGGCTTCGGCCAGGCTCACTTCAGGATTGACGTCCTGTTTGATACAGGACATTTAGCCGGTTCAGCTGAACAGGAAGAGGGGAAGAGGGCATCATTATTTCTGTGATGCTCTTACTAAGGTAAAATTCTTTTGCATCTGGTACTCTCATCAAAAGCCAGGGTGGGTGATTTGTTTCCTCAAAGCACGGAGCTCCCAATGCTTTGGAAGTCGAAAAGAAATAATGCTGACCTTTGCTGAGAATGAGACAGTGACTGAAATGATTTCTCCTAGATAAAGAATTGCTTAACAGTGATAAGGGTTGGAAGGGACCTTGGAGGTCTTCTAGTCCAACCCGCTGCTCAAGCAGGAGACCCTACCATTGCGGAAAAGTGGCTGTCCAGTCTCTTCTTGAAAACCTCTAGTGATGGAGCAACCACAACTTCTGGGGGAAAGTCGTTCCACTGATTAATTGTTCTCCACTTTATTATATGCCTTTTCTTTCTTTCTTTCTTTCTTTCTTTCTTTCTTTCTTTCTTTCTTTCTTTCTTTCTTTCTTTCTTTCTTTCTTTCTTTCTTTCTTTCTTTCTTTCCTTCTTCCTTCTTCCTTCTTCCTTTCTTTCCTTCTTTTTCTTTCTTTCTTTTTCTTTCTTTCCTTCTTCCTTCTTCCTTCCTTCCTTCTTTCTTTCTTTCTTTCTTTCTTTTTCTTTCCTTCTTTTTCTTTTTCTTTCTCTTTCTTTCCTTCTTCCTTCCTTTTTCTTTCTTTCTTTCTTTCTTTCTTTCTTTCTTTCTTTTCTTCCTGTTAAGTTGTTCAGATGCATTCAAACTGGACAACCATTGCACGTCCTTCTACTGCTCCAAGTGGTTCAGATAAGAAAAGGCTCCCTTTAACATACTCTGTACTTGCTTTAAACATCCTGGCACCACGCTGCTCTTCTGCAGTATCATATTTTCTCAGCTAAAAGGCTACACGTTTCCATTCTGGCTTGGTTATCCTTTCCCCATCGTGCACGGTGGGCTGCTTGATGGTAGACAGAGCAGTTGGACAAATGAATTTTCTTAAAAAAATATTTAACCAAGAGGATTTGCCCTCCAGGAAGGAAGAACTGGGTTTTATGCATCTAACTCTATTTTTAAAAATTTTATGATTTTAATTACTAATGCTTTCCCGCTTGCCAGTGAGTCTGGATGCCTTACAGGGTTTTTTAAAAAAAGTTCATAGCACCCAGAAATAACAGCAATAAGTGGAAAGAGCCAAACTGCCAAGCTAGGGGTAAGTAGATTTGATTAATCAGTTTTATCTCAAACAGTCCTGGATTTACAACCACAATTGAGGATAGAATTTCTGTTGCTAAACAAGGCAGTTACTGAGGTGCCCTGCGCTTAAACTGCACCGGATTTTTGGACCGTTTTTGCCGTGATTGTTAAGGGAATTACTGCAAGGATAAGTGAAGCACACGGATGTTAAACAAACCCTCTTTCCCGTGTTGACTTCGCTTGTTGCAGCTGCAGCTAGGACAGTTGCAAATGGCAATCGGGTGACACACACACACACCCCGCAGGAAGCTACAACTGCCATAAATACATCCCAGTTACACAATGTCCAAATTTTGAACACCTGACTGTGGGGATGTTGCTGCAGTCCTAAGTGTAAAGGATTTGTTGTAAGTCAGTGCTGTTGTACAGTAGTGCCCAAAATTGTGGAAACCTTTTGGGGAAAGTGTATTTTCTAAAACTAGCTAATAGCACCACTGACAGGGTTCCAGAAAAACCTCTTCTGCATAAAAAAAACCTCTGAAGCCATTGTCTTTCAAAGTTCTTTACTAGCATAAGGAAACTGGCACACGATGAGTGAAATTCCAAAACTGAAACTTCCGGATTCTTTTCCCAGTTATACAAACCCCAAGAGTCCCACACACCCCCTAACCCCTTTGCCGGTCACATGGTCCAACGTTCTTCCACTTCGTTCGAAACCTCTTCTTGCCACTCCTTCTGCAGATGCGAACACAATCCGACCTTGACCGCTTGAAGAATGTTACCATACCCCTCAACCCCCCTTCTTCCCCTCAGGGGAGAAATGTGGCAGCGTCTGGAAACCTACGGCCTAGTATGGTTTCCAGGCCTGACAACTACCATTTTTTGGGAGGGGGGATAGTTTCAGAAAATTATATATCAATGGAAAGATGATTTAATTAAGAATGTAATGCAATAACTTTTATGAAGGATTTGCTATCAGGATAGCAGTTACAGTAGAAAGAAGAAAAGTGAAACACGTAGAAAAAACGAGATAGAGAAAAATGATCACCAACAGAAAAAACGGGATATACAAAAATGATCACCATGTCGGTTAATACTTCGTTGGGTAACCTTTAGCAAAAATTACGGCCTTACAATGTCTTCCCATGGAGTGAACCAGTGGTGGGTTTCAATTTTTTTTTACTACCGGTTCTGTGGGTGTGGCTTGGTGGGTTTGGCATGGCTTGGTGGGCGTGGCTTGGTGGAGGTGGCAGGAGAAGGATACGGTAAAATCTCCATTCCCACCCCACTCCAGGGGAAGGTTACTGCAAAATCCCCATTTCCTCCCAATCAGCTAGGACCTGGGAGGCAGAGAGTAGATGGAGCGGGGCCAGTCAGAATTTTTTACTACCGATTCTCCGAACTACTCAAAATTTCTGCTACCGGTTCTCCAGAACTGGTCAGAACCTCCTGAAAACCACCTCTGGAGTGAACCGAGTCTTTTAGTTCTGCAGCTGTTATCATGTGAAACCAAGATTGAAGGATGGCTTCTATTAACTGGGTTTTATTGCTGGGTCGCTTCTGACTAACCAGTTTCTTTAGTCGGCTCCATAGATTTTTCAATGTGGTTAAGGTCTGGGCTATTCCCAGGCCATTTCAGCAGTGGAATAGGTATTATCTTGAAACTCCAAAGAAAAAAGTGGTGTTATTAGCCATCAAACCTCAAAAATACACTTTTTCCAAAAAGGTTTCCACAATTTTGGCCACTGCTGTAACTTTCAATGGTTACTAAAAGAATGGCTGTAAGTCAAGATTCACACATTGCCAAGGGGAAGAGCCAGCTCTTTAAACCTGCTATAAAAAAATGGAAACATGTGGACCATTAAATGAGGGGATGATGTTCCAAAGGACTGCACAATTATTCCCAAACATTTAGACTATTAATAGTTATTATATCCATATTAAAGCTAATTTTTTTCCCCACATGGTTAGTTACAGATGGCCCTTTATGGTAAAGAGTTTGAATCCACCTGCTCTGTTTGGCCATTGGATATTCCTGAAGAAGAAGAATTACAGAACACTTCCTGTAGGAGAAGAAGTGCCAGAAACCGAAGGTGGTATTAAAGGAGAGTTCTGCCTAGAATCTTTATGTAGCCACAAACAGTCTAAGTCCAACACGCCTGAATTCCGTAGATGTTGACCTAACTCCAAGGAGATGTTGACCCTTAGTTGAGAAGATTTCTTTGCACAGGCAAATAGGCTGTCAAATCAAAACTCAAATCTTTATTGTCAGTGCACAACATATGTATAATGAGATTGGTTGAGCTCCCTCAGTGCGCACACACACCCAACACAATACGACTCACAGTGAAGAAAGAAAATCCCTAACCCAATAAATCATATTAACAAAACACCAGGGGTGAAATCTACTTACCTTCCCTACTGGTTTGGAAGTGCACGCACCCCATGCGCGCATCATGTGCGCATGTGACCCTCTGCACATGTGCAAACCCTTCTGCGCATGCACAAAGGGTAAAAAACAGGTTTTAACCAGGAAGTAACAACGATCGGGCAGGTGGGCGGAGCCTCACGCTGTCGTCGCTACCGGTTCTCCAAACCACCCACTGCCATCACTACCGGTTCAGCCGAACTGGTCTGAACCGGTAGCATTTCACCCCTGCAAAACACCCAGTCCTATTGCACCAGTGTGAACAGGTTACACATTGCGCCGTCCTTACAGTCCATCATACTATGTAGTTATGATGTTATTTCTCATTCAGGAGTCTGACAGCCCATAGATAAAAACTGCTCTTCAGCCTGTTTGTGCAGCTGGCTATACTTCTATATCTCCTTCCCGATGGTAGAAGGGTAAAGAAGTGATGATCAGGGTGAGAGTCGTCCCTGAGAATTTTCCTCACTCTTCTAAGGCAACCAGTTAATGAATCCCACTGACTCAGTTATCTGTGTGTGCTTTCTGGATGTGATTTTGCAGCAAACTCTGACACGTCTTCTGTTCCATTTCTTGGTTCGGTTCCCTGTTTGCAACCCGCCTTCAACATCTGCTCGAAAGCTGGAGCCCAAATGGGGCAAAGAGTTTGTTTTTATTTGCAATGTGGCAGGCCATTTGAATGTCAATTAGTTGTCGCTGCTGTTGTCTTAAAAAGAGACTTTGCATCAATGGCCATGGAACATATCAGAGGCTTGTGAAAGGACTGACCGTAATTCTTTGCACACATTTACTGCATTATTTGACATAATGAGATATCATGTACGGAATTCAAGGTCATGAAATGGCTTCTAAAAATATAACTCATGATGAATATTCTTTCTATAAAAGCCTAGCTGCTGGTTGTTTCCAGGTTAATCATTATCACAGGCATTCTGATTTTCAATTAAATACCATGTTTGTCAAACATTCCCCAGAATAGGAAGACTAGAAGTTCTTAATGGACGTGATGGGGGAGGGGAAGGAAGTGAGTTGACTACAACTCTCTCTTTTAATACATATTTATACTAATTTGATGACCTTGATAATTCCCGATATCTGTTCCATCAAATGTGCTAGTCTAAACCATCTCTAATCAACTAAATAAAGACATCTATGAAAAAAGAAATACACCAAATGCCTCCCGGCAGCTTCTTGACATTTTCAAAGAGATGGCCAAAAAGAAAAAGAAAAAAGAAAAGAAATTATCCATATTCATGTATGACTTGAAGCGAAAACTAGAATGCAAAGCTGTATATTTAGCTTGACTGTTATTTGCAGTCCTTTTTGAATGTCAAATGTGAAGAAGAGGAGAGGGAAAATCCTAACATAAAAAAAAGAGAGATTTATTTCTGTTTGACAAGGTTCAAGAACTGGGCTCAGTAATGCCCATATCCGGTAAACTGGGAAACATCTGCTGGAATTTGGAGATCTGACCTTGAGCGTAGTCAAGGTGATAGCCCTCCAGTCATGTATTCAAGAACAGTTCCTTTCTATCAGATTAAATATTAAAATTGTGCACCCACATTGGAAAATCTTCAAGACCCTTACCCAATGCCTGGGAAACGAAATACATTTTGGGGTCTCAGATTGTGCGTTTCTATCTTGCAGCGTTGAGCACTGTTGACCTACTCAACTCATATAGATAGATCCAGTGGTGGGGTTCGGGCCAGTTTGGGCAAACCAGTAGTTAAATTGCTGGCTGACCTTCCGCTCCCTGCCCTGCCCCTTCCAGGAGTCCCCATGTGCCCAATTTTGGCTCCCAAGAAAGTGCAGGGAGGCCTCCTAGGTCCGAAACAGGGCACGGGTGTCGGTACCCCCCCCCATGGCCCATTTTCGCTCTGAGGAGACTTCAGGGAGGCCTTCTAGGCCCGAAGCAGGGCATGGGGGGGCGCTCCCCCCACAGCCTGTTTTTGCTCCCAGGAGGGGTGCAGGAGGCTGAGTGCTGCCAGTCACATTTCCTGGCCATGCCCACCATGGCCACACCCACCATGGCGGTCATTAGGGCAGAGAACCGGTTGTTAAATTATTTGAATCCCGCCACTGGGTAGAGCCCATTAAGAGCCGTGATGGCGCAGTGGTTAGAATGCAGTACTTCAGGCTGAGTCACTATTCACTCCAGGAGTTCAATTCTGACCGGCTCGAGGTTAAAACGAGGACCCAGATTGTTGGGGGCAACATGCTGACTCTGTAAACCACTTAGAGAGGGCTGTAAAGCACTGTGAAGCGGCATCTAAGTCTAAGTGCTATTACTATTTCTCCCTCCTTATTACATGTAGTATCTATCCATGGTTTCTCGTCTGAGTTTGCTTCTATCCCAAAAACAGGGAACAATAATTCTTTTTTTCGGGGACGATTCCAGCCTCCTGTCAAACTATCCTCCACATCATTTGGTCCGCTCTCTGAAAATGGCAGTCCGTTCCAATTAACAGATTGCTCCCTCAGTGATTTTGTTGATCCTGCCGGTCTCAAACTGTAGATCCTTCTGTCTTGATCCACCCATGATCCCCCCTCCGTCTCATAAAATAACAGTTCCGGGAGTTCCCAACGACCCTTTCAATCACGTAATGGCTAACAAAAATGAACCAAACTAACAAAATATCCACCCTCTGAAACAGCTCCAGAGAATTTGTATGGTGCTCCTTCTCCTCCATTATGTGCTTAATTGTCATTAGGGTATTTCTCCGAGAGAGTGCAATGGCGGTATCAATCTTCTCCATGAGACCATTACTCCCCCTGCCTAGACCTTTTTAGAAACCATGTGGCGATTTCCAGCATCTACTCGAAGATTAAAAGGCTGCCGCTAAACAAAAACAACCAATTTTTTTTTCTTTTTCAAATTAGCTCACCCACTCACTCAGGCAGACTTCGCTGGGAAAGTGGTTTTTGCCTTAGAGAAATAGATCACTGAGATATGTAACGGAATCGCTGATTTCCCAGTAGGCCATTAGAATGATGAACCTCTTCCGTGGATGCTTTCTTTGTAGTCATTCAAATTGTTGCAGGTTTGTGTGATCTCTAGCATGGGGGGTGAGTGGGTCTCCAACTTTGGCAACTTTAAGCCTTGGCAGATTTCAACTCCCAGAGCAAAGCTGGCTGGGGAATTCTGGGAGTTGAAGTCCACCAGGCTAAAGTTGCCAATGTTGGAGACCTCTGCTTTAGCGTACCTGGCCATGCCTGGGAAGATAAGACAGCCACGGAACCCCAAGTTCCCATTCTATCTCTGAACTTCATTGATGAACTTCATTGATGAACTTCATTGATGAACTTCATTGATGAACTTCATTGATGAACTTCATTGATGAACTTCATTGATGAACTTCATTGATGAACTTCATTGATGAACTTCATTGATGAACTTCATTGATGAACTTCATTGATGAACTTCATTGACTTGTCCCAGCTTCTGCCAACCTAGCAATTTGAAAGCAAGTAAAAAATGCAAGTAGAAAAATAGGGACCACCTTTGGTGGGAAGGTAACAGCGTTCTGTGCACCTTTGGCGTTGAGTCATGCCGGCCACATGACCACAGAGACGTCTTCGGACAATGCTGGCTCTTTGACTTTGAAACGGAGATGAGCACTGCCCCCTAGAGTCGGGAACGACTAGCACATATGTGCGAGGGGAACTTTTATCTTTACCTTTTTAAAAACACCAATCATGCTTCATGAGCATTGGGGTTGTATGGACAGCAGCACAACACAACTATATTTTGTTGTGGGTTAAGGCCACAGCACAATCTTTATTGTCAGTGCACAACATATTTATACTAATTTGATGACCTTGATAATTCCCGATATCTGTTCCATCAAATGTGCTAGTCTAAACCATCTCTAATCAACTAAATAAAGACATCTATGAAAAAAGAAATACACCAAATGCCTCCCGGCAGCTTCTTGACATTTTCAAAGAGATGGCCAAAAAGAAAAAGAAAAAAGAAAAGAAATTATCCATATTCATGTATGACTTGAAGCGAAAACTAGAATGCAAAGCTGTATATTTAGCTTGACTGTTATTTGCAGTCCTTTTTGAATGTCAAATGTGAAGAAGAGGAGAGGGAAAATCCTAACATAAAAAAAAAGATTTATTTCTGTTTGACAAGGTTCAAGAACTGGGCTCAGTAATGCCCATATCCGGTAAACTGGGAAACATCTGCTGGAATTTGGAGATCTGACCTTGAGCGTAGTCAAGGTGATAGCCCTCCAGTCATGTATTCAAGAACAGTTCCTTTCTATCAGATTAAATATTAAAATTGTGCATCCACATTGGAAAATCTTCAAGACCCTTACCCAATGCCTGGGAAACGAAATACATTTTGGGGTCTCAGATTGTGCGTTTCTATCTTGCAGCGTTGAGCACTGTTGACCTACTCAACTCATATAGATAGATCCAGTGGTGGGGTTCGGGCCAGTTTGGGCAAACCAGTAGTTAAATTGCTGGCTGACCTTCCGCTCCCTGCCCTGCCCCTCCAGGAGTCCCCATGTGCCCCATTTTGGCTCCCAAGAAAGCGCAGGGAGGCCTCCTAGGTCCGAAACAGGGCACGGGTGTCGGTACCCCCCCCATGGCCCATTTTCGCTCTGAGGAGACTTCAGGGAGGCCTTCTAGGCCTGAAGCAGGGCATGGGGGGGCGCTCCCCACAGCCTGTTTTTGCTCCCAGGAGGGGTGCAGGAGGCTGAGTGCTGCCAGTCACATTTCCTGGCCATGCCCACCATGGCCACACCCACCATGGCGGTCATTAGGGCAGAGAACCGGTTGTTAAATTATTTGAATCCCGCCACTGGGTAGAGCCCATTAAGAGCCGTGATGGCGCAGTGGTTAGAATGCAGTACTTCAGGCTGAGTCACTATTCACTTCAGGAGGTCAATTCTGACCGGCTCGAGGTTAAAACGAGGACCCAGATTGTTGGGGCAACATGCTGACTCTGTAGACCACTTAGAGAGGGCTGTAAAGCACTGTGAAGCGGCATCTAAGTCTAAGTGCTATTACTATTTCTCCCTCCTTATTACATGTAGTATCTATCCATGGTTTCTCGTCTGAGTTTGCTTCTATCCCAAAAACAGGGAACAATAATTCTTTTTTTCGGGGACGATTCCAGCCTCCTGTCAAACTATCCTCCACATCATTTGGTCCGCTCTCTGAAAATGGCAGTCCGTTCCAATTAACAGATTGCTCCCTCAGTGATTTTGTTGATCCTGCCGGTCTCAAACTGTAGATCCTTCTGTCTTGATCCACCCACGATCCCCCCTCCGTCTCATAAAATAACAGTTCCGGGCGTTCCCAACGACCCTTTCAATCACGTAATGGCTAACAAAAATGAACCAAACTAACAAAATATCCACCCTCTGAAACAGCTCCAGAGAATTTGTATGGTGCTCCTTCTCCTCCATTATGTGCTTAATTGTCATTAGGGTATTTCTCCGAGAGAGTGCAATGGCGGTATCAATCTTCTCCATGAGACCATTACTCCCCCTGCCTAGACCTTTTTAGAAACCATGTGGCGATTTCCAGCATCTACTCGAAGATTAAAAGGCTGCCGCTAAACAAAAACAACCAATTTTTTTTTCTTTTTCAAATTAGCTCACCCACTCACTCAGGCAGACTTCGCTGGGAAAGTGGTTTTTGCCTTAGAGAAATAGATCACTGAGATATGTAACGGGATCGCTGATTTCCCAGTAGGCCATTAGAATGATGAACCTCTTCCGTGGATGCTTTCTTTGTAGTCATTCAAATTGTTGCAGGTTTGTGTGATCTCTAGCATGGGGAGTGAGTGGGTCTCCAACTTTGGCAACTTTAAGCCTTGGCAGATTTCAACTCCCAGAGCAAAGCTGGCTGGGGAATTCTGGGAGTTGAAGTCCACCAGGCTAAAGTTGCCAATGTTGGTGTCCTATCCCACTCCTCCTCTGACGGCCGGGTCTGGGAAGTCTGTATCAAGCGTGGCCACAAAGCCTCTGCAGCTTTGCCAAAGTCCTGTCAGAGTTCTCAGGGCAGGCAGGAATCCAAAGTGTGACTTCAGCAATCCAGATTAGACTTTGCCTGACTCAAAGAATGCCAGAAAGCAGATCCTTTATATAGGCCATGGGGTGTGGCTCCATGACTCAGCACTTATCCAGGCCTGCCCCTCCCTTCCTTTTGCTGACGTCGCGTCTCCATTCTCCGGAAGCATGGATCCGTCCACCCTCCAGCTGCCGGCAATTCCAGCTCGTGACTGGCTTCAGGTTCCTCATGTTCACATGCTGTGGGGGAGGGATTTATTTGCTCGGTTTGTCCGGGCATGGTGCCAGGACCGGGGGCCAGAGGCATGCCAGGCCATTCAGCTTGCTCAGTCTGTCCGAGCATGGTGCCAGGACTGGGGGCTGGAGGCATGCCAGGCCGTTCGTCTGCACTATCAGTCCTTGGCTGAGATAACAGGAGATGAGAGGGGCCCGGCTGCGGAGAGGGGGGCGGGCAAGGCACAACACCACCAGGCTTAAAGTTGCCAAGGTTGGAGACCTCTGCTTTAGCGTACCTGGCCATGCCTGGGAAGATAAGACAGCCACGGAACCCCAAGTTCCCCATTCTATCTCTGAACTTCATTGATGAACTTCATTCATTTCTTGTTGTGGCAGGAATATCAGTCTCAAGTAGGTCAACAAAGCTGCGAGGAAGAGTTAGAAGCAAAAATTATTAGGTGGAGCTAGAGGTCACAAATAATGTCCCAACTCATGATTTGTATAGCAGCCTGTGACAGCTTTACTTGCAGATTATGATGTTGGGGAGGATGAGCCTTTCAGCCAGGCAAAACCACCAAAGAGGGACATGGTGGCTCAGTGGCTAAGATGCTGAGCTTGTTGATCGAAAGGTCGGCAGTTCAGCGGTTCGAATCCCTAGTACTGCGTGACCGGGTGAGCTCCCGTGACTTGTCCCAGCTTCTGCCAACCTAGCAGTTTGAAAGCAAGTAAAAAATGCAAGTAGAAAAATAGGGACCACCTTTGGTGGGAAGGTAACAGCGTTCTGTGCACCTTTGGCGTTGAGTCATGCCAGCCACATGACCACAGAGACGTCTTCGGCCAATGCAGGCTCTTTGACTTTGAAACGGAGATGAGCACTGCCCCCTAGAGTCAGGAACGACTAGCACATATGTGCGAGGGGAACTACCAATCATGCTTCATGAGCATTGGGGTTGTATGGACAGCAGCACAACACAACTATATTTTGTGGTGGGTTAAGGCCACAGCACAATCTTTATTGACATGGCTTCCTTCTAGCTCCTGACATGGAAAAAAAAAAACAGCAAAGTCGATGGACAGATCATCTATTAATTGATTCGTCTTACGGTCGTATCAAACTAGATGAACTCAGTGAATAATCATAGGGTTTATTCTGCTTTTTCGTGTAGTCCTTTTCTGGTCTCGTCTTTGCTTCGGGCGGACCAACAACACAATACTGATGAATAGAAGGTTTCGACTGGAAAGTCCTTAGGGGGAAGAAATGGGATTGGATCGAGATATTGAACTAAAAAAATCTTTAAAGCAACATTATTTGATGTCAACTGTCCTCTCTTTGTCCCATATATTATTTGACGATGCTCTGAGCTGGGGAGGGGAGGGGAACCCTGTGGAAATAATAAAAGGAACACAAAGGATTCAGCAGGAGGAAAAGGGCCCATTAAGTGAGGCAGAAGAATCATTTTGCATTTTTATTATTGATACGTTAGGCTTTGGCAATCCATCACTGGATGACAATGATTCTCAGAAGATATCTGGTTCCCAGGGCAATTTTCCCATTTAGATTTTTGTAGGATAACTGAGGGGAAAAAAATCTAGGGCAATAACGTGTGTGCGTGTGTGTTTGTACATCTGAATATATGTGAGTGTCTTTGCTTTTAAATCAGTCTCAATTCCTAATCCCTGTAATTTTGGGGTAAGATTTCTGGAAATGATTTTTTTTTTGTCTCTGTCTTCTTCGGGGTGAGAGAGCAAATGACTGGATTCAAATAATTTAACAACCAGTTCTCTGCCCTAATGACCGGTTTGGTGGGTGTGGCCATGGTGGGCGTGGCCAGGAGGTGTGTGACAGGCAGTACTCGGCCTCCTAAACCCCCCTGGAAGCAAAAATGGGCTGCAAGGGGGGGATGCACCGCCCCCAAGTTTTGGGCCTAGTAGGCCTCCTTGCAGCCTCCTGGGAGCAAAAAACAGATCATGGGGGACTGCGCTCCACATTCCCCTGTGCCCATTTTGGGCCTAGGAGACGTCCCTGCATTTACCTGGGAGCCAAAATAGGGTGCATGGGAGCTCCTGGAAGGGGCAGGGTGAGGAGCGGAGGGGCCAGCCAGCAATTTAACTACCGGTTCGCCTGAACCGCCCTGAACCGGCTGAATCCCACCACTGGGATCAAAGCCACTCAACTTGACTTCACGCCTAGGACAGGACTAGAACTCACCATGGTGGTGCAGTGGTTAGAATGCAATACTGCGAACAGTGAGTTGGCCTGTTCGCTGCCAGGAGTTCGATCCTGACTGGCTCAAAGTCGACTCCATCCTTCCCAGGTCGGTAAAATGAGGACCCATATTGCGGCTGATTCTGTAAACTGCTTAGAGGAGGCAGTAAAGCACTATGAAGTGGTATGTAAGGGCGATCTTCTAACTTGGTGCTTTAACCTCCGCATCAAACTGGTTCTTGGAGTAATGATATTATTTATCTTTTGATTCAAACATGGAGTCTGAAATGCAGTCTTTCCCCTGTGACATGCTAAGCTCGAAATTCAATCTTCAGCCTACACATTTCCTGGAAGGGCTACTCTCAAGACATACATTTGGGAGTTTTTTTTAAAAAAAAAAACATGTTGTCTAACTGAGAAATCAAAGGAACCAGGAAGAGATCAGGTCAAACATTGCCGATTTCGTAAACCAAAATGAACAGTTACAGAAAATCAGGAGCACAACAGATTGCCTTGAGCAGCTCCGTCGGAGGACATCCGGAAACAATTTTTTTAAAAAATAAATGAAATAAAAGAGCAAATAATGCTTATTGGGTCAAACAATCAAAGTGACATTCAAACTTGGTCAGTGGCTATTTAAATGTGTCCATCTTTGTGTGAAAATCATCATCTTTCCTTTGTATTGCTTCTCTAGGAACATTCTCATTTTTGTTTTTCCTTGAAGATGTTTCGTTTCTCGTTCTGGAAGCTTCTTCAGTTCTTCAGAAACAAAGTCCAGTTCAGGATACTCATAGGAACAGATGATAAAATAATTATATATATATGTAGGTCTTTGGTTATTCGGGTTTTCTCCCGTGTAAAATTGGAATGTCTTGGCGACGTTTCGACGAAGTCTCATTCGTCATCTTCAGGCTTCAGCTTCGTGCTTCTGGGAGCAATGTGTGCTCCCAGAAACATAACATCAAGACAGCATTCTGCACAAACCAAAAAATATGCACCATCCTAAGAAATCCCAAAGACAAAATTGAGTTAGAAAATCAAGGAGTATATGAAATCCCATGCACCGCCTGCCCCAGCACATACATCGGACAAACCAACAGAAGAATAAGTGCACACATTGAAGAACACAAGAACTCAGTCAAAAAAGAGGAACCAACTTCTTCCCTGGTCCAACACCTTAAAGCCACAGGACACGATATTGACTTTAAAAAGACCAGAACTATCGCCAAAACTGAACACTTTAACAACAGAATAATCAGAGAAGCCATCAAGATAGAAAAACGCTCACACAGCATGAACAAACGAGGTGATACCTCCCGCCTACCAGCCATTTGGAAACCCGCCCTTATTGACAAACGAGTCCTTAACACAAGGAATGACACCAGACCCACACTCACGAGGTCCACACAGGATGTCACCACCACACATCCACCCAGAAAGCAGAACCAAACCCACACTGATCAGGAAGCACAACCAAGGACCAGAAGCCAGACCGCAGCTGCAACATTAGCCATTTCAAACCCCTCCAATCCATACATGCAACAGACTGACACCCACTACGAAGATGTAGCACGACCACGAACACGAAGCCAAACAGCAGCAGTGCAGCTCACCAGCTCAAATCTCCCTGCAACTCAGACTAATTTGAGCACAACCAAGCCCCCACTCAAACAGGACACACCCCCAGCCAATCAGAACACAAAAAACCCCGTCCAATCAGAGCACAGCCAAGCTCCCACCCAATCAGTTCAAACCCCCACTAGCAGTTAAAAAGGAAGAAACAGCTGCAATCACACATTGCTCCCAGAAGCACGAAGCTGAAGCCTGAAGATGACGAATGAGACTTCGTCGAAAGATCGCCAAGACACTTCCAATTTTACGCGGGAGAAAACCCGAATAACCAAAGACCTACATATATATATATATATATATATATATATATATATATATATATATATATATATATATATATATATATATATATATAATTACTTACTTAGTATTGGTTTAGAAGAAGAACAGATAAAAGAAACAATGATAGCTTGGGCAAAAAATTTTGGATATTCAATTGAATTAGATAAATGGCAACAGTTATGGGAAAGGAATTACAAATTAACAATGTCTACAGCATATAAAGAGAATCAATATAAAATGTTTTACGGATGGCACATGCCACCTGAAAAATTGGCAAAAATGTTTAAAGATAAATCAGGTAAAATGTTGGAAATGCCATCAGATACTAGGATCGTATTATCATATGTGGTGGACATATCCAGAAGCAAAAAAAAAACAAAAAAACAATTGGATTAAAATTAAAATATGGTGAGAAGAAATGATACAACACGTATATTGCTTTACAGTGCTTTTACAGGCCTCTCGAAGTGGTTTACAGAGTCAGCACATGACCCCCAACAATCTGGGTCCTCATTTTACCCACCTCAGAAGGATGGAAGGATGAGTCCAACCTTGAGCCTGGTGAGATTCGAACTGCCAAATTGCAGGCGGTCAGCAGAAATAGCCTGCAGTACTGCACTCTAACCACTGCGCCACCACGGCTCTAAATGAACTATTGTAAATCAAGGACTATCTATACGCCCAAATTTGTGAGAAAGTGCCTTCAGCCCTGCTCCTGCCTATTCGGGATCTCTGTAGGGTTTTGATCTGGTCCATCCCAATCTGCAAACATCTGTACAGATACCTCCCTGATGATATAAAACCTCAAGGCCACCCTTGAAAAAGTTGTAAATTTTTGCTAACCATTTTTTTTCTTCTTCTACTCATTGGGCTTGGGATGGACTTCCTCCTTCTGTAAATCTGAGGGCCATGTCTGCACTTCGTTGACCTTTTCAATATTCTGTAATTAGATTGGCTGCTATGTCACTTCTTTTTCCTGTTTACAGCCTCAACTAGCCTGCGGGAAAAGGAAGAACAGCCAGCTGTTCAATATATAAAACACTGCAAAAGGTCAGAGTAGGTTTGGTGCAGCATTAAACCATAATGAATTGACTTTCAGTGTGATACTGTGGAAAATACATGGCGTTAGAAGATTCACAGAAAGGGCATGTAGAGTTGCATTCATTTCATGATCCTAGCGTCTTCAGGTGAATACGGCAGGCACAATAGCAGTAGCAATTCCATTTAGATTTATATACCACCCCATAATGTTTTACAGTCCTCTCTAAGCAGTTTACAAGCTCAGCATGTTTCCCCCAACGATCTGGGTCCCAGAAAGATGGAAGGCTACATCAACCTTGAGCTGGTCAGGATCGAACTCTTGGCTGTGGGCAGAGTTTCCTGCAATACTGCATTCTAAGTACTGCATCACCAGGGCTACTTACAAAGTTTAAAACAGGAGGCAAAGGAGGAGGAGGAGGAGGAGGAGGAGGAGGAGGAGGAGGAGGAGGAGGATAATTGAAATAGCATTTATATACTGGTCCACAGTGCTTTACAGCCCTCTCTAAGCGATTTACAGAGTCAGCATATTGGCTCCAGCAATCTGAGTCCTCATTTTGCCAACTTTGGAAGGATGGAAGGCTGAGTCAACCTTGAGCCGGTTGAACTGCTGGCAGTGGGCAGAATTAGCCTGGAATACTGCATTCTAACCACTGTGCCCCCACAGCTCATCTACCTTAGATGATTCTCCCTACCTGGAGAACAACGTCCTAAGAATGACCTCCAACGGGCTCATGCTCTGAAGTATCATAGGAAGATCATGATTAAAATTCTTAGCAAGGTAAAGATTGCCAGCAGTCTCTTAGGTCCCATCCCATCTTCATCTCCCTACTTTTAGGCAAAAGGAGGCCATAACTCAAGGCAGCAAAGGCTAGAATTGTGCCCTTGGAGGCCCCCGCAAGCCATCTTTCAATCAAGTTGTCAAAATAAGTGAACTTATTTTGTGTCCAGATCTGTTATTTATAATTTTTTAAAAAATGATGCCTTTAGATTGATGGGAATCTCATCTAAGGATGCAAGATGTAACGCAGTGTTCCTGCCTGGCGTTGGTATCATCTTAATTTTTCTTCTTCTTCTTCCGATGCCACTTCTGTTAAGGCGATTTTTTTTGCTTGATGAATAAGCTCGTTAATGAAACATAATTTCCACTAAATCTGAAACAAACAAAAAAAAGGTTTGTTCTAAAGGCCACAAGATGCATTCAGCGCTTGGAACAAAGCTGCCATCCTTGGCTCGTTAATCCTTGTAAAAGAAATTCAAGAGATGAAGGAAACGGAGAAATTTCCCATTATAGGTCTCTATGCTAATATTTTCTAATCAATCTATTTTAATGGTAAAGAGGATAGAGAAGAACTCAAGTCATTAACAGCCTTACAATACCAGCCTTTCCTCCCCACACCTCCCAATCCCTGCAGGACCTTTTTTTAAACTACGTGTTTCTTAAAAATAGTTTTGCGAAATAATGGATTCACCTGCTAATCTTCCCAGCAAAAATCCTCTGAAAAGAGATTTAATCCAATGAAAAGGCAATACTGGAAGAATTGTGCAGAGAGCTCAAATTCTGTACCCAGGCACCAAACGTGGCCAAAAAATAAAATATGGCTTTTAAAATTCAAAGCCAGCTTTAAAAACTATTTTGTATATTTTCTGGTACTGTTTTTTTTAAATAAACGGTTTAATGTGTTTTCATTGGGGAAAAATGGGAGAGAGGTTGATTGGGGTTTCATATCCCCTACTTAACAGAATAAAGGCGTTGGAAAGGAGGTTTAAGAGATTAACAGAGTTAGAAGGAATAGAATAACAGAATGGGAAGGGACCTTGGAGGTCTTCTAGTCCAACCCCTTGCTTAGGCAGGAAACCCTACACCACTTCAGATAAATGGTTATCCAACAGCTTCTTTAAAACTTCCAATGTTGGAGCATTCACAAGTTTTTCCACTGATTAATTGTTCTAGGAGAAGGGACCTTGGAGGTCTCCTAGTCCAACCCCCACCCCCCACACCCAAGCAGGAGACCCTATTACACCATTTCTGACCAATGATCATCCAGTCGCTTCTTGAAAGCCTCCAGTGATGAAGCTCCCACAACTTCCGAAGGCAACTTCTGTTCCTTCGGTTGATGGTTCTCACTGTCAGAAAATTTCTCCTTATTTCCAGGTTGAATCTCTCCTTGTTCAGTTTCCATCCATTATTCCTTGTCTGGCCTTCGGGTGCTTGTATAATTTCAGACAAATGGTTGTCCAATCTTTTCTTAAAACTCTCCAATGTTGGAGCATTCACAGCTTCTGGAGGCAATTCATTCCACCGATTAATTGTTCTAACTGTCAGGCAATTTCTCCTTAGTTTAGGTTGCTTCTCTCCTTGATTAGTTTCTATCCTTTGTTTCTTGTCTTGCTTTCTGCTGCTTTGGAGAATAGCTTGACTCCCTCTTCTTTGTGGCAACCCCTGAGGTATTGGAACACTGCTATCATGTCATTCCTAGTCCTTCTTTTCATTAAATTAAACATACCCAGTTCCTGCAACCATTCTTCATATGTTTTAGCCACCAGTCCCCCTAACCATCTTTGTTGCTCTTCTCTGCATTCTTTCTAGAGTCTCCATATCTTTTTTTAACATCGTGGCAACCAAAACTGGATGCTGTATTCCAAGTGTGGCCTCACATTTTTATGATAGATTTAAAGGCAGATATTTTTTTTTTCAAACAGAGCACTTTTTCTCTTAAATCAGCAACCATCAAGGAAGAAAATCTACACCTAGCTATGGATTCTGAGCTAATCTAGATGGAGATCTTTGCTCCGGGGTGTAATAAAGGCTTAGTAACTTACTCCTATCTCAACCCAGAAATGGAACTAACACACAGTTCTTGCTAAAAAAAAAAGAGAGAGAGATTTGAGAGGTCAGATACACATGGATTGTGTTGCTCCTTCACGCATGACCCTCAATAAGTTGTCGCTCCATTTTTTTTTCGAACAGAAGAAACATACTTTTGATTTATCTTTTAATTATCATACCCATCCCACTTCAGGGAGAAATTCAAGGACCGTATTAAGAAAACCAGTGGGTCAAACTGGGAGAGGAACAAATCCAGCCTTTGGTTAACATGCAGAGGGATCAGTCTTGGACTGAAAATATTACAAAATGCATCTAAATGATGCAGAAGTCAGTGTCCAAGGCCAATGGCTGACAGGGAGTTACTGAAATAGTTTTATTTACCAATTCTCATTCAACTGGACAAAAGGGAATTTGCTTTCAAGCATTGCTTTCAGAGGATAGGAAAGGTTTTCAGAATTTTTGTTGTTGTTGTTGTTTGGTTTTGTTTTTTTGGTAGTATGGCAAGAAGGGACTCAAGGGTGTATACCAGGGATCTGCAGCCTTAAACACTCAAAGAGCCATTTGGACCCATTTCCCACAGAAAAACAAAACACCGGGAGCCACAAAACCTTTCCTGTGCCTGAATATTTCTTGAGCGGCCACAAAACTAGCATATGTAGCTGAATTAAACATTCTGTTTCCTTCTGAAACTTTTCTTTTCTTGGATTTATCCATGGTTGGCCTACTGGGGGTTGAAAAGCTCAGTACATCGCATGCCAGTGGGTGTCATACATTGACGGTTGCGATGCATATTTTGAGTGACAGGGAGCCACAGCAGAGGGGTTGAAAGAGCCACATGCGGCTCCAGAGCCGCAGATTGCTGACTCCTGGTGTATTCCAATGACCCAATATTCAACTCACAACCAAGTCTCCTTCCACCTGTCTGCAGCCTTCTTGGCTTCCCACATTTTGACAAGGAGAGGACCAACTCAGCAGTGGCCTAGGAATAGCACTAACGATAGCATTTAGACTTATGTACCTACATCCCAGGGTGAAATGCTCCCGGCTCTGACCGGATCTCGCAATCCAGTAGCAATTGTAGCAAACCACTGGCGACACCCACCGCCTGGGTGTCATTACTTCCTAGTTTTAACCAGGAAGTAATGTGTTTTTACCTTCTGCACATGCGTAGAAGGTTTTGCACATGAGCAGAAGGTCTGTCCGTGGATGTGACGCATGCGCGGGGCATGTAGGCTTCTGAGCTGGTAAGGAAGGTAAGTAGATTTCACCCCTGCTACATCCTAAGTTTAACTACATCCCATTTGTGTCCTGCCCACCTTTCCCCTGATATTTCAGCTTAGTCTTTGCCACCAGGGAGACCTCTGTAACTCACTCACGGGGTAATACCTGGTTGGTGGTCTCTGAACTTGGTTGTTTTCTTGAAGACATTTCATGATCCAAACTAGGTAACATCATCAGTGTTAGCGTTGAACATGATCAGACTAGCAGTGATAGTTGGGTCATAAAATGCCTGCAAAGAAAACAAATAAGCTCAGAGAGCACAAAGACCACACAGGGCTCCTCCTCCTCCTCCTTCTCCTCCTCCTCCTCTCTGCATATCCCACTCCATTCTAGCACTGATGTTACTTAGTTTGGTAATGAAATGCCTGCAAGAAAAGTTCAGAGAGCATGAAGATCCTACAGTCCTCCTCTTCTTCCTTCTCTTCCTCCTTCTCCTCCTTCACCTCCTCCTCCTCTCTGCACACCCCACTCCGTTCTAGCACTGATGATGTTACTTAGTTTGGTAATGAAACGTCTGCAAAAAAAGTTCAGACAGCACCAGAATCCCACAATCCTCTTCTTCTTCCTCCTCCTCCTCCTCTCTGCACACCCCACTCCATTCTAGCATTGATGATGTTACCCAGTTTGGTAATGAAACATCTGCAAGAAAAGTTCAGAGACCATGAGGATCCTACAGTCCTCCTCCTCCTCCTCCTCTTCCTTCTCTTCCTCCTTCTCCTCCTTCACCTCCTCCTCCTCTCTGCACACCCCACTCCGTTCTAGCACTGATGATGTTACTTAGTTTGGTAATGAAACGTCTACAAAAAAAGTTCAGACAGCACCAGAATCCCACAATCCTCTTCTTCTTCCTCCTCCTCCTCTCTGCACACCCCACTCCATTCTAGCATTGATGATGTTACCCAGTTTGGTAATGAAACATCTGCAAGAAAAGTTCAGAGACCATGAGGATCCTACAGTCCTCCTCCTCCTCCTCCTCTTCTTCTTCCTCCACTCCTCTCTACACACCCACTCCGTTCTAGCACTGATGATGTTACTTAGTCTGGCCATGAACCATCTGCAAGAAAACCACCAGGATCATAGAGCACGAAGGACCTCTCTTTTCAATCCCGAGCTACGAACATTCTCTTTTTATTAATACCTGGGTGGGAGCATTCAGAGCATCTAGGAGCCTGATGCTCATTTTTTTATATATTTTTTATTTTTTTTAATCATCATTCTGCATAAAAAGGAGCCTCCCGCTTTCCAGGAACGTTATCTCGCTATCTATGTTTGTTCAAGGTTAATGGAATTTTAAACGATGCAAATGTTCCAAGGGCTACCCAGCCCATTCCGCCTTCCAGGAGTCCCGTCTTCTTGAGAAAGCACCCCGGAGCATGACTTAATGTGGGTTAATACGAGAAGATTTCTGTCTTCTCTTGGGTGGATGTTCAGGGGAGGGATGTGGTGGGGCGGGGACCAAGTTAAACACCTGGGGGGAGGAGGGAAGGAGGCGATTACAAGTTTAAATTAGTCCTCATTAATTAGCAGCATCACTAATGTAAACAGTGGAAGTGCTGACGGTGGGGGAAAGAGGCCTGAGAAGTGAGCGAACGAGACAGATTGCAAACTTCGGTCTCGGCTACAACACAGGGAGAAGGAGGAGAAAAAGCGGGCCTGGAGGAAAAAAAAAATATAGAATCTTAAATTAGTTTCAAGAGACGGCAGCAGCCCATGAAATTATTTTGGTATACAGAGATTTGCTCCCACCGGGTAGGCAGAAGAGGAATAAGAATGGCTGCCCAGAGAAACTGCAGAGCAGATTAGAGCAACAACGCGCAGTTTAGGGTGGAAAAAATATGGGGGGGGGATTTTCCACCAAGATTTCTTTTCCTTTCCTACAGCCCTTGACGCAAACTTCCCTCGTTGTAAACCCAGAGTCTCTTCGGGGAAACTGGAAGATCTGTTTCTGAAGCTGGGCAACCAAACATTGCGGAGTCTTCCTTGAAATGCCTTGAAATTGAACCCAGTCTAGTTTAATAAAAAGAAGGACGAGGGCAGTAGTGAAATCCAATTTTTTTTTCTGTAGGTGTGGCTTGGTGGGTGTGGCAGGGGAAGGGTACTGCAAAATACAAAATGTTGTATTCAAAATCTATGCCACCAGACTTGAAATCTTGGGTTTAGAAAACTTAGAACTCCGCCGCCTTCGACAGGACCTGTGTTTAACTCATAGAATCATCTATTGCAATGTCCTTCCTGTTAAAGACTACTTCAGCTTCAGTCACAACAATACCAGAGCAAACAATAGATTTAAACTTAATGTTAACCGCTTCAGTCTTGATTGCAGAAAATATGACTTCTGTAACAGAGTTGTTAATGCTTGGAACACACTACCTGACTCTGTGGTCTCTTCTCAAAAGCCCCAAAGCTTTAACCAAAAACTGTCTACTATTGACCTCATGCCATTCCTAAGAGGGGATGCATAAGAGCACAAACGTGCCTACCGTTCCTGTCCTATTGTTTTCTTTCATTATATCCAATTAATATAGTTATTGCATTCTTATGCTTATATATATATGCTTATATATTATATAGTTACTTTCATGCTTATGCTTATATATACTGTTGTGACAAAATAAATAAATAAATAAATAAATAAAATTCCCATTCCCTCCCTACCCCAGCGGAAGGATACTGCAAAATCTCCATTCCCGCCCCACTCCAGCGGAAGGTTACTGCAAAAAAGGGTCTCTGGTGGCTCAGACTGGTAAGACAGTCTGTTATTAACAGCAGCTGCTTGCAATTACTGCAGGTTCTAGTCCCACCAGGCCCAAGGTTGACTCAGCCTTCCATCCTTTATAAGGTAGGTAAAATGAGGACCCATATTGTTGGGGGTAATAAGTTGACTTTGTATATAATATACAAATGGATGAAGACTATTGCTTGACATAGTCTTCTGAGAAGGGCGGGATATAAATGCAAATTAAAAGAAAATCCCCATTCCCACCTCACTCCAGCGGAAGGATACTGCAAAATCCCCATTCCTTTCCCACCCCAGGGGAAGAATATTGCAAACTCTCCATTCCCACCCCACTCTGGGGCCAGCCAGAGGTGGCATTTGCTGGTTCTCTGAACTGCTCAAAATTTCTGCTACCAGTTCTCCAGAACCTGTCAAGACCTGCTGCATTTCATGCCTGGACTAGGGGTGATATATGATAGCAGTTGTGCCGATATCTAAAGGGCTGCCCAAAACAAGTGGGACTCTGCCTATTCTCCAAAGCAGCGGAAGGCAAGACAAGAAACAGTGGATAGAATAGAATTTAGAATAGATTTTTTTTTATTGGCCAAGTGTGATTGGACACACAAGGAATTTGTCTTGGTGCATATGCTCTCAGTGTACATAAAAGAAAAGATACGTTCATCAAGGTACAACATTTACAACACAATTGATGGTCAATATATCAATATAAATCATAAGGATTGCCAGCAACAAAGTTACAGTTATACAGTCATAAGCGGAAAGAGATTGGTGATGAAAACGATGAGAAGATTAATAGTAGTGCAGGTTTAGTAAATAGTTTGACAGTGTTGAGGGAATTATTGGTTTAGCAGAGTGATGGCCTTTGGGGAAAAAACTGTTCTTGTGTCTTGTTGTTCTGGTGTGCAGCGCTCTATAGCGTCGTTTTGAGGGTAGGAGTTGAAACAGTTTATGTCCTGGATGTGAGGGATCTGTAAATATTTTCACGGCCCTCTTCTTGATTCGTGCAGTATACAGGTCCTCAATGGAAGGCAGGTTGGTAGCAGTTATTTTTTCTGCAGTTCTAATTATCCTCTGAAGTCTGTGTCTTTCGTGTTGGGTTGCAGAACCGAACCAGGATGAAAGCTAAGCGAGGAGAGAAGCAACCTGGAATTAAGGAACCTAACAGTGAGGGCAATTAATCAGCAGAACGGCTTGCCTACAGAAGTTGTGGGTGTTTCATCGCTGGAGGCTTTTAACAAGAGAGACTGGACAGCTACTTCTCTGGAATGGTGTAGGTTCTCCTGCTTGAGCAGCGGGTTGGACTAGAAGACCTCCAAGGTCCCTTCCAACTCTGTTTATTCTGTTACGTTATGCTATATTGAGCCCTGGTGGCGCAGGGGTTACGAGCGCAGCACTGCAGGCTACTTCTGCTGACTGCCGGCTGACTGCAATTTGGCAGTTCGAATCTCACCAGGCTCAAGGTTGACTCAGCCTTCCATCCTTCCGAGGTGGGTAAAATGAGGACCCAGATTGTTGGGAGGCAAGAGGCTGACTCTGTAAACCGGTTAAAGCACTGTAAAGCGGTATATAGGTGCTATTGCTATTCCACTTCCTTGGTTCAGTGAAGAAGTTCATAATTTTTCTAAAACTACTCTGTCAGCGTATTTATTGTTCAATAAAATGTTTAGTCTAGTGAATATTTATTTATTTATTTATTTATTTAATTAGATTTTTATACCGCCCTTCTCCCGAAGGACTCAGGGCGGTTTACAGCCAGATAAAACAGAACAACAGAATAAACACAAGATAAAATAATATTTAAAAAACTTATTCAATTTGGCCCAGATTAAAATATATTTAAAACAATAAAATCCACTAAAAATTAAAAACCAAATAAAATCTAAAATTCTATGCCAGTCCTGCACGAATAAATAAATATGTCTTCAGCTCGCGGCGAAAGGTTCGAAGGTCAGGAAGTTGGCGGAGTCCTGGGGGAAGTTTATTCCAGTGGGTGGGAGCCCCCACAGAGAAGGCCCTTCCCCTGGGGGTCACCAGCCGACATTGCTTGGCGGACGGCACCCTAAGGAGTCCCTCTCTGTGAGAGCGCACGGGTCGGTGGGAGGCAATCAGTAGCAGTAGGCAGTCCCGTAAATAACCCGGCCCTAAGCCATAATAAACAGACTAGGGGTGACAACCATCAGCCAGTGGAACCTCTTGCCTCCGGATGATATGGATGCTGCATCACTGGAGGTTTTTAAGAAGAGACTGGACAGCCACTTGTCTGGAATGGTTACGTGGTCTCCTGCTTGAGCAGGGGGTTGGACTAGAAGACCTCCAAGGTCCCTTCCAACTCTATTCTGATTGATTGTCTCTCCTTGCTCGGAAAATTGCTAATATTCGGACTGTCCAGCTTAACAGAAAAGTTTCTGTCAGGTCATCAGAAATGAAATCCAAAGAAAAATCCGAAGGTCACACACACACACACACACACACACACACACACACACACACACACAGGGAGACAAACAAGGTATCCAACAGCTGGCTTAGGAAGACCAACAAACCGACAGCAGATAAACAAACCCTGTTCCACTGTCTGGAATCCAAAGCTCTTCAGCTTACGCTGTTTTAGGCGTTTGCTTTTGGTGTAGGAAGTTTTGGAATTAAAGGCTTTTAACTCGTGCTTCACAAAGACCTCGGCTGCAGGCAGTTAGAGAAACCCTGAGAAGTTTCTTCTCATCAGCAGAAATTGCCTTATGAATAAATCTTTACTCATGAATAAAAGATACACCTTCCGTGAGCTTTGCCCGGGGTTGGGTGTTTTCTGCCAACAAGAATCCCCAGGGCTTGGTGATGCCTCAGTTCAAGGTCAGCCTCTCGAGGGAGTGGGGGGGGGCTTCTCCTAAAGGGGATGGGGCTTCAGAAAGGTGCCCTTAAGAAGGAAGAAGCCTGCTGGGTTTCCAAGCATGCTTGCTGCTGTAATTCAGATTTCAAAAGGAGTCTGCAAAATAGTAATGACCGGGGGTGGGCTTCAAAAATTTTAGCAAGGGGTTTCCCTGCCTAGTTGCTGGGTGGGTGTGGCCATGGTGGGTGTAGCCTAGTCAGCCTCCTGCACCATGGCAGGGGGGGCATTTTTTTCCCTCCCCCGGGCTCTGGAGGCTTGCTATGCGAATCAGCTGAGCTAAAAAACAAGGGAATATAGGAGAGGGAAAGGTGAGGGATGGAGGGAGAGGCCAGCCAGAGGTGGTATTTCTGAACTACTTAAAATTTCCACTACCGGTTCACTCAAACCGGTCTGAACCAGCTGGATGCCACCTCTGGTCTCTATCACGACACCAAATTAATTCTTTTATTATTATTATTATTATTATTATTATTATTATTATTATTATTATTATTATTATTATTATTATTAAAAAGTTTTACAAAAGATTTTCTCCCCCCCCCCCCATATCCACCCCCTCCCCCTCCCTTCCCCTGCCTCCCCCCTCCCCCCACCAAGTTAATTCTTGATACTACGAGCAGGATTGTGCAAAAACGTGGGGCTTGAAATATTCCCTTTCAAACTCATTCCCCGAGTTATTTTGACTTTCAAACAGGTTGTGAGATTAAAACCATTTTAACGTCGTTGGAGGAGGAGGAGAGCTATCTCCAGTCTCAGGAAGCGGAGAATAAATCAGAACTCTGGGAGCCCTTTTTCAGACTGACATGTTATCATTTTGGTGAGCTGAAGTTCAACTTTATCGCAAGGCCGGAATGGATGGCGTGATGTCGGATTTAAATTGGGATGAGATTTGGCAGGGAAGGGAGGGAAAGATGGTGAGGTTATGCAGATTACATGGGAGAGACCAAAAGCATCTGATGAATTAATCATTGCAACGTGGGGGAAAAAACCCCATTGTGTTTGTTGAGACCTTTTGCGATTACTGAATTGACACGCATAAAAAAAGAAGTTTTCAGACAATCTCGGAGCAAAATGTTTGGAACAACCAAGTTTGAACGTTCCTCTTTAACTTGTGATTAAATTGCTCTCCTAACTTTTGCATTGATCTTGTCAGAATATTCATGAACTGGAACAGGGCATAGCAACAAGGTCAGCCAATGGGAGCTGATTGGTGACTGAAACAATTTTGGAGCCTGGGCGAGGCTGAGCTCTGTGCTCAGCTCTGAAACTGAAACTAGTCTGCACTGCTGAATTGAAACTGAAGCTCTTCTCTCCTCTGCCTGTGTTTGCTTATACTTGCTACCATGTTGGAAAACCTGTTTTGGTATTGTATATTTACTTTATGTGTTGTATTATATATAAAGAAAAGTTAATGAATACTGCTGAATCAGTTACCTGTGTGTGCTTTCTGGATGTGATTGCTGCAACAAACTCTGTGTTGCAATCTAGGCTTCCTGAGTCATTAAAACACAGGAGTAGTCCCAAAAGCCTCTTTTATTGCAACAGCTGTGAATTGTGTTCATTCACAGCTGAGTCCCAATTAGTTGCAAAAAGTCCTTCGGGATAATCACCAACCTTTATCTCCCTTGACACGTTGCCAAAGACCTACTTGGCAAAGCCACATGGAGTCCAGAATCAAACAGAGATGCCGAGTGGTAACAGAATTAACAACGTTGCTTTCCTGCAAAGGGCCCACGTGCCTTTGCTCCTCTTTTAAGCCTTATACGAGGGGCCAATCATCTTCAGGCCTTACTCCCAAGTTGTCCCTTTTGTTTTAACTGTTCTTGTCTTCTGGCAGCTTTTTGCACGCATGCACTAGGAACAGGTTCCTCCTGTTCCTCCGCCTCTCTGATGTCCAACTGTGGAGGCTCCAGAATCTGTGCATAACTTCCAGATGGCCCTGGCCCCACTTCTGCCTCTGACACAGAGCCCTTGTCTGAGCCTTCCCCAGACTCCAGGACAGGCCCATTTTCCTCCCCAGCCTCCTCACTGCTCTGCAGGCTGCTGGCGGACCACAACACTCTGACAAATTTTATAGCCAATCCCTGATTTTTAACACTGCTCAAAGTCATTGGGACTTTGGCAGCACATAAAACTGAATGAATTATTGTTGGCCACACAGTCAGCCAGATGTTCAATTTGGCACCTTTATCCACCTAGCGAGTCCTTCCTAAGGACCTGGGATAGGCAGTTCTTGTTTGATAGCGTTAAAGTTGGATTTCAGCTGTTAACTGAATTTCTGTTAAATTTGTTAAACAGGATTTCTGTTAAAGTTGTTAAACAGGATTTCAGTTGTTTCAAATAAAGCTGCCATTTGAAATTGACTGATGGTGATTTTGTCAATGCCAATGATATTGAAGTGGTGCTTCAGATGTTTTGAGGTTGCAGCCAAGGTGCCTATTGGTGCTATGTTTGCTCTCTTTTTTTTAACCACAATTGTTCTTCTACAGGGAGTCCTCAACTTACAACCACAATTGAGCCCCAAATGTATGTTGTTCAGTGAGAAATTTGTTAAGAGAGTTTGCCCCATTTTTACAACTTTTCTCACCACATTTGTTAAGCGCATCGCTGCAGTTCTCAACTTAGTAACACGGCTGTTAAGCGAATCTGGTTTCCCCCTTGACTTGGCTTGTCAGAAGGTCGCAAAAGAGGATCACCTGACTCTGGGACATTGCCACTGTCATAATTGTGAGTCGGTTGTCAAGCATCCGAATGCAAATCAGGTGACCCATGGGGATGCTGCAACGGTCACAAAGTGTGAAAGGTATCATTTAACCTCTGCTCAGTGGCTCAGTGGTTAAAGTGCGGTACTGCAGGCTACTTCTGCTGACTGCCGGCTGTCTGCAATTTGGCAGATCGAATCTCACCCAGGCAGGCGCAAGGTTGACTCAGCCTTCCATCCTTCCGAGGCGGGTAAAGTGAGGACCCAAATTATTGGGGGCAAGAGGCTGACTCTCGAAACCGCTTAGAGAGGGCTGTAAAAGCACTGTGAAGCAGTATATAAGTCAAAGTGCTACTGCTATTTCAGGATCCAGATGTTTCAGGATGGGTAGGTGACAACACTCTTTAGTTAGGGAAGGAGGTGTCATTGAAAGGGGAACCGAGCTGTGCTGAGGGATTCTGTGACCACCTGACAAAAGCATTAGTGACATTTGATTGCGGCTTAGAGAGTTGTGCAAACCAAGTTCTTATGGCTTTATAGTCCATGGTTTATAGGATAGAATAGAATAACAGAGTTGGAAGGGGCCTTGGAGGTCTTCTAGTCCAACCATAAGTGGTCATAAGTCATTCTTTTTTTTCCCAGTGCAGTTGTAACTTTGAATGGTCAGTAAATGAACTGTTGTAAGTCATGAACGACCTGTGTTTGTGGGTCTTTGCGTTTTGTGATTTTTTTTTCCTCCAGTTTTTTCTCTTCTATTCTGCTGTCTCCACTATCCAGGCCTTCTCCTTTGTCTTTCTTATCAATAATGGTTAAGTCTGGGTTGTTGTTGTTATTATTATGCAAACACGGTTATGCATTTCAGCAGGTGAAGTTTTTTGACCTATTTTAGCCACAGAAATCCTACATCATTCCCATTTGTAATGCAAGGCAAAGCTTGCTTGTAGAAAAGGCTCATGAATTACTTTATGGAACTTATTGATCCAGGGACAGCATTGCATAAAAACAGATTTAGGTCATAGGAGAGAATTGTTCTATCTGTCTAAGAACTCTTGATTAATTAGCTATTTATCTCTCAGGGAGAGGAGAGGAGAACTCTAAATTATAATTGCGGGCAAAGGCCAATCAATAACCCCCAACAATGTGTACACCACAGTATTCTCTGTTTACTCCAGCTCTGGGCTATCACTCCATGAGAAGCATTGTGCCTGGCTCCTGAAGAATTCTCCACCACTGATTTGAGGACTAGCGGCCATAAGCTTAATGTCAATTTGCAAAGAATCCCTGCCCTGCTCTTAAGTTGCCATAGGCAAGGGAGATGGAAAACCGATGAAGCCACACGGCAGCCAAAGACAGGAACACATTCCAGACATATCTCTCTCAAGGCTGTCTCCAAGGGCTACCCACAGTGGATGGAGGGGAGCGATCTCTACAACCTGTGAAATTGCTCCATTGGCGAATGTGACGATACACCTTGGGGGGAGGGGGGAAACAGAGTCATGATTGGGCCGTAAATTATGTGGGGTCAGAGTTGGGTTCTCTTGGAGCATGTTGAAATGAAGCTCTTAATAAATAACTGGATTTCTTTTGAAGTTTGGCTCGAGGTTCATGATTTAATTATGGTCTACTGCCGTCCTCTATCTCCCAGCGTCCAGTGCGTTCCCACAGAGAGGGACTCCTCAGGGTGCCGTCAGCCAAACAGTGTCGACTGGCGGCCCCCAGGGGGAGGGCCTTCTCTGTGGGGGCTCCTACCCTGTGGAACGAGCTTCCCCTTGGGCTTCGACAATTACCTGACCTTAGGACCTTTCGCTGTGAACTTAAAACCTATTTATTTCATATGGCTGGACTGGCCTGATTTTTAAATTTTAATTGAATTTAATGGGTTTTAAATTTTTGTAATTTTATAGGGTGTAATGTTATTTTAAATTTTCTGGCTAATTGAATAAGTTTCTTAAGGGTTGTTTTTAATATTGTGTATTATTTATTTATCGTATGACATATCGTATGTCTCTATTTGTATTTTATTTTGTTGTTGTTGTTGTTGTTGTTGTTGTTGTTGTTGTTGTTATTATTATTATTATTATTATTATTATTATTATTATTATTATTATTATTATTATTTAGGGCATCCATCGGAACCCTGACACTTACCTAGCAGGGGAAGTGGGTGTCTAAAATTCTCTCTGTTCTTAACATAGGATGCATTTCTATGGGTCAGCTTCCGTGAGATCTTAGAAGCATTGAGAACCTAGTAGGCACCAGATTACTCTGCAAGGATAGTCAGTCGGATCTAGAACAAGGGCAGCTCTACCTAATGTGGGGAAAATCAGTTTTCAGATAAACAGAATACATTGGAAAATCCCATGGTGGATCAAATCTACTTAGGGTTAGGTCTCTGTGAATTTGGAAAGCAAAATGGACATTGCCAATATATTTGTAGCACATAGGTATGCTTAGGAGGGTGCTGACCTTTTGAGCCTGCCTTATCTATATTCACCGGTAAAATACATGGGAAAATCCCATTGGGGGTAAAACCCACTTAACAACAATAAGAGATTTGGAAGGGACCTTGGAGGTCATCTAGTCCAACTCCCTGCTCACGCAGGAGACCTTGTACTACTAGGGATTCGAACCACCGCACTGCCGACCTTTCTGATTGACAAGCTCAGTGTCTTAGCCCACTGAGCCACCTTAGGGTTAGGGTTAGGTCTCCATGAATTCAGAGAGCAAAATGGATATCGGCAACGGATTTGTAGCACATGGGTATGCTTAGGAGGGTGCTGACTTTTTGAGCCTGCCTTATCTATACTCACCGGTAAAATACATGGGAAAATCCTATTGGGGGTAAAATCACTTAGGGTTAGGGTTAGATCTCCATGAATTCAGAGAGAAAAATGGACATCAGCAACAGATTTGTAGCACATGGGAATGCTTAGGAGGGTGTTGACTTTTCCAGCCTGCCTTATCTACATTTCCTGGTAAAATACATGGGAAAAACCCATGGGGTGGGGGGCAAATCCATTTAGGGTTAGGCTCCGGTGTACACTAGGGTGAAGGTTAAGGTGAAAGTTAACATTTGAATTTAGATTAGATTTGGTTGTTGTTTTTTTAATTTGCATTTATATCCCGCCCTTCTCTGAAGACTCAGGGTGGCTTACACTATGTTAAGCAATAGTCTTCATCCTATTTGTATATTTATATACAAAGTCAACTTATTGCCCCCAACAATCTGGGTCCTCATTTTACCTACCTTATAAAGGATGGAAGGCTGAGTCAACCTTGGGCCTGGTGGGACTAGAACCTGCAGTAATTGCAGGCAGCTGTGTTAATAACAGACTATCTGCACTACTATTAATCGTTTCATAGTTCCCATCAACAATCTCTTTCCACTTATGACTGTATGACTATAACTTGTTGCTGGCAATCCTTATGATTTATATTGATATATTGACCATCAATTGTGTTGTAAATGTCATACCTTGATGAACGTATCTTTTCTTTTATGTACACTGAGAGCATATGCACCAAGACAAATTCCTTGTGTGTCCAATCACACTTGGCCAATAAATTCTATTCTATTCTTACCAGCCTGAGCCACAGAGGCCCTTTTTATGGTTAATATTCAGATTGATATTAGGGTTAGGGTTAGGGTTAGGGTTAGGGTTAGGGTTAGGGTTAGGGTTAGGGTTAGGGTTAGGGTTAGGGTTAGGAATAGTGTTCCTAACCCTAACCCTAACTGTCAATCAAACTGCCCATAGTTCCACAATTCCTTTCATCATTGTTTATGTGTTACAACGGATTTTAACTTTCCCCCATCTGAGTACCTGCCTATCCATTTCGGAATTTTTACAGTCACTCAACTTGACCCATGAGCATGAATGAAAGATGGATGTAGCTTAATTTTTTTTTATTTGAATTTATATCCCGCCCTTCTCCGAAGACTCAGGGCGGCTTACACTGTGTTAAGCAATAGTCTTCATCCATTTGTATATTATATACAAAGTCAACTTATTGCCCCCAACAATCTGGATCCTCCTTTTACCTACCTTATAAAGGATGGAAAGCTGAGTCAACCTTGGGCCTGGTGGGACTTGAACTTGTGGACCATCTAATCTGAGACTGACCCAGACTCTTTTCTGAGATATGGTTACATATTCTATGTTTTCTTTAACCTCCCCTTCACCAAAAGCCGGTGAGTTTTTTTTTCCCTCTGAACTGCAAGCTGACTTCATCATCGTAGCAGGAGGCAGCAAATTAGTTGAATGCAAGAAACGTCCTGAGCAACACAGCTATGCCAACAAATCTCACCAAAGAGAAGAGCAATTAATTGAAGCAAGCCGAGGGAGAAAGGGAGAACGAAATGGGTCATCTGCTGCAGAAGATGAACTGTGAAGTCACATGAGGTGTGACTGTGGCTTTGGAAAGAGAGAAAAGGGGAAAGAAAGCAGTAGCATTAGCACTTAGACTTATATCCTGCTTCACAGTGCTTGACAGCCCTCTCTGAGCAGTTTACACAATCAGCCTCTTGCCCCCAACAAGCTGGGTCCTCATTTTACCTACCTTGGAAGGATGGAAGGCTTGAGTCAACCTTGAGCTGGTCAGGATCAAATTCCTCACAGTGGATAGAGTTAGTCTGCAATAGAATAGAATAGAATAGAATAGAATAGAATAGAATAGAATAGAATAGAATAGAATAGAATAGAATAGAATAGAATAGAATAGAATAGAATAGAATTTTTATTGGCCAAGTGTGATTGGACACACAAGGAATTTGTCTTGGTGCATATGCTCTCAGTGTACATAAAAGAAAAGATACGTTCATCAAGGTACAACATTTACAACACAATTGATGGTCAATATATCAATATAAATCATAAGGATTGCCAGCAACAAGTTATAGTCATACAATCATAAGTGGAAAGAGATTGGTGTTGGGAACGATGAGACGATTAATAGTAGTGCAGATTCAGTAAATAGTCTGACAGTGTTGAGGGAATTATTTGTTTAGCAGAGTGATGGCCTTCGGGGAAAAACTGTTCTTGTGTCTAGTTGTTCTTGTGTGCATACAATACAATACTGTACTCTAATCACTGGGAAGGGAGGGAGGGAGGGAGGGAGGGAGGGAGAGAAGGAAGGAAGGAAGGAAGGAAGGAAGGAAGGAAGGAAGGAAGGAAGGAAGGAAGGAAGGAAGGAAGGAAGGAAGGAAGGAAGGAAAGGCAATAACAACAGCACTTAAGAGTTATATACTGCTTTACAGTGCTTTACAGCCCTCTCTAAGCCGTTTATAGAGTCAGCCTATGGCCCCCAACAATGTGGGTCCTCATTTTACTGACGTCAGAAGGATGGCTGAGTCAACTCAGGATCAAACTCCTGGCAGTGGGCAGAATTAGCAATAGCACTCAGATTTATATACCATTTTAGAGTGCTTTACAGCCCTCTCTAAGCCATTTACAGAGTCAGCCTCTTGCCCCCAACAATCTGTGTCCTCATTTTACCCACCTCAAAAGGATGGAAGGCTGAGTCAGCCTTGAGCCTGGTGAAATTTGAACTGCCAAAGTGCTGGCAGTCGGCAGGCAACAGAAGTAGCCTGCAGTACTACACTCTAACCAATGCCCCACTGTGGCACTCCCAAAATCCAGCTGAATACCCAAAGAAGAAGATAAGATAGAAATGTAACCAAAAACCGGGCACATTTTATCATTAGGGCCTCTGGTGGCTCAGACTGCTAACACAGTCTGTTATTAACAGTAGCTGCTTGCAATTACTGCAGGTTCAAGTCCCACCAGGCCCAAGGTTGACTCAGCCTTCCATCCTTTATAAGGTAGGTAAAATGAGGACCCAGATTTGACTTTGTGTATAATATACAAATGGATGAAGACTATTGCTTGACGTAGTTTAAGCTGCCCTGAGTCTTCGGAGAAGGGCGGGATATAAATGCAAATAAAATAAAAAAAATAAAAAATTTGTGGTGGACTTGTGTCAAAGCAAAAAAAAAAAATTGGAGCAAAGATACACAGGTAGATAGAAAAGAGAATAGGAAAACATGTAGATTTTAAACCTGAATTGTTTTTATTAGGTATAATATCAGAAAAACTTGATGAGAAAAGTATGTAGATTACATGTCTTAACAGCAGCAAGGATTATTTTTGCACAATACTGGAAAAATGAAGATATACCTCGAGATGAAGAAATAGTCAAGAAGATACTAGATTGTGCAGGAATGGATAGATTGACATTGAAAATTAAACAGAAAGAAGATGTAGAATATTATCCAGCATGGAATCTATTTTAACAATCATTGGGAAAAATGGGGTGGAGATTAAGAATGTAAATTTATATGGTTAAGCAAATTATATTCTCAGACAATACGATGTTTACTAAGCATACTATGTTTACCCAAAAATAAGACCAGGTCTTATATTAATTTTTGCTCCAAAAGGCACATTAGGGCTTATTTTCAGGGACATACGGTACTAAATCCAGCTGACAATGTTAACTGGAACTTATTTTGGGGGGGTAGGGCTTATATTACAAGCATCCTGAAAAATCATGCTAGGGCTTATTTTCTAGTTGAATCTTATTTTCAGGGAAACAGGGTAAGAAATGTATTTAATAAAAAAAATCAATAAAATTTTAAAAAAAATTAAAAAAGAAGACAATGAACTGTAGGGAAAGATGAAAGTGAAAAAGTCTGTGAAAAATCGAGAAGTTTTTACTTCAAAGGAAGCGTCGCTTGGACTGCGCTTCCCAAAGGGAGGTCGGGAAAAAAACCTGCAGAGAAGATCATGGAGAGTGACGAGACAACAACAGATGTTCTCCTTCCCAGCTGCAAATGACACAGTTCATGCGCTCGCACAAACAATGCGCAGGAATCTTTGGAAGGAAGCACATACCCATCCTCCAAAACAGCTGCTTCTTTCTTTCTTTCTCTCTCTCTCTCTCTTTCTCTCTCTCCCTTCCTTCCTTCCTTCCTTCCTTTCTCTCTCTCTTTCTTTCTTTCTTTCTTTCTCTCTCTCTCTCTTTCTTTCTTTCTTTTTTCTTCTTGTTAAGCAAATGTAGAGCTCATTTATCACCCAGGATGTACATTTGCATTGCTGGCTTTTAAGTGTGAGAAATGATAGACTTTTAAGCAAAGCAATTGCTTACGGCATTCGGCTGTAGATCAAACAAACGGAGGAGGCCAAAAGGTATTTTAAGAGAAAAGTCGCCGGGATGGGATGGGAGCCTCGGATGAACACCATCGATCAAAACTCTTGAGCTGGTGTTACACATCATCGGAGCGTTTCTCCTTCAAGGAGACCAGGAACAAAGGATATTAAGCAGTTCAATACTTAAAAGAAAAGAAAAACTGCCCTTTCCCGAAGCCAACTGACAACTACTTTAGTCTAGCGGTGAAGGTACCAGGCTGGAAACCAGGAGGCTGTGAGTTCTAGTCCTGCCTTAGCCAAGAAAGCTGACTGGGAGACTTTGGGCCAATCACCGGGAGACGGTGAGTTCTAGTCCTGCCTTAGCCAAGAAAGCCAGCTGGGTGACTTTGGGCCAACTCCAGGAGATGGTGAGTTCTAGTCCTGCCTTAGCCAAGAAAGCCAGTTGGGTGACTTTGGGCCAATGCCCAGGAGATGGTGAGTTCTAGTCCTGCCTTAGCCAAGAAAGCCAGCTGGGTGACTTTGGGCCAATCTCCAGGAGACGGTGAGTTCTAGTCCTGCCTTAGCCAAGAAAGCCAGCTGGGTGACTTTGGGCCAATCTCCAGGAGACGGTGAATTCTAGTCCTGCCTTAGCCAAGAAAGCCAGCTGGGTAACTTTGGGCCAATCTCCAGGAGATGGTGAGTTCTAGAACAGCCTTTGGCATGAAATCCCTTTCGATGATTTTTGGGCCAGTCCCTTTCTCTCAACCCATCCCACCTCACAGGGCTGTTTTTATGGGGGGAAACAGGAAGTTGTAGTGATCAATTTTGTACTAATAATGGATGAGATGCTTTTCAGCTGGAAAGAAATAACATCACATCTGCCTCACTTTCCTTGTTCTTACTCAAAACAAAAAAAGAAAAACCTAACAGCAAAAGAGAGCAAAGAAAAATAAAATAGGATGAACTAAACAAGAAATGCTATTGACCAAGGAACTTTTACTAGCAGAAAAACATTAAAAAGAGAGAGAGAGAGAGAGATAAACAGTGAAGGATGAAAAAAAGGCTAGAAACAGAATGAGAAATACATCCGTAGAAGATGGAAAAATAATTCAAGCATTAAATTAAATGCTTAAATGTTTACAATGAAGACGAGTGGAAATATGGCACGCCGCGTGGGTTGCATGAGCCTGTCACACAGAATTAGCAGGGTTGAAAAGAATGAGAGAAAGAAGGAGCGATATAAGGAAATGGTTGCCATAAAAAGTTTTGAACGCTACCGCAAAGCCAAAATGCAGAGGTTTCATGGAAGAATCTCTAGAAATTTGTTTGTTTGTTTTTTACATTCTTTCCCAAAAGGTGTGTTTTCCAGATGGGTTTGTCAGGCACAAAAAGATCAGGACCACACGTTAAATTACAGTTCAGAAGATTTATTGCTCGAGCCTATACACAAGAAAAGGGACACAGTGGCTCAGTGGCTAAGACCCTGAGCTTGTCGATCGAAAGGTCGGCAGTTCAGCGGTTCGAATCCCTAGCGCCACGTTCATGACTCTAGGGGGCGGTGCTCATCTCCGTTTCAAAGCTGAAGAGCCGGCGTTGCCCGAAGACATCTCCATGGTCATGTGGATGGCATGGCTAAATGCCAAAGGCGCATGGAACGCTTTTACCTTCCCACCAAAGGTGGTCCCTATTTTTCTACTTGCATTTTTCACGAGCTTTCGAACTGCTAAGCTGGGACAAGTAACAGGAGCTCACCCCATTACGCGGCATGAGGGATTCGAACCGCTGAACTGCCGACCTTTCAATCGACAAGCTCAGCGACTTAGCCACGGAGCCACTGCATCCCTTATCTTTTTATCTAGGCAGATTCCTAGATACCAGCTCATCCATAAAACACTTCATTGGATAATATACTTGCTGAGGAATGTTCTGACAGTGGTGAGAACAAAGTGATTAGGACTGTGATTAGGAGGCCTAATATGGCTTCGAAAGCTGACATGTTCTATACCAGAGATTACGTGTTCACATGTGTGATGTGGGGCTTATATTTCCATGTGAGCTTTGCACCTGGGTCCTTATAAAGTTCTTCCAGCTATTTATCATGAGAGAAAGTAACTTTTTCTGAGAAAACATCCCATTTTACCCAGTAAAATATTCTTCATATATAACACTGTCCACCCAGTGACTTCTGTCAGTTCCAATCACTTGCCCTAAGTTACTTTAGCCAACCAAATATGGAAGCTGACACATTATTTTAAGTAGCTAGTTTTTGCAAAATGTCACCAGGTCCCACGTGCAACATCCCATCTCACTCACCGTAGCATAATTGATCAAATTCGACTCCTTCGTGACTCGTGAACTAAGCAAGAAGCCGAAGGCAGAGAAAAACCACGATCATAAATAACTGGGGAAGATATACCGCACGCACACCTGCCCTGAAAAGAAATCAGGGGTGAATGAGTGATGTTTTCACGGTAAATTCCAACTCATCAAAACTAATACTTTTGAAAACGGGCGATAGAAAGCGTTTAGCATGCCTCAAATCTCACACGACTTATTACAGGCAGAGCTGATCAAATGTATTGCCCGAGAGGGTAACACCACTGAATCAAGAAAACACCAGCTGCACAGTTGACGGAACATCAGTTTGACTTTCATGAGAGCAACCTTTCCGCTTCCAGAACTTCCCAGCTGGCTTGGCCATTCCTGAGAATTTCTGGAGTTGAAATGGACCCAAGTGGAAGGACCTCCAGCTGGGATGACCAAGCATGCACAGAATTCTTCTCCATCAGAAGAAACCAACATGGTAATGTTTCCTCTGGGAGATCCTTGGTGCTCTCTGAACTTGCTTCTTTTCTTGCAGACGTTTTATTACCCAGATAGGTAACACCATCAGTGCTAGAAGAGAGTGAGCTTTGTGAGGAGGAGGAGTAGGAAGAGGAGGAGGAGGAGGAGGAAGAGGAATGAGTGTGGGGTCCTTGGTGCTTGCTTGGTGTTTTTTTTGTAGACATTTCATTACCCAGGTAGGTAACACCATCAATGCTAAGAAGGGAGTGAGCTTTGCAGGGAGGAGGAGGAGGAGGAGGAGGAGGAGGAGGAGGAGGAGGAGGAGGAGGAGGAGGAGGAGGAGGAGGAGGAGGAGGAGGAGGAAGACTAAGTGTGAGGTAATAATAATAATAATAATAATAATATTTTAATTTTTATACCGCCCTTCTCCCGAAGGACTCAGGGCGGTGAACAGCCAAGTAAAACAATACAATATATTACAATAAAAACTATTTAAAAAACTTATTCCATATGGCCTAAATTTAAATATAAAATACATAATATAAAAATAAACCCCATTTAAAACGAATTAAAAACCCCTATTAAGCCAGTCCTGCTCGGAAGAATAGGTATGTTTTCAGCTCGCGGTGAAAAGTCTGGAGGTCAGGAAGTTCTCGAAGTCCTGGGGGAAGCTCATTCCAGAGGGTAAGTGCTCCCACAGAGAAGGCTCTCCCCCTGAGGGTCGCCAGCTGACACTGGTTTTTTTTTTGTTTACATTTATACCCCGCCCTTCTCCGAAGACTCAGGGCGGCTTACAACGTATAAGGCAATAGTCTCATTCTATTTGTATATTTTTTTACAAAGTCAACTTATTGCCCCCCCAACAATCTGGGTCCTCATTTTACCTACCTTATAAAGGGTGGAAGGCTGAGTCAACCTTGGGCCGGGCTCGAACCTGCAGTAATTGCAGGCTTTGTGTTCTAATAACAGGCTTCTCTATTGCCTGAGCTATCCCGGCCTGCATGTTTGGCTGACGGCACACTGAGGAGACCCTCTCTATGGGAGCGTACCGGTCGGTGGGAGGCATGTGGTAGCAGAAGGCGGTCCCGAAGATATCCCGGTCCTATGCCATGGAGCGCTTTAAAGGTGATAACCAACACCTTGAAGTACACCTGGAAGACCACAGGTAGCCGGTGCAGCCTGCGCAGGAGTGGTGTTACATGGGAGCCACGAGTGGCTCCCTCTATCACCCGCGCAGCTGCATTCTGAACCAACTGTAGTCTCCGGGTGCTCCCCAAGGGGAGCCCCATGTAGAGAGCATTGCAGTAGTCCAGGCGAGAAGTGACGAGGGCGTGAGTGACCGTGCATAAGGCATCCCGATCTAGAAAGGGGCTCAACTGACGGACCAGGCGAACCTGGTAAAAAGCTCTCCTGGAGACGGTCGCCAAATGATCTTCAAAGGACAACCGTCCATCCAGGAGAACACCCAGATTGCGCACCCTCTCCATTAGGTGCTTGGTGATTGCTCGTTTTCTTGCAGACATTTCATTACCCAGCTAGGTAACATCATCAGTGCTAAGAAGGGAGTGAGTTTTGTAGGGAGGAAGAGGAAGAGGAAGAGGAGGAGGAAGAGGGGGAGGACAAAGAGGAGGAAGACTAAGTGTGAGGTGCTTGGTGATTGCTCGTTGTTGTGTCTTGTCTGCTCTCACCGCAGCCGGGGTCTGCTTATCTGCTCCCGAACACGGAGGAATGTATGCCTCCCGGCCCCAGTCCTGGCTCCATGCCCAGACAAGCTGCAGAGGAGGGGGCACCTCCCGGTCCCAGCCCTGGCTCCATGCCCAGACAGGCTGAGGAGGGGGCATCTCCCGGCCCCAGCCCTGGCTCCATGACCAAGCAGGCTGCAGAGGAGGGAGCACCCCCCGGCCCCAGCCCTGGCTCCATGCCCAGGCAAACGGAGCAGCTAGACCCCTCCCCCTCCTCCACAGCATGTGAGCCTGAGGGAGGTCAATTACCAACAGCTACAGACTGGAGTGACCCTCGCATCAGAAGAATTGATAGGCGGCGGCGACAGAAGGAAGGGAGGGGCAGGCCTGGATAAGTGCTGAGTCATGGAGCCACACCCCATGGCCTATATAAAGGACCTGCTTTCTGGCAGTCTCTGAGTCAGGCAAAGTCTACCTTATCTTGCTGAAATCACTTTCTGGTCTCCTGCCTGCTCTGAGGACTTTGCTAGGACTTTGGGCAGAGCTGCAGAGGTACGCCTGATTCGGATTTCCCTGACCCGGCCGTCAGCGGAGGAGTGGGACACGACACTCGTTTTCTTGCAGACATTTCATTACCCAGCTAGGTAACATCATCAGTGCTAACCACCTTTACCTCAGAAATTGCCTCAGTCTGTCTGCCTCATGATCAGGCTGCAAGATGAGTTCCTTTAAGGATGACACCTCGTTTTATTCGCCTAACTGAGCCGTCTTTCGAGATGTTTTGTTTAAAACATCTAGACTGAACAATAATTCTCCTCAAGCTGGGGTTCCAAGGCCAGATAAATATTTGTTTCTCCCACTACAAGCTATTTAAGTCAAATAGGATCCTTTGCACTGAAGATTATCATTACGTTTGATTACGCCTAGCAGCCAATTTGTAATTTAGTATTCCAGTCATAGCTGTACAGGCTGCCGCTGCGCCAGTCCTTGTCTCTTTCCTGGGTCTATCCTTAAAGTAGAATTTTTTTCCTTCACTGCAGTTCCACCCTATGGACTGCCGGAAAGAAAAGAAGAAGGAAAAAAAAAACAGCTCTAAAATTGGCCAATTTGGCAAGGAGTCTGGTTTGATGTCAACTATTCTTGTTCTACATTGGCCCGCC
This sequence comes from Ahaetulla prasina, assembly GCF_028640845.1. NCBI lineage: Eukaryota > Metazoa > Chordata > Lepidosauria > Squamata > Colubridae > Ahaetulla > Ahaetulla prasina. The sequence goes on along the minus strand of NC_080549.1, from coordinate 6,753,350 downwards.
GTTGTGTAGGACATCAAGAGCCTTTCCAACAGCTTGTGTGTTGAATGTGGCCAGCTTGGCTTGAAAGAAATCCCACAAAAGGGGGAGTTCGCTTCTCTAAAGCAAATTGTACAGCATTGTCCCAGGGATACAGCACACAACAATTGCTTAGAAACATAGAAACGAAGACGTCTGGACAAAAGAACTCCGCCATCTGCCCCACTAAACGTTTATTTTTCTACCCATCTGTTGGCACTCCGAGTGGGGTGTGTGTGTGTGGAGTGTCAAAAGTTCTATAGATTTATTGTGAGTTTTTAGAGACGAGATTATGACTAGCTCAAGGGCTCTTCTCTTTTACTAAGCCCACCTTCCTCTTCAGTCTTCCGATCTCGCAATCTAGGAAAATTCCTAGCAACTGTTCTCCCAATGTGTTCTAGTTTTGGGCCAGCACTTATCAAATTCAACAGGACATCTGTCCCTAACCCTGCTTAAGTTTTTTTATTGTCACTGCAATTACCATATTTTTCGGAGTATGAGACGCTTTGGACTGTAAGATGCACCTATCTTTTTTGGGGGAGGAAAATAAGAAAAAAAAAATCTGGCTCTGCCTCCCAACAATTTGCCTCCTTGCAGCAAATGCCTGTTTCAGTTTCAGTTTCAGCACAGCCTGATTAGCACAAGAAAAAAAATCCGCCTCTGCCTCCCAGCAATTTGCCTCCTTGCAGCAAACAGAAAACAGCCTGTTTCAGTTTCATTTTCAGCACAGCCTGATTAGCACAAGAAAAACAAATGAGGGTCCACACCCATTTGCATCACTCAGATGACCCTGATGACACAGATAAACCTCCAGGTGACCTTAACAACTCGCTAAAAGGATACAAAACGATTAGCTGTCTGCAAGGAATATAAATCCTTCCATTCCCCACCATCCAATCAGAGCTGAAGAAGCTTCTTGGATGAGAAGCAAAATGTCTTCAAAGAAAAAACCAGAAAGTCCAGTTGCCTCTTGAAAAAGCACCTTTGGGACTCTTCTTCTTCTTCTACATCCCTTGCAAAAGAACCATATTGTTGTGTCCTCCCTCACCTCCGTCCGAGTGATGGCTTAATTAGCCGGCACTATCAGCTCTGGCAGCAGAATAGCCAGCATCTGCCAAGAGTCTCCATTATCTTCCACGACGCTGGTGAGTCACTCAGAAACAAACTTCATCTCTTAATCAGTGGATTTGCCTGTTACAAAGAGACACAGCAGCTCTCACTGTCTTTTATATCCTGTGAGGTGTGGCTCCATGACTCAGAACTTCCTGGGCCTGCCCCACCCTTGCTTCTGTTGTTCCCACCTCTCCTGCCTACAAAACCTAGGGTCCAGCCGGGCCTGATTGCCATCAGCTGGGTCTGGAGGCATGGCCTGGGGAAGGAAAGAGTCAGGGGATGGAGGCCTTGTTATCACTTCCACCTGGCCTGCCTCTGGCTCCTGGAGTTGAGCCAGGGAAGCCGATGCTCCCGAGGTAAGTCCTGACGGCCCTTCCCCCTCACTGTCCAAGTCACTTTCTGGCAGCAGGCCCGGCTCAGGGGGCGCAGACACAACACATATCCAGACCCAGAGATAGAAGAAGGAAGGGAAAGCAACTGAGACCGTCTCCAGATTTCCATCTTTGACCTAACTTTTCCTTTCAGATTGTAATCTTTAAAGCTTCTCCTTACAAACCCTTTACCTCTCTCCTTCATCCATTGGGTAGCTGGGAAGGTAGACAAAGTATCTGCACAAAGATCAGGATTTCTACAGTAGTTTGTGGCAATGGCCAGGATGGACATGTAAGCAGAAGTTGCCCCACGGACGAAGGGCAAATGGTAAGAAGCACGCAGCATCAGGCAGCTGCCCAGGTTATCTGCCTGGACTTACCCAAACTTGCTTTTACCCAAAGCAAAGCTCAGGTAATAAACTCACAAACAGCTAAAGTTAGCAACTTTATTGTCTTCTACACATATTACAAGAAGTTCTCCGGGCTGCTTGTCTTCTCCTGGAAATAACCAGATGAGGCTTCATGGATCTCAGGGAAAGTCAAGCTTATGTCACTTACAGCTGCACAATGATTCCAAACTGGGTCCCTGCTTGACTCCTTCTTCCAGCCTAGCTGGAAGTTTCCTAACAGGACCTCAGAGACTGTGATACCTCAGGGTTAGACTACTTGTTATACAGCTTTGTTTTTATCAGTTTGCTCCAAGATTGGGGTCATCTTTTTTTTTTCTTCACCACTGTGCCAAGAACCCACCCTCCATGCCAGTTAGGGTTAGAAAACAGACAAAGCATTTGGCATCCCATCTATCTCTTTCCGAGACTTTACAATGACCAAAGAAGTCTGTCTTACTTTTTCTAACAATAGGTTGTTGTTGTTAGTTGCGAAGTCGTGTCCGACCCTTCACAACCCCATGAACAACATTCCTCCAGGCCTTCCTGTCCTCTACCATCCTCTGGAGTCCATTTAAGCTCACACTGACTGCTTCAGTGACTCCATCCAGCCACCTCATTCTCTGCCGTCCCCTTCTTCTTTTGCCCTCCATCGTTCCCAGCATTCGGCTCTTCTCCAGGGAGTCCTTCCTTCTCATTAGGTGGCCAAAGGATTTGAGTTTCCTCTTCAGGATCTGGCCTTCTAAAGAGCAGTCAGGGTTGATCTCCTCTAGGACTGACCAGTTGGATCGCCTTGAAGTCCAAGGGACTCGCAGGAGTCTTCTCCAGCACCAGAGTTCAAAGGCCTCAATTCTTTAGCGCTCAGCCTTCCTTATGGTCCAACTTTCACAGCCATACAATGCAACTGGGAAAACTGAAGCCTTGACTATACACACTTTTGTTAGCCAGGTGATGCCTCTGCTTTTTAGTATGCTAACAGTAGGTTAGACCAGCATAATGATCTGTCTTTATATATGCACCTGGGCTCCAAAACAGCCATCTACTTGCAGGATATCTCCCTGCTTGACCAAGGCAAATGAGTCCCAATTTATATTTTGCTTGTGACGAAATGCTGTGTGGGAACAGGGTTTACAGATGATTCTCCTTGCTAAAAACACTTTATGTGTCCAAGCTAGGGTCTGGCTTGGAGTTGGGCTTCTGAAATGAGAACTAAAAATAGCAAATCATTTGCAACGCTATGTACATCAAGGCGATGCTTCCAAGAGTAAACTGGGTATTAATTTTCCAGCCAATTGCCGATGAGCACCTGTTTCTCCGGGCAGTAACTATCATTTGCCTCCTTTCCGCCACACCTGCCCACATCATTGCATTAGGCAAACACCTGAACAAAACAGGAAGCGTTTATGCAAAGGAATCGTTCCTTCCTTGCCCAAATGAACTCCTGCAGGTTTTTAAATCTCTTCCCCTGCAAATGTTCCAAAACATGTATATTTAAGGAGGTACTTATCTCCCTATAGCATAAGTAAGCATGCTGTTTGGCAGATAAAACTTTTTTTTAAGAGGATTAGACAATCTTTACGTTTTGGTCTTCGGCAAAGTAGGAGGCGTCACCAAACTTTGTTGTAAGGTTGCAGGAAAATAAGCCACACACAAAAAAAAAATTATTATTTTTTGCAGCTTTCTCATTCCTGGGTGGAGTTCTACAGTTGTCCCTTCCTGAAGATTCAGAGCTTCTAAGATATTTATTTTTATTGAGTGTATGGCAAATACATGGACTTATAGTGGTTCAAATGTTTTTAGATACCATATTTTTTGGAGTATAAGACGCACCTTAGTTTTTGGGGAGGAAAATAAGCTTTTATTTGAGTTTCTGCTTCAGCATCTGTCCTTCCAAAGGAGAGTTCATGGTTGATCCCCTTTAGGATTGACTAATTGGCTCTCCTTGCAGTTCAAGGGGCTCTCAAGAATCTTCTCCAATGCTACAATTCAAAAACAAAAGCTATGTTAGATACACCGCATTGAGAATATGAAGAGAAGGACTAGGAGAGACATGATAGCAATGTTCCAATATCTCAGGGGCTGCCACAAAGAAGAGGGAGTCAAACTATTCTCCAAAGCCCCTGAGGGCAGGAGAAGAAGCAATGGGTGGAAACTAACCAAGGAGAGAAGCAACCTAGAACTAAGGAGAAATTTCCTGACAGTTAGAACAATCAATAAGTGGAACAACTTGCCTCCAGAAGTTGTGAATGCTCCAACACTGGAAATTTTTAAGAAAATGTTGGATAGCCATTTGTCTGAAATGGTGTAGGGTTTCCCTCCTGGGCAGGGGGTTGGACTAGAAGATCTCCAAGGTCCCTTTCAACTCTGTTATTTTGTTATGTTATATGGGATAGATACAAACCCAGGTTGTGCCTGAAAATACCTTTGTGACTCTGGAGATATGTACTTCCAGACACGTATGATTCTGTTCATCTAACCTTACAATAAAGTAGAATTAGTTCACCTGGCCATGCTTCCTACTGGACTATTCTAGATCCCAACCAGGCTGACATCTGGTCATGATCTAGAATGGGGAGTGTCAAACTTGATTTCATTGAGGGCCACATCAGGGTTGTGTTTGACATTGGGGGGGTGGGGTGTGTGTGCCAGGTTGGGCACAGCCAACTCGACATCACTTGTGTTAGGGGCACCTGTGATGGCCCGAGTGCTCTGCCAGAGAAAACAGGCTCCCAAGCTCTGTTTTTGGCTGAGAAGGCTTCCTGCAACCCTCTGCCAGTGTAAACGGAACTCAGGAGGTCTGCCCGCGGCCCTCTTGAGCTCCGTTTTTATTGTGACTCGTCCTCTCCTCAGCTGGGCCCCTCCCGTCTCCAACCGGGCCTGTTATCAGACTCCGAGTCTGATAATGAAGATGAATGGCCTGTCATGCCTCCAGCCCCCGGCCCTGGCCCCATGCTTGGAGACGATTCCAGGAGTGGAAGGACAAGCCTGATAAATCTCACTCATACAGTGTGTGTTCCTTTGGCTCAGCCATCAGAGCAGGAAAACAGCCAGGTATTGGAATTGCTCGGGCCTATTCCTTCTGACCCCTCCCTTTCCCAGAACCTGACAGCAGATCCAGCTGAAGTCAATTCAATGTGGGAGGACCCTCGCTTCCGGTGTTCTGAGAGGCAATGCCAGCAGAAGGAAGGGAGGGGCAGGCCTGGATAAATGCTGAGTCATGGAGCCACACCCCACAGCCTATATAAAGGACCTGCTTTTGGCATTCCAACCTTGAGTCAAGCAAAGTCTTATCAAGTTTGCTGATACCGGACCCTATCGCTGAAGTCACAACTTGGACTCCTGCCTGCCCTGATAAACCTCGAAGGAACTTGGCAAGCTGCAGAGGCTTCGTTGCCAAATTGCTTACGGACTTCCTTGACTCGTTCGTCGGAGTGGGGGGTGGGACACGACAGTTTTCAGCTGCAGCGGCCTCTGCCAGTTGTTCACGAGCTCCGTTTTCCCTGGCAGAGGCACTGTGGGCTGCTCCTTTGCTGTTTCCAGTGGGCCAGATCTAAGCACCCATGGGCCAGATCCAGTCCCCGGGCCTTGAGTTTGATACCCCTGGTCTAGAATGTCAACCGGATAATGTTTTTGTGTGCAGTAATGACCCCTGATCTAGTTTTTTTGAAATCATAAATAGTGAGAGAAGGAGAGAGGACATTTATTCCACATGTTGTTGAAATAGGTATTGTGAGATTTCTGCAACACTAAAGCCTCTTCACCCGCATGATTTTTCTCTTTTTGCACTGAAGATTGAGTAAAAGAGGTAGATTGCAAAAATTGGATTTTTCTTTTAAAGAAGCAAAGCCATCCGTTCCTGCTGTTTTTATTTGAGCACGGGTGTCTAGACAGCCTGCTGTTGTCATATCTTTTCTGCGCTTCAAATCACAGAAGGTTATTTCTGTTCTATAATTTTCGTTAGAGAAGAAGGAGTTGGACCATTTTTTCCCCCTCAGAAAAAAAACAAACAAATGCCTATTTTATGTGTCTGTTTCTGTAGAAACAGTGGGAAAAGTTATCTTCCAGAGGTCTGCAACAACGTATGAACCAACGTTCTTCTCAGGAGTACAAACGATCAGCAAGTCTTGGTTTTTGTGAAGAATTATTATTATTATTATTATTATTATTATTATTATTATTATTATTATTATTATTATTTTATTTACACAAAATGACAGTATACACAGCAAAAGAGATAACTATGCTGGATTTCATATCACAGATCATTAGTCGAACACTTCCCAAGCGTTTAGGACTGCGTGAGGTATCGGTGAATTATGCGAGCAGATCCCAGTAAGGTGGCCTTTTGCAGCTGACCAATGGTGTTATTGGTCAGCTGCCTGTGGTCTATCGGGTGCACTTCAAGGTATTGGTTACCACCTTTAAAGCGCTCCATGGCTTAGGACCGGGTTATTTACGGGACCGCCTGCTGCTTCCGTTTGCCTCCCACCGACCCGTGCGCTCCCACAGAGAGGGACTCCTCAGGGTGCCGTCGGCCAAGCAATGCTGGCTGGCGACCCCCAGGGGAAGGGCCTTCTCTGTGGGGGCTCCTACCCTCTGGAACGAACTTCCCCCGGGACTTCGTCAACTTCCCGACCTTCGGACCTTTCGCGAGCTGAAGACATATCTATTTCGTCGAGCAGGACTGACATAGGATTTTAGAATTTTATATGTTACTATTGGGGTTTTAAATTTTAACTGGGTTTTATTGTTTATATATATTTTAAATTGGCCATATTTGATAGTTTTTTTAATTATTGTTTTAATATATTTATTATTGTGGTTTTAGTTGGCTGTGAACCGCCCTGAGTCCTTCGGGAGAAGGGCGGTATAAAAATTTGATTAAGTAAATAAAAAAATAAATAAAATTATTATTGTTTTTGTTGTTGTTATTGTTGTTATTGTTGTTATTGTTATTATTTCAAAAGCCCAGGAAGACAATCCCAAATTCTGAGTTATATTGTGGCCATTTCAAAACCTTGAACGGGGTTCAAGGTTTTAAGGGGTTTGTTTCTAAAATCAGGAAAAAATTTCAGGAGAAATTCTTAAAATCATCTGGAGAGTTACTGATAGGAACATGAACGCAATGGCAGCATTCCAGGGGGGAAAAAAACCCCAACCCCAAGTAAAAACTCTGAAGCAAGCATTTTTCAAAGTTCTATTTACTAGGATAGGTAAACTGGCACATCTGGGAAAACCCGAATCTGAGAGGTCCAGGTTTTCCCTCAGTAAATCAAAGCCCCCCAAACCCATCCCCCTACTCCTCAGTCGATCACATGCTCTAATCACCTCCGTCCCATCTCGAGACAACACTCGGACTACTCCTTCTCCAGATGCAGGATCGGCCTGACCTTGACCGACAGGAAGAATGCTATTATGTCTAAAGACAACCTCTCTACTAAATCCCTCCTCTTACTTTCCCACACACGAGAAAGTGGCAGCACAGAAGCCTCCGATCTAATATGGCTTCCAAAGCTGACACACATATTTAATTGTAATTTCTGTACAAACACAATTCACGCTAAAGGGTTACCCGACTAAGTATTAACTGACATGGTGATAATTTTTGTAGATCTTGTTTTTGTTACGTGTTTCACTTTTCTTCTTTATACTGTAATTGCTATTCCAATAGCAAATCCTTCATAAAAGTTATTGTATTACATTCTTGACTAAATTATCTTTCCATTGATATATAATTTTATGATACTACTCCCCCCCCCAAAAAAATGGCGTTATTAGCTAGTTTTAGAAAATACACTTTTCCCAAAAGGTTTCCACAATTTTGGCCGCTACTGTACACCTGACTGGGATAGTCCATGTTACAGGAAATTTTATTTAGATGTACTCTTCTAAGTGAAGACTTCTCCTTTGAGATGGCATTTAGCAGGGACTTCTATCTTTACTTTTTTCATCTTTCAATTTAATGCATAACCGACAACCTTACCAGTTTTGGGAATATATATATATATATACTGTATGTACCTTTAGGTGGTGGAGTTTATTAAATGTGCAAGTTTGTCGAAAATGCACATTATAAGCCTTTTTATATATACAATCCATATCTTTTATTGTTAAATATTGACTTGCAGATAGAGTAAGAAAAAAGCAAACGAAAGGGATTACTACATGTGGATTCTTTAAAACCCCACAGAGTTGTATTTTAGACAAAAAGTCAATTTACCTTTTTTAAAATTATAATATCCTAGTATGGATAAATTCCGAGTGCCTCATTTCTTATGCCAGTGCAGTTTAATCTTGCAACTGTTAGTATTTGTAGCGCTGTACAAATATTGTTAGAGCAGCCAGAATGTATAAAGGTTAGATTTGTATATAGAAGTCCTCTTTTACACCTGAGCCTTCAACACAAAGACTGGAAACACAAATATGTTCTCGCTCACCTTTTAATCCTGACATTAGTTTTATTTGTTTGTACATTCAGTGAATCGATACGACTATTCACCCCCCAAGAGAAAGGAAGGTGAAGAAAAAAATGAAAATGTAATGTAACAATTAAAAGAATCATGCTAAATCCTGTATATCAATCTATTGGGCTAGATGACAGGCATTGGTGGGATTCAAATAATTTAGCTAAACCTCACAGATAAAAATATTATCGTATTTGGGAGCTGTTGCCAAAAAATTGTAGAAATTCTGGAAAAGTTGCGTACAACTTTGTGGGAAATTTTAGGGAATATTCGTAAATGAAGTCGACGAGCTATAATTTCATTTAATCCAATAAACATGTTTAAAAACATGCAGGTAAGGGGTTTACTCACAATAATAACAAATCTGTATAATTATTCACAGCATGGAAAGTTGCTTTCAAAAATCCTGGGTGAGTTATGTTAAAAAAACGTGGCCCATTAGGGGAAATGATATACAAAAAGCTTTATGCTATAAAGAAAATGGCAAATGCACCTTTTTTTTCCCCCACTAAAAAGAAAAAGACAATAAAATGAAAATGATGGAAATGAAAATCACAAGGTTGCTGCTGTGGAGGGGTGAGAAAGAGAGAGGGGGGAAGGGAGGAGGGAGGGAGGGGGAGGGGAGAGGAGAAAGAGGGAGGGAGCGAGAGAAAGAGAGAGAGAGAAAGGAGGGAGGGAGGAGGAGGGGAAGGAAGGAGGAGGGAGGAGGAGGGGGAGGGAGAGGAGAAAGAGGATGGAGCGAGAGAAGAGAGAGAGAAGGAGGGAGGGAGGAGGAGGAAGGGAGGAGGGAGGGAGGGGGAGGGGAGGAGAAAGAGGGATGGAGCGAGAGAAAGAGAGAGAGAGAAAGGAGGGAGGAGGGGAAGGAGGGAGGGAGGGGGAGGAAGGAGGGAGGGAGAGAGGAGGGGAAAGCAGGGAGAGAGAGAGAAAGAGAGAGAAAGAAGGAAAGAAAGAAGAAGGGAGACAGAGAAAGAGAAAGAGAGAAAGAAGGGGGAAGGAAGGAAGAAGGGGAGGGACGGAGGGGGAGGAAGAGAGGGGAAGGAGGAGGGGAAGGAGGGAGGTAGAGAGGGAAGGAAGGAGGGAGGGAGGAAGGAGGAGGAGGGAGAGAAAGAGAGGGAGAGAAGGGGAAGGAGGGAAAGAGGGAAGGAGGGAGAGAAGGAGGAGAAGGAAGGAGGGAGGGAGGGACAGAGGGAAAGAGAAAAAGAGAGAGAGAAGGGGGAAGGGAAGGAAGGAGCGAGGGAGGGAGGGGGAGAAAGAGAGAGAGAAAAGGGGAAGGAAGGAGGAAAAGAGGGAGGGAGGGGAAGGAAGGAGGGAGGGAGAGGAAGGTGAGGAGAAGGAGGGAGGGAAGAAGGGAGAGAGGGAAGGAGGGAGAGATTACCCCTTTGGGTTCCTGAATGAAAGCCAAGATATAAATTTAATAAATAAATGTCTCTATTTCTCGCTGACACCCGGCCAGTTGTATTTGATTTGAGGGTCTTACATTGTATAGGCATAACTTTTAAAAATCCATTATTTCCCAGTGATATAGAGCTGCCTATGTATGATTAGCCTGCTATCTGAGGAAGATTTTTTTATTCTGCCGCAGTTTTGGGTACACATATATAGTCAGGAAGTAAAAGCCTTTTTTTTTTCCCCCGCTCCTTTGACATCGGGTGAAACCATTAATTCTTCCTGCTAATCTCCGTCAAAAATCTGTTGGGTAAGACTGGGTGAAAACATTTTTTTTTTTTTGGACACTTCAAAGACTCCCTTAGCCAACCTGGGCCGTATGCCAGGCTTGCAATCAAAGTAAAAACCAGATTATCTTTCACATAGTTGCAGGTTTAGTAATAAGAGTCCCGTGGAATTTCAGCTACCAATGACGAGGTGCAGATGTTGAAAATGTGAGACTATTCAATGTTCGCTTTGAATGTATAACCTTCCTGAAATCATTAATCTATGTAATTCAGATCTGATTTTCCTTTGTTCCTCTGCTTGGGTGGTTAAGTGTCTTTTAGGGCCAAAGGAAGTATGAATGGGAGGGAGGGAGAGGGGGGAGGGGAAGGAAGGAGGGAGGGAGGGAGGAAAAAAGAAAGAGAGGAGGGGAAGGAAGAAGGGAGAGAGAGAGGAGGGGGAAGGAGGGAGGGAGGGAGAGAGAGAGGTGGGAAAGGAAGGAGGGAGGGAGAGAGAGAGAGAAGTAAAGAAGGAGGGAGGGAGAGGGGGAAGGAGGGAGGAGAGGAGGGAGAGGAAGGTGAGGAGAAGGAGGGAGAAAGAGGAGGGGAAGGAAGGAAGGAGGAGGAAGGAGGAGGGAGGAGGAGGAGGAGGGAGAGAGGAAGGGAGAGAGGGGGAGGGGAAGGAGAAGGAAGGAGGAAGGGAGACAGAGGAGGGGGAAGAAGGGAGGGAAAGAAAGAGAGAGAAAGAGAGAGAGAGAGAAGGGGGAAGGAAGGAGGGAGGGGGGGAGAGAGAAAAGTTCCTGCACCATGAATCAAAGTGAAGCAATAGTTACATCTGGAGGGTTCAGGAATAGCTCTTCCCACAGCTGTTTGCACCCCCTAAACTTAAAAATGGGTCTATCCCAAAGGTGCTTTTTCAAGAGGCAACTGGATGTCGTTTTGCCTTGAAGACGTTTTCGCTTCTCATCCAAGACGCTTCTTCAGTTCTGACTGAACTGAAGTCAGACCTGAAGCAGCTTCTTGGATGAGAAGTGAAAACATCTTCAAGGAAAAGCGAAGTCCAGTTGCCTCTTGAAAATGGGACAACCATGAGCTGGGTGACTGAGAATCTCCATAGACATTTTTAAAAATGGGTACAAATTCCTCTTGAAAGGTGTGGACCAGGCGTGGTATTCACTTAGCTTCGCTACCGGTTCACAAATGGGAGTGCGCACATGGGGGCGCTCGCTTTGCTTTCATGTGCCACCTCCGAGCATGCTCAGGGCCTTTGGCACATGCACAGAGCTTGAAAAACAGGACATGATGACGTCCGGGCAGGTGGGCAGAGCCTCTCACAGCCACCGCTACCAGTTTTACCGAACCGGATGTAACCGGCTAAATACCACCACTGGTGTAGGCAAGTAAAAGATATGGAACTTCTCTAAATGGTGAAAGGCAGGAATAGAACAGGAAAAGTAGAGCAGTTGGGAATTAGGTACCAAGTTAGGTACCATGTTACATATCAAGAACAGAGAAGATGCTTTGAATGGTGCAGTGGCCTAGAGGTGGAGCTCTCGCCTCACAATTGGGGGCGCTGTAAGTTCGATCCTAGGTAGAGGCAGATATTTCTCTCTCTGGGCACGATGAGAATATATCTGCTGAATGTAACTCTGCGTTGGCAACAAGAAAGGCATCGGGCCAGTAAACACTCAGCTCCATTCAGATGCACAGATCCTATCCCGTTAAAAGATGATGAACAGAGGAGACGCTTCACATAAACATGTTCAATGCAAGACTCGGTAGGAAGCAGAAGAGTTGAGATTGGAGTTTGTACTTTGGAAAAACGGATGCAACTAGGTAAAAAGGCTTCCTCCTTGCTCCCCTCATGCACTCATACATTGCAACCCTCTGTATTTTTGCAACTCAGACCTAGTAGGCTAAACATAATCCACTAACCATTCACCCGAGCAGAAGCAGTATGCTCCATCCAATGGTGGAATTCAAATTTTTTTACTACCGGTTCTGTGAGCGTGTTGTGGCTTGGTGTGTGTGGCAGAGGAAGGATACTGCAAAATCTCCATTCCCATCCCACTCCAGGGGAAGGATACTCCAAAATCTCCATTCCCTCCCCACTCCAGGGGGAAGGATATTGCGAAATCTCCATTCCCTCCCTCATCTAGGGAAGGATACTGCAAAATCTCCATTCCCATCCCACTCTGGGGCCAGCCAGAGGTGGTATTTGCCGATTCTCGGAACTAGTCAAAATTTCCGCTACTGGTTCTCCAGAACCTGTCAGAACCTGCTGAATTTCACCCCGGCTCTCTCCTATAATTGGGTAGACCCAGTTGCCCTGATAAAAAACACATAATCTTTCCCCTGGAATAGCCAACAAAGAAAGGAGAGTCTGTGGCTTAGAAGTTAATACATCTATCTAATTTGCAAGTAACCCCCATTCGGATCCCAGAAGGGTATGGCTAGCTGATGAGAACGAAATAGCTTGAAATAGATTTCTTTGTCGGTAAAACATAAATTTAACATTCCCCCAACGGACTTCCATCAGATCTGGGACAATCCTAAGCTAGGCATCTTTGCTGGTTTTAACCTTGACGTACACCGAGAGAGATTCAAACTGATATATGAATCCGAGTTATTTGTTCAGCTCGTGATTCAACGTATTGCGTAATTCAGCTTAAACGCCTATGAATGCAACCAATTACCTGAGGAAGGGCTGCTTCTCAATGCAGCTGAATGCATTTTTATGCCGGTTTCTGAAATCAACTCCTATTTAAAGGCAAACAAACGAAAGTGGAAAAGTAGAGCAGATGTACACAAATAAACAGCTCTTCGTACTCTATAATCTAGCTCAGCAAAGTATTTATAGAGGGCTCGGTAGCCGTGGTCTACTGAATGCGTAAACAAGATCCTTTCAAGCATCCCTCGCTGAGATATCCGGGAAGGGAACAGCAATTCTCTCTTGAATTATCATTATGGGGTCTTCATCACCATGTGTAGCAAAGAGCTGCCTAAACCTGACTGAGATATTATCGTTATCCCACTCCAGGCTGCAGGGATGCTGTGGCTCAGTGGCTAAGATGATGAACTTGCCGATCGAAAGGTCGGCAGTTCGAATCCCTAGTGCCGTGTAACGGGGTGAGCTCCCGTGACTTGTCTCAGCTTCTGTCAACCTAGCAGTTCAAAAGCAAGTAAAAAATGGAAGTAGAAAAAATAGGGACTACCTTTGGTGGGAAGGGAACAGCGTTCCGTGCGCCTTTGGCGTTGAGTCATGCCGGCCACATGACCACGGAGACGTCTTCAGACAGCGCTGGCTCTTCGGCTTTGAAACAGAGATGAGCACCGCCCCCTAGAATCGGGAATGACTAGCACATATGTGCGAGAGGAATCTTTACCTTTACCTTTACCCCAAGCTGCAGACAGGTCATTGCTGAGAAAATCTTAGCTATGTGATTGAGTCGAAAATGACTATATGGCACCTAATCAATTAATCCATCACCATATCTTGGCTGGAAAACTTCAGGTGACTACTAGATGATGGTTTGGAATTCCTCAGAATGTTGAGTTGGAAGGGACCTTGGAGGTCTTCTAGTCCAGCCCCCTGCTCAAGCAGGAGACCCTATATCACTTTAGACAGATGGTTGTCCAGTTTTTCCTTAAAAACCTCTAGTGTTGGAGCACCTACACCTTCTGAAAGCAAGTTGTTCCACTGGTTGATTGTTCTTACTTGTCGGGAAATTTCTCCTTAATTCTAGGTTGCTTCTCCCTTTGATTAGTTTCCATCTCTTGCTTCTTGTCTTGCCTTCGGGTGCTTTGGAGAATAGGTGGCTCCCCTCTTCTTTGTGGCAGGCCCCACAAATATTGGAACCCTGCTATCATGTCTCCCCTGGTCCTTCTTTAGGTGCTAATCCAACCCCCTGCTCAGGTAGGAAACCTTATACCATTTCAGAAAAATCGTTGTCCAATCTTTTCTTAAAAACCTCCAATGTTGGTGCATTCACAACATTCTGGACGCAACTTGTTCCACCGATTAATTGTTCTGTCAGGAAATTTCTCCTGAAGCTGCTTCTCTCCTCGATTAGTTTCCATCTGTTGTTTCTTGTCTTGCTTTCTGCTGCTTTGGAGAATAGCTTGACTCCCTCTTCTTTGTGGCAGCCCCTGAGATATTGGAAGACTGCTATCATGTCTCCCCTGGTCTTTCTTTTCATTTCACTAGAAATTCCCAATTCCTGCAACCGTTCTTCGTATGTTTTAGCCTCCAGTCCCCTAATCATCTTGGTTGCTTTTCTCTCCACTCTTTCTAGAGTTTCAACATCTTTTTTTACATCATGGCGACCAAAACAGAATGCAGTATTCCAAGTGTGGCCTTACCAAGGCCTTATAAAGTGGTATTAACACTTCACGTGATCTTGATTCTATCCGTCTATTAATGCAGCTCTCCTCACCCTCGGCACTTCTGAATAAACTTTGGGCAGCCACCATCCTTTTCTTCCTGAAACCATTGGCCCTAAAGTAAAACTGTTAAGGATATCTGTGCCGCGCCACTAATCTACCTTATCAGACAGGATTGAGGGAAGAACCCAGGAGACTGAATTATCTCTCGGCTTAATTTTTGTTTGCAAGGATCAAAAGAAAGGTTAAGCAGTGGAAAAATAATACTAAGTCTTGTAAATACTTCTGCAGCTTAGCTCATTTTGGTGTGGGTTTCCCCTCCCCCCCCTTGCAAAACGCTGCGCCCGAAGGAGCTTAAAAATCCTCCTTTAAGGGAAAGCAAATAAAATTAACTGGGCCATGACAAGCCTGGGAAAATACATCACCCTTGGCAAGAAATTAGAATCTGGAGACAAGAAGGAGGTAAGCCCTGCCTGGATAGATCAAACAATAATAATCACGTTTAGCACTGATGTGACATTTTGAGGGATTCGGAGAGCTTCACGCCTATTGTTGTAGCGACGCTCAGGAAAAACAATGCTCTACGGCTGTTAGATGCAAGGATCACGTATGGTCTTCAGGCTTGTTTGATGTGACCAGTTTAGGACCTGCTGTTTGAGAAATTTGCAGAAATCTCTTACTATGATGAGAAGATCTGGCTGGCTTTGACTTTTGTCCAATCTAACTCCCTTCAGATATAGCACCTAAAACAAAGAGTTACAAAGAACTCCTAAAGAATAATAATGGTGTCTCAAAAAAACTAGAGAACTTTCACTAAGACTAAAACATTGGAAGAGAGACGCACAAAATGAACTCTCCTCTCTTGAATTTCTGGTACCAAGTTGAATCCCAATAAAGGAGAATATTTGTAGCTCAGGGTTGAAATGGGAGGTCCTTGGTGCTCTCTGAACTTGGTTGTTTTCTTGCAGACATTTCATTACCCAAACTAGGTAACATCATCAGTGCAGCACTGATGGTGTTACCTTGTTTGGGTAATGAATCTGTCAGAGTTCCCACGGATGCCCTAATTCAATCATGAGTCTCCGAGCCAAGCTTCAAAAGAAATCCAGTTATTTATTAGGAGCTTCATGTCGGCATGTTCCCAAGTGAAGCCAGCTCTGACTCTACGTAACTGACACTCCCATTATGATCTTGTTTTCACCCCCCTCACCCCAGGGTGTGTCATCAATCACATTTCCCAATGGAGCAATTTCGAGGGTTGCAGAAGTCACTCCCCACAGGTTGATGTAGGTAACCCTGGGATACAGCCTTGAGAGAGATAAGCTTGGAATGTGCATCTGTCTTTGGCTGCTGTGCCATTTTGCCGGTTTCCCATCCCCCGCCCCCTGGCCTATGGCAACTCGAGAGCAGGCCAGTGATGCCTTGCGAGTTGACAGAATCATCTGCAAGGCAACTACCAAGCTCAGGGAACACCAAGGACCCTTCAAGATGAAGTCATAGATCGTATTTGGATGTTGCCAATGTTTCTGCTTCCCTACCCAAGGGCAAACACAGCTAAGAAGAAAGAGCTTTACAGAACAAAAACGTTGGCGACAAATTCAACCGACTCCGTCTCAAAGCAAAAGCATGTGGAGGAAATGGAAAGCTCATACTTGCTGGCATCTGATACTGTAAAGCTCATCCACAGTGCGTTCAGAACAAAGGAAAGGAAATAACTACAAATTATTAACATATTGGAGCTGTTGCCACACAAAATGCAGCCGTAATTCTAATTACAATGTCTTTAAAAAAAGAGGATTAAGGAAATTTGTGGAGGGAGGTCTCGCAATCGCGTCTTGCCACCATTTGTAAGAATAGGACAACTGATTTCCCAGAGAGAACAGGAGGGATAGATTTTCTGTTTGTTGTTGTTAGTTGCAAAGTGGTGTCCTACCCACCATGACCCCATGGACAACGTTCCTCCAGACCTTCCTGTCCTCTGCCATCCCCTGGAGACCATTTAAGCTCATGCCGACTGCTTCAGTGACTCCATCCAGCCACCTTGTTCTCTGCTGTCCCCTTCTTCTTTTGCCCTCCATCATTCCCATCATTAGGCTCTTCTCCAGTGAGTCCTTCCTTCTCATTAGGTGGCCAAAGTTTTTGAGTTTCATCTTCAGGATCTGGCTTTCTAAAGAGCAGTCATGGTTGATCTCCTCTAGGACTGACCGGTTGGATCGCCTTGCAGTCCAAGGGACTCACAGGAGTCTTCTCCAGCACCAGATTTCAAATGCCTCCATTCTTTGGCGCTTAGCCTTCCTTATGGTCCAACTTTCACAACCATGCATTGCAAGTGGGAAAACCATAGCCTTGACTACATGCACTTTAGATTTTCTCTTACTATGTTCCTACGTGGCTCTTCTGCTTGGATTGCCAACTGCTTGGTTGTCTAGAATGCTGTCCATCCTAGAATTGAGGTGCATCAAGTTTGACAACTTCTTCGATGCTCCCTGGATTTCTGTTGCCCGGATATTGGGGGTCTGTGATAACTGGGAGAGCTAGTTTGGTAGTTCAAGGAATCAGCCTGGAAACTGGGAGACTATGAGTTCTAGTGCAACCCTTAGGCTCAAAGTACAGCTGGTGACCTTGGGCCTGCCCCTCCCTCTGAGCCCTAGGAAGCTGACAATGGCAAACCACTTTTAAAATCTCACCAAGAAAACTTCAGGGACCAGTCCAAACAGTCATCAGGAGTCAATGGCAACTTGAAGCTACATGATACCAACCCATCACAAACATAGATGGGTTAATAGAATAGAATAGAATAGAATAGAATAGAATAGAATAGAATAGAATAGAATAGAATAGAATAGAATAGAGTAGAGTAGAGTAGAGTAGAGTAGAATAGAATAGAATAGAATAGAATGGAGTAGAGTAGAGTAGAGTGGGGTAGAGTGAGTGGGGTAGAGTAGGTAGAGTGGGGTTGCATGGCGTGGTGTGGCGTGAGTAGCATGGCATGGCGTGGCATGGCGTGAGTGAGTTATGTAGAGTGGGGTGGCATGGCATAATGTGAGATAGAATGAGATAGAATGGAGTAGAGTGAGGTAGAGTAGAGTAAAATAGAGAATAGAGTAGAGTAGAGTAGAGTAGAGTAGAGTAGAGTAGAGTAGAGTAGAGTAGAGTAGAGTTGCATAGCATAGTGTAGCATGGAGTAGCAAACGTAGCATAGCATAGCGTAGAGTAGAGTTATGTAGAGTAGGGTAGCATAGCATAACATAGAATAGAATAGAATAGAATCGAGTAGAGTAGAGTAGAGTAGAGTAGAGTAAAATAGAGAATAGAGTAGAGTAGAGTAGAGTAGAGTAGAGTAGAGTAGAGTAGAGTAGAGTAGAGTTGCATAGCGTAGTGTAGCGTAGAGTAGCATAGCATAGCGTAGCATAGCGTAGAGTAGAGTTATGTAGAGTAGGGTAGCATAGCATAACGTAGAATAGAACAGAGTAGAATAGAATAGAATAGAATAGAATAGAATAGAATAGAATAGAATAGAATAGAATAGAATAGAATAGAATAGGAAGGGAACTTGGAGGTCTTCTAGTCCAGCCCCCTGCTCAAGCAGGAGAACCTGTACCATTTCTGATAAGCATCTGTCTAGACTCTTCTTAAAAACCTCCAGTGATGAAGCAACACAACTTCTGAAGGCAAGCTGTTCCACTGAACAATTGTCCTCACTGTTAGGAAGTGTCTCCTTAATTCCAGGTTGCTTCTCTCTTTGATGAGTTTCCAACCATTGCTTCTTGTCCTGCCCTCCGGTGCTTTGGAGAATAATTTGACCCCCTCTTCTTTGTGGCAGCACCCTCCAATGCTGGAATTGTTTGGCTTGGGAGTTACTCAGACGCCAGGGCAAATCGCCATGCAGAATCTGGTTCTCTTTTTCATCCAGCTGTATCGGGGAGAATTTTTTAGTTTCATTTTCAGGGTGTTTTGTTTGTCTTCATCTAAATTTCCTTGACGCAAACCCCTATACTCTGTGGACATCGAAGCTGTAGCGAGAAGGCGATGCGGCATTGATTTAATTCAGCTGCGCGCTCTTATTGATG
Source organism: Ahaetulla prasina (assembly GCF_028640845.1). Taxonomy (NCBI): domain Eukaryota; kingdom Metazoa; phylum Chordata; class Lepidosauria; order Squamata; family Colubridae; genus Ahaetulla; species Ahaetulla prasina. The sequence goes on along the minus strand of NC_080549.1, from coordinate 6,734,899 downwards.
TCAAAACAACTTCAAAGGCAGTAGGAGAATGTAGAATTAAAAGCATCCATCATGCATGGAGCAAACAGCAATGTCCAGAGAGCTTCGTGGAAGCCAGGGAGCAATTTAAAACGAGGGTGGGGGGGAAATGAAATCCTGAGCTTTAAAAATCGCAGTTTAAATTGGATCAATCGGAAAGTGAGCGAATGAAGGACGGAGCGAGTGCTAAAGACCGTTGTCACTGAAAGCCCGTTTTAATGGTCTTTTCCATCCCTCTGCAACTGGACAACGTTGCGTATCCCTCTCCTTTGTCAGAGGAATAGTACAGTCCCATTTGGAGAATCTCTTCGGCCATGCCAAACTTTACTAAAGGGAAAGTGCTAAATGGTCAGACTAAAGGATGGAGAGCAGTTTTTATGTTTCTGAAATACATAGTTGATACTGTACGTCACAAAGACTTCTTCAGTCAGATGTTCGTTTTAGAAGAAACCTGGTGCTTCTCTCCCTCCCTCCCTCCCTCTCTCCCTCTCTTTTTCTCCCTCCCTCCCTCTTTCTCTCTCTTTCTCTCCCTCCCTTCCTCTCTTTCACCCTCTTTCTTTCTCTCCCTCCCTCTCTTTCTCTCTCCCTCCCTCCCTCTCTTTCACCCTCTTTCTTTCTCTCCCTCTCTCCCTCTCTTTCTCTCCCCCCCTCTCTCTCTCTCCCCTCCCTCTTTCTCTTTCTCTCCCTCCCTCTCTCTCCTCCTGCCTCCCTCTCGCCCTCTCTTTCTCTCCCTCCCTCTCTCCCCCCATCCTCCCGAACTTTTCGGCTAATTATTGGTGGGAGTTTCAATTCAAACTTGCATGTAGGCTGATAAATATAATAGCCTTCTGGTCTTAGATAATAAATTGAAACAATTGCTCCAGCAGACACCAGTTCACTGTTGGGTTAGCCTTCCCTGATTCCAGCTTGAGACATACATCCACAAGTTTCCAAAGCCTAGCAGATTGTTTGGGTGGCTATTCTGAATCAGATTTTTGGACCATGCAGAAAAGTTATAAAGTTCTTTTTTCCTTCTATAATGAGAGTGGATTCCTCCTCCTCCTCCTCCTCCTCCTCCTCTTCCTCCTCCTCCTTCTCCTCCTCCTCCTCCTCCTCCTCCTCCTTCTTCCTCCTCCTCCTCCTCCTCCTCCTCCTCCTTCTCCTCCTCCTCTTTCCCACAATTCCCACAGCACTGTCAAACTATTTACTAAGATTGTATTACTATTCTTCTTCTTATCCTTTCTATTAACTATCTCCTTTTCTACTTATGACTATAACTTTATTGCTGGTATCCTTACGGTTTATATTTTTTTATTTAGTTTCCTAGTATGATTTTCATTGATTGCTTATTTAGTATCCTATAACTATTGCTAAATGTTGTATCTTATGACTCATGGTGAATGTATTTATGATGACTATGATCATGATTTATCACTTATACCTTTTACGTACACTGAGAGCTTATGCACCAAAGACAAATTCCTTGTGTGTCCAATCACACTTGGCCAATAAAGAATTCAATTCAATTGAACTTTTCTCCTCCTCCTCCTCCAGAGCCCTGAAAAAGATCCCTCTGTTTTTCCAGGGCAAAGTTTTACGATCTCCACTCTAACATAAATTCCGATTGAAACCTGGCAGCCGTATAAGCAGAGCCGTAACAAATCACAGCTTCTCTCTTCTGCCTGGCGTTGTTACAGGAGGACCAATATGGGCCCTTGTGCCTGGCGATGGCTTTGTGCTCTTCTCCTCATGCATTACATTGCTTCTCTGAATAGAATAGAATAGAATAGAATAGAATAGAATAGAATAGAATAGAATAGAATAGAATAGAATAGAATAGAATAGAATAGAATTTTTTATTGGCCAAGTGTGATTGGACACACAAGGAATTTGTCTTGGTGCATATGCTCTCAGTGTACATAAAAGAAAAGATATGTTGATCAAGGTACAACATTTACAACACAATTGATGGTCAATATATCAATATAAATCATAAGGATTGCCAGCAACAAGTTATAGTCATACAATCATAAGTGGAAAGAGATTGGTGATGGGAACTATGAAACGATTAATAGTAGTGCAGATTCAGTAAATAGTCTGACAGTGTTGAGGGAATTATTTGTTTAGCAGAGTGATGGCCTTCGGGAAAAAACTGTTCTTGTGTCTAGTTGTTCTGGTGTGCAGTGCTCTGTAGCATCATTTTGAGGGTAGGAGTTGAAACAGTTTATGTCTTGGATGTGAGGGATCTATAAATATTTTCACGGCTCTCTTCTTGATTCATGCAGTATACAGGTCCTCTGGAACACGGAGGGGTCTGAACGGCTTAATGATCATTTCCTGTCTTCCTTTGTCCTGCAGAAAAGGGGGTGGGGAAAGTTACCTTTTTAAAGGCACATCTATGATTTAGTGGCGACTCTCTAATTGTCCTTCTGAGTCACAGGGTACCAACCCTCCTTGCCTTCTGGCGCGAGATATATAGTTATTACTCCAGTCAGCCCTGATCCTGGGGTTATACGGTTCTTTTAAAAGCTTCATATTTTATTCTTTCAGGATCGCTGAGATATTTTTATGTGGAAGGGGGCAGGAAGCTCAGCCTTCTCCTCCCTTTGGGCACAGAGGTTTGGAAGTAGCGGCTGCTGGACGCCACTCCTAAAACAAGATTTTTGACCAACATTCAGACATTGGTACCCTGGTTAAAGAAGAGCCGGTCATTTTCCAGCTGTGGGTTGTAAAAGGGGAAGATAGGCAAATGTGGGAGCTTTGGTGCTCTCTGAGCTGGGTGGTTTTCTTGCAGATGTTTCATTACCCAGCTAGATAACATCCTCAATGCTAGAAGAAAATGGGGGGGGGTGTTTGCAGAGTGGAGGAAAAGGGAGGAAGAAGAAGGGAAGGGGAAGGCCGTGGGGTCCTTGGTGCTCTCTGAGCTTGGTGGTTTTCTTGCAGATATTTCATTACCCAACTAGGTTACATCATCAGTGCTTAGAGGGATGTGCAGAGAGGAGGAGAAAGAGGAGGAGGACTGTGTGATCCTTGGTGCTCTCTGAGCTTGGTGGTTTTCTTGCAGATATTTCATTACCCAAGCTAGGTAACATCGTTAGTCCTAGCACTGATGATGTTACCTAGTTGGGTCATGAAAGGCTTGCAAGAAGACAACCAATTTCAGGAAGCACCAAGGACCCTGTAGTCATCGTTGTTGTCCTCCTCCTCCTCCACTTATCCACAAACCCACTCTATGCTAACCCTGATGACGTTACCTAGTTGGGTCATGAAAGGCTTGCAAGAAAATGGCCAATTTCAGAAAGCACCAAAGACCTCTGGAATGGGGTGGGAATGGAGATTTTGCAGTATCCTTCCCCTACCACACCCACCAAGCCATGCCCACAGAACTGGTAGTAAAAAAATAATAATCCCATCACTCCCCCCCCCATTATAGTTATCTAATATGTGAAGCGACTATATGGAGTCTGTTGATGTAGAACTCTCCATTAGTCAAGAATTGTGCCATTTCTTAAAGAGATCTGATTACAGTAAAGTTTCTATGTGAAGCTCCTCCAAGTGAAGAGGACTCTGGGATGATTAAAAGCGTAGTGATTCATGGAGTCTACTCATACATTTAAAAATAATAATAATAATCGAACCACATGCGGCAGAGTATGAATCATACACGTATCAACAGTGAGAGGAAGATCTAACCTGGATTTAACTAGCTGTAGAAATATTTGAGGAACCCCATCGAAGCACGGTCCATCCTGCAAGAGGTTTATCATTCGTCGTAACTGCTGATATAGTTCTACAGAGGAATTATTGAGTCTGTCATCTGCACCTCCATAACTGTCTGGTTTGGTTCTGCAAACCAACAAGACAGATACAGACTTCAGAGGATCATTAGAACTGCAGAATAAACAATTACTACCAACCTGCCTTCCATGGAGGACCTGTATACTGCACGAGTCAAAAAGAGGGCTGTGAAAATATTTACAGACCCCTCGCATCCTGCACATAAACTGTTTCAACTTCTACCCTCAAAATGAGGCTATAGGGCTCTGCACACCAGAACAACAAGACACAAGAACAATTTCTTCCCGAATGCCATCACTCTGCTAAACAAATAATTCCCTCAACACTGTCAAACTATTTACTAAGTCCGCACTACTATTAATCTTCTCATCGTTCCTATCACCCATCTCCTCCCACTTATGACTGTAACTTTGTTGTTTATATCCTTACGATTTATAGTGACTGTTTCCTAATATGATTTGATTGTTTATTTGTACCCTATGACTATCATTAAGTGTTGTACCTTATGATTCTTGATGAACGTATCTTTTCTTTTATGGAAGAGCTTCTGGAACGAGCTTCCCCCGAGTTTACGCCAAATACCTGACCTTTGGACATTCCGTTGCGAACTGAAGACACATCTTTTCATTCGCGCGGGGCTGGCTTGAACTGAATTTTATTAATTTTAAATTTTTATTAACTAATTTTAAATGGGGTTTTTAGTTTAGTATATTTTAACCTATCAGGCTAATTTTAAAATAAGTTTTTAATCTGCATTTTAGATGGTATATTGTATTGTCTGTTTTATTTTTGCCTGTACACCGCCCTGAGTCCTTCGGGAGAAGGGCGATATAAAAATCAAATAAATAAATAAATAAATAAATGTACACTGAGAGCATATGTACCAAGACCGGTTCTCTGAACCACCCGCCCCCATCGCTACCAGATTTATTTTATTTATTTATTTTATTTATTTATTTTGTCATAACAATATATGTAGGTATCATACAAAAAGATTATATAATATATAAACACATATATGGGTAAATATAAGGAGGTATAAGCATATATGTATATAGGAAGAAGAAAAGAAAAACAATAGGACAGGAACGGTAGGCACGTTTTGTGCGCTTATGCACGCCCCTTATGGTCCCCTTAGGAATGGGGTGAGGTCAATAGTAGACAGTTTTTGGTTGAAGATTTTAGGATTATGGGAAGAGACCACAGAGTCAGGTAAAGTATTCCAAGATCAGCTGATCCGGTCTAAACTGGGAGCATTTCACCCCTGGATAGCAATAGTACACTTACATTAACAAGCCATTGCAATGGGGTCCAGTGACATAGCAGGTCCTGTAAGGATGGTTCTAACCCAAAGGCCCCCGATCTCATCTCAGCCACACTTTTTATACTTTGTATTACCGACATACATGCTTCACAATTTCACTTCCTTGTTCTTTCTTACTGACCCTCACTTTCTGCAACCCCCCCTTTACATTTGAAACTCTCAGCCATTTGTTACTTTCAGTTCCTTATTTCCCACAGTTTCATTCTTCCTGTTCTAAATGTATCCGCAGAAGTACCATGCTTTTTGGAGTAGGATACACTTCCCCCTGCTCAAAAGAGGGTGGAAATGTCAGGGCATCTCATAGACTAAATATGGCCATTTTTGGCCTCCTGAACATACACACACACACACCACGCATCCCATTTTTGAAAAAAAACAGGATGCGCAGAGGGCTTGGGAGGCCTGCAGAGTGCTCGTGGGGACTAGGGAGGGTAAAAACCAGATACATGGGGCAGGGGTGAAATGCTCTCGGTTTGAACCGGATCACAAGATCCAGTAGCGATGGGGGTGGGTAGTTCAGAGAACCAGTAGCAAAAATCCCTCCCCCCCCACCACCACCCATGCCTCGTTGTTCCTCTTCTCTGTCCCTGAAGCTCTTGGTGGTGATATAGCTGCAAACAGCCTTAAATGACTGCGGTGGCACTTCAAAGAGCCACACTACAGCTGATCAGTGCTGTAGGCGGCTAGTAGACCGGTGCCTCTATTTTTAAGGAAGGTAGACTGGTGCCTTCCAAAAAAAGGCAATTAGTAGACCGGTGCCTCTATTTTTAAAGAAGGTAGACCGGTGCGCTCCCAAAAAAAGGCAATTAGTAGACCGGTGCCTCTATTTTTTAAAGAAGATAGACCGGTGTGCTCCTAAGTTTTGTATACTTTATTATTTTTATTATTTATTATTATTGGCCATGCCCATTCAGTCACCTGACCACCAAGTCATGCCCACCAAATTAAGCCACGCCCACAGAAGCGGTAGGAAAAATGTTTAGATTTCACCCCTGATGTGGCGGGTTTGGGAGGCCAAAAACAGGCCCATTTTTCACAAAAACGGGACACCCAGAGGATTTGGGTTGGGGAGGGCAAAAACTGGCTGCTGGGGGCTGGGGGCTGGGGACTGGGGAGCTGGGGAGGGCAAAAACTGGCTGCTCAGAGGCCAAAAACTTTTTTTTTCTTGGTTTCCTCTTCAAAATCTTGGTGCGTCTTATACTCCAGTGCGTCTTATAGTCCAAAAAATACAATACATACTTATCACACAAGTCAGCGCTTTAGAAATATTTCTAGTACATTTTGCAATTATGTTCATTTAAAACTTTGGTTCATTAAGGCCTGCAAACATACACCTAGTCCTTATTACCTTAACTTTTAAATGGGATATTTTTTCTTTTTCTCACACATTCTATCCATCAGTTCTAGGAAAGTGATATAATGTTCGACCCATGACAGAAATTATTCAGGTTCAGAATCTTGGGGAGTTATTATAAATCTGAGAACTATTGAAAATTTTAGGTTCAGCACCATGGAGAGCATCCATGCAGTCAATGGGTAGGCAGGTTCTCCAGCATTTCTCAGAAGATGTAATTAAAGTCACCCCAACTGAAGTTATTAATGCTTACTGGAACCATTAATATAACTTATCTGCACTTCTTTGGGTGAAAAAAATTCAACTTATTATATTTGATAAATCAGATAGCAAATCTGGAAAAGAAAATCTGTCATTTTTCCTAAAAATTCTCATATTTCTTCTTTGGAAACTACTTTCAAAGGAGAAGATAATTTTTCCTAAAAATTCTCCTGGGTGAATTGTGATGTTCTTTCTCCCATTAAGTGATGAAGCAAATAATGCACAAATGCCCAATATTGTGCAATCTTATCTCAAGGCCCACTGACTTTGCACATCTCCATGCCATCTCAAAGAAACTGCATCCAGTTTTGGTCACCACGATGTAAAAAAAAAGATGTGGAGACTCTAGAAAGAGTGCAAAAAAAGAACAACAAAGATGATTAGGGGACTGGAGGCTAAAACATACAATGAACGATTGCAGGAATTGTCTAATTTTGGGGGGTTTTTTTGAATTTATATCTCGCCCTTCTCCAAAGACTCAGGGCGGCTTACACTGTGTTAAGCAATAGTCTTCATCCATTTGTATATTATATACAAAGTCAACTTTATTGCCCCCAACAATCTGGGTCCTCAGTTTACTTATCTTATAAAGGATGGAAGGCTGAATCAACCTTGGGCCTGGTGGGACTTGAACTTGCAGTAATTGCAAGCAGCTGTGTTAATAACAGACTGTCTTAGTCTGCTGAGCCACCAGAGGTTTAATGAAAAGAAACACTGGGGTGACATGATAGCAGTGTTCCGAAAGCTCAAGGGTTACCTGAATCAAAGAAGACTGAATCAAGCTATTCTCCAGAGCACCCGAGGGCAGGACAAGAAGCAACGGGTGGAAACTAATCAAGGAGAGAAGCAACTTAGAACTAAGGAGAAATTTCCTGACAGTGAGAAGAAGTAACCAGTGGAACAAGTTGCCTCTAGAAGTTGTGAATGCTCCAACACTGGTAGTTCTTAAGAAGCAATTGGATAACCATTTGTCTGAAATGGTATAGGGTTTCCTGCCTCAGCAGGGGGTTGGATTAGAAGACCTCCAAGGTCCCTTCCCACTCTGTTATTCTAATCTACAAATCTTCCCATCACTGCTGCTAAAAGAGACTTGCTTTTTCACTTGGAAAATTTGGTGGTGGGGGGGAATCATTTATCAGATTTCTCTCCTCCCCACCCCTTCACATTGGTTGGAGAAATTCACAAGGCCATTTGTAAGGGGCAAGTGTGAAGCTTGGAAATCAATGGATGTGCCTGTGTTCATTCATCTATTCTTCAGATACAGTCATATTGAGTTGCTCTTAAAAGCACAGTTGAGTACTTTAAACCTGATGGTGCATCACGTGATCCCTAGCACAGCTGTTACTCTTCAGTTGTCATCTGAAGTTCATGGGCATCTGAGGGGAATCAAGAGACGTTGAGTGCCAGGATGTTAATGTTAGGGTTCCAAGGAACATCCCCAATGAAATAAAGCTCTGAGGCTTGAGGTTCCTCAAAGCTCCAATTTATTAGAGATGTCAGGTTGGCAGAGCTGGGAAAACCCGAAACTGAAAGCTTCCAGTTGACAGTTCACAGCCCTGCCCCACATCCACAAGTTCATCACACTGTCCAATTAACTCTTCACACTCAATTGGATACAATCTTCAGGCAGTCTACATCAGACTCAGGCAAAAGTCCTTGAATACGGAATGTTGTTATGACTAACTTTCTACCGCTCCAACAACAACCCCCTCCCAACTTTCCCAGCTAAAATATGTGGCAGTTAAGAAGCAAAAAGAAAATTGCCTTCCAAAACTGACAGTTAACATGAAAATGCAAAGCAAGCTGACTCCAGTTTGTAATTCATATTGTGTGCAGGAGGACATCATAATGCATGAAACCTCGTGTCTTCTATTGGATCCTTACGATCAAGCTGATCCCTCACACCAAAACACACCTCTTTCTTTTCTAATTTAACTTAGTGCACCTGCGTAAGGTTTGCCAATTGCACAGTGGGAGATAGGGCAGCGCTCCAGAGGGTCAACGTCATTGCCCAGAGAATCATTCGTTGCCCTCTCCCCTCTTTGGAAGAGCTTGATAGCTCCCACTGCCTTAAGAAAGTTCAAAACAGTATTAAAGATCCATCTCACCCTGGGCACCCTTTTTTTTTTTTTGAACTATTACCATCTGGCAGACGGTACAGGGCAATAAAAACAAGGACAAATAGGCTGAAAAACAGCTTCTATCCCAGAGCAGTAATTATATTGAATTCTACTTTATAGTGTAATATTAAGACAGTATCAGGGGTTTTCAATTCAATTGTATAAATAGAATGTGAAGGAAGTATGTTTTTGTTTTATTTTTATAATTTTCTTATCTTGGATGTACACTGAAGATGGCATTTCATTTTGTTGTACAAGGTGCAATGACACTAAACTAAGCTAAACTAAGCTAAGCTAAGCCAAACTAAACTAAACTAAACTAAACTAAACTAAACTAAACTAAACTAAATTGAACTGAACTGAACTGAACTAAACTAATACCCAGAGAAAGAAAAAATGGAAAATGCTATTGTCTTAAAACAAAACTTTACTTTTTAGCACTTTACTTCTGGGAACATAGCTTCCTTTTTCTTTTCTTTTTTCTTTTTCTTTTTTGACTTGGTTGAGCTTTCTTCGCAGGAATTTCCATTTTATTGCGAGACGTGGTCTTTGATGTACTCTTTATTATACCTACCTGAATGGATTCTTCCAACTAATCCTGTAATTAAAATTTAATATAAGTATAAGAATACATTATTGCCATAATTACATGGTGCTATTTTGGCATACGGATGAACTCTGAAGTCTGAAAATGAAAGGGTTTTTCTGCCCCCATTTTCATAGCCTGGTGAGATAAACACAGGAGCCAAATGTACTGAGATATTAATTAGAACTATGGAGTGCCAGACGTATAAGAAGAGGATCCCATCAGAGGTAGTATTGCAGCCGGTTCGGACCGGTTCACCTGAACTGGTAGCGGAAATCGCAGGAGGGCCTACCCACCCGCCAGGCTCTATATCATTCTATTTAGGCACTTTTTGAGGCCAGGCACTTGCACGGAAGATGCACACAAAAGCAAAGTGCATGCATGGAAGCCAGGCATACATGCAAGCCGGGTGCACACGTGCACAAAGCAAGCATGCTGTTGTGTCTGTGCCCCCCCGAGCCAGCCCTGCTGCCAGAAAGTGACTTGGAAAGTGAGGGGGAAGGGCCGTCAGGATTTACCTCGGGAGCACCGGCTTCCCTGGCTCAGCTCCAGGAGCCAGAAACAAGCCAGGTGGAAGAGATAATGAGGCCTCCATCCCCTGACTCTTCCCCCCCAGGCCACGCCTTCAGACCCAGCTAATGGCAATCAGGCTTGGTTGAACTCTAGGTTTCGTAGGCAGGAGAGGAGGGAACAACAGAAGCAAGGGTGGGGGAGCCACACCTCACAGGATATAAAAGGCAGAGAGAGCTGCTGTGTGCAAATCCACTGATTGACTAAGAGCTGAAGTTTGTTCCTGGGTGACTCACCAGCATCATGGAAGATAACGAAGGCTCTTGGCAGATGCTGGCTATTCTGCTGCCAGAGCAGATAGTGCTGGCTAATTAAGCCATCATTCAGATGGAGGCGAGGGAGGACAGAAACATGCATGCACACCAGAGGTGGGTTTCAGCAGGTTCTGACCAGTTCCGGAGAACCGGTAGCAGAAATTTTGGATAATTCGGAGAACCGGTAGTAAAAATTCTGATTAGCCCAGCCCCCATCTATTCTCTGCCTCCCAAGTCCCAGCTGATCGGGAGGGAATGGAGATTTTGCAGTATCCTTCCCCCAGGAGTGGGGTGGGAATTGGAGATTTTACAGTATCCTTCCCCTGCCACGCCCACCAAGCCACACCCACAGAACCAGTAGTACAAAATTTTGAAAACCCACCACTGGTGCACGCGATGAACCGGTAGCAATGTAATACAAAATCCACCACTGGATCCCATGATTGCAAGCTGCTCTCCATTAGATTAGATTTTAAATTTATATGGGATTTTAATGGGTTTTATTATTTACTATTTATATTGCTTTTTAATAATCTGGCTAGGTAGAATAAGTTTTTTAATTGTTACTTTAATCTGTATTTATATGTATTTTTACTTGCCTGTGAACCGCCCTGAGTCCCTAGGGAGATAGGGCGGTATATAAATGTGAACAAATAAATAAATAAATAAATAAATAAATAAGAGATCCAGTTTCTGAGGCATAACCTGCCCACCTTTTCAATCAATTCAGTTTAGCTTTGGGGTTCGAGTGCCAAGAAGACTCCAGATTAATCTAGGGATTCATAACTTTTCTAACACAAAGCCTGCCAGAAGCGGAGCTGATACCTCACTTCTGGCAACATCTACTGCCGAATGACCGTTAACATGAATGAGGTCCAGATAGCATTCAACCATCCCCAAAGGGGGAAAAAAATCCATAGTGTGGATTACAGTTATTTTCTCAAAAGTGCAACGTGAGAGAAATTTATCTTTCATCTTTAAAAGGCTTCTGGGAATAGCCACATAGTTGGGCTTTTTTTAAAAAAAAAAAAAGTTTTGAAATTGGCCCATTCCTGAGCTTGAAATTTTTCTCTTGATTCTTTTTCCTTTTTAGATTTCAATGCTTCAGGCGGGACTAGATTTAGATTAGATTTAGATTTATTAGATTTTTATACCGCCCTTCTCCCGAAGGACTCAGGGCGGTTCACAGCCAGAATAAAACAACAATAATATACACAGTAAAACAATAATTAAAAAACTTATGGAATATAAAGCCAGATTTTAAAACCATTTAAAATCATAAAATCAGTAGCAGTCGGTAGCAGTAGGCGGTCCCATAAGTAACCCGGCCCTAAGCCATGGAGCACTTTAAAGGTAGTAACCAAAACCTTGAAGTGCACCAGAAAGACCACAGGTAGCCAGTGCAGCCTGCGCAGGAGTGGTGTTACATGGGAGCCACGAGTGGCTCCCTCTACTACCCGCGCAGCTGCATTCTGCACCAACTGGAGCCTCCGGGTGTTCTTCAAGGGGAGCCCCATGTAGAGGGCAAATTTAGACTAGAACTCGCTGTCTCCTTGTGATTGGCTTAGGTGTGAAACCCAGCTGGCTTTCACACCTAAGGCAGGACTAGAGTTCACAATCTTTTGATTGCTCACTTGATGCCTTAACTACGAGACCACACTGGCTCTCCGATTCTGTTTTCAAATTGCTCGGGAGATTGGTTGCATCAGGAATCTCGCTTTCCCCAAGACGGTTATGGGTTTTCTTCCATCCGCTGGTCTCTCCTAGCAACCTTCTCCCTATAATAGAGGGCAGGGGGTTATTTTTCTCTGCCTCCCGCATCAATGGACGAAGCAGCTTTGTCTGGTGTTCAGCTTCTGCTGCTTAATATTTAGGAATATCTTCCTTCCATAACCCACTGCCTGCAATTATCCTTACAAGAACAGCTCATTTGATGCTTTCTTTGACGCTCCGCCGAGGCGCTCTATATTATTATTTTCAAATCAATGTTGAAATGGATAATTTATATGCGCCGGTGAGCTTTAGTCAAAAAATTCACAATGCCGCTAAAAATATCTATTGTGCCAATGGGTAAATCCTAGCAAGTCACTGAATCAAAAGGAGCATGACAGAGGTGACTGGGGGATGTAATGGGAACAATTAAGCTGTTTTCTGTTTTCATTGTAAGAGAGGGGGGTGGGAGAAAGCTGATGTTTCTTGCCTAACTTGAAAAACACACACACACACAAAAAGAATCCGTTTCTTGTTCTGATGGCAACCGCTATAATTTCTTCAATAGCTAATTAATTCTGACACCTCCAGCTACACATCAGAAAGCTCTAAATATTCAGGGAGTGATTTGTACCTGATCTGCAAGAGTCTCCAGATTTGCTTTTGTTGTTTAAAATTCAGTTTTGGTGGGGGGAAAAAAAGGCTGAAATGTAAAGGCAGATTGCGGTTCTCAGGAGCCCCTGCTGATATAATTTGTAGGAAGGGAGAGGATGGCAGGGTAGACTCTCAAAAATCAGGAGGCAGACAGCACAAGGCGTCGTAATGTGGACCAAGGGAATGATGCCATGTGATGGTGTGTGTGTGTGTGTGTGTGTGATGTTTTAGGCTGTAGGAACACTGCCTCATCTAATCACGGAATCATAAAATTATAGACGCATAGAATCATGCAATTATGAAATCATGGAACTATTGTATCATGGAACCATAAAATTATAGAATCGTAGAATCATGGAATTATGAAATTATGGAACCATGGTATCAAAGAATCATGGAATTATGAAATCATGGAACCGTGGTATCATGGAATCATATAATTATAGAATCGTAGAATCATGGAATTATGAAATGATGAAACCATGGTATCAAAGAATCATGGAATTATGAAATTATGGAACCGTGGTATCATGGAATCATAAAATTATAGAATCATAGACTCATGGAATTATGAAATTATGAAGCCAAAGAATCATAGAATTATGGAATTATGGAATGATGGTATCAAAGAATCATAGAATTATGAAATTATGGAACGATGGTATTAAAGAATCATGGAATTATGGAATTATGGAACCATGGTATATGATCATGGTATTATGAATTCATGGAAGCATGGTATCATGGAATCATAGAATCATAGAATTGGAAGGGACCTTGGAGGTCTTCTAGTCCAATCCCCAAATCCTCATACAGCCTACCGTTCTTGTCCTATTGTTCCCTTTATTATATCAAATTAATATAGCTAATGCATATTCTTTACTTATATATATATATATATTTTCTTCATGATATGTTTTTTTTTACTTATGACAATGTTTGTGTATACTGTTGTGACAAAATGAAATAAAAAAAAATTTGTTGTTCAATCTTCTCTTGAAAACTTCCTATAATGGATCAGCCATAATTCCAGGAGACAAGCTCTTGGCACTGCTGATTCATTCTCACTGCCAGGAAATTCCTCCTTATTTCCAGGTTGGGTCTCCCTCTGGCGAACGTCCATCTATAGCTTCTTGTCCTGGCCTTAGATGCTTTGGAGAATAAATCTACACCCTTTTCCCGGTGGCCACCCTTCAAGTATTGGAAGGCAACTATCATAACATAACATAACATCAGAGTTGGAAGGGACCTTGGAGGCCTTCTAGTCCAACCCCCTGCCCAGGCAGGAAGCCCTACACCATCTCAGTCAGATGGTTATCCAACATTTTCTTAAAAATTTCCAGTGTTGGAGCATTCACAACTTCTGAAGGCAAGTCGTTCCACTTATTAATTATTCTAACTGTCAGGAAATTTCTCCTTAGTTCTAAGTTGCTTTTTTCTTTGATCAGTTTCCACCTGTTGCTTCTTGTTCTACCCTCAGGTGCTTTGGAGAATAGCTTGACTCCCTCTTCTTTGTGGCAGCCCCTGAGATATTGGAACACAGCTATCATGTCTCCCCTAGTCCTTCTTTTTATTAAACTAGACATACCCAGTTCCTGCAACCGTTCTTCATATGTTTTAGCCTCCAGTCCCCTAATCATCTTTGTTGCTCTTCTCTGCACTCTTTCTAGAGTCTCAACATCTTTTTTACATTGTGGCGACCAAAACTGGATGCAATATTCCAAGTGTGGCCTTACCAAGGCATTATATAGTGGTACTAACATTTCACGTGATCTTGATTCTATCCCTCTGTTTATGCAGCCCAGAATCATGTCTCCCCTTAGTCTTCTCTTCATTAAGCAAAAACATTAAGCTAATTCCCTTAGCTGCTCATCATAGATTCACCAGATCTCTTATCTTCTTTGTACTTCTTCTCTGCACTCTTTATTTATAAATGCTAATGGAAATTCTAGTTCAGGTTTTTTTCCCCCGCCTTGCTAGTTTTCCCAATGCAAAGTTTGGTTTCTTCTGTGCAAAAGGGCTTCATAGGTTACTCCCTTTCGCGATAAACATACGCTAAGTACAGCATAAAAGCTTTCTGATTAGAATGCTGGTCCATGGTTCTTTCACAGCCGAGTGCAACAGCCACATTCGGTCATAATTAACTTATGTACAATCAAAGAATCCAGCTTGGGCCTCATCCAATGTATCAGAGAAAGGCATTAGCCAAGGAATGCCCTCCTGATACTTTGGAGGCAGTGCAAGTTACCACTGAAGTACCCGACAAATCAATTGAAACAAAGAAATAGGACCAGTTCCATTGCTTTAGATCGGATCCTCTTCCATTAATGCATTGCCACAAAGTAATGGTGTACCTTTACAAAGCAACCAAAATAACAACAACCCAAAATATACTATCAGTGATTTGGACTTCCATCAGCTGTGCTTCTCTCCAGTGGTGAAATTCAAGGGGTTTTCTTACTACCAATTCTATGGGCGTAGCTTGGTGGGCCTGGCTTGGTGGGAATGGCAGGGGAAGGATATTGGAAAATCCCCATTCCCTCTCCACTCCAGGGGAAGGATACTGCAAAATCTCCATTCCCACCCCACTCCAGGGGAAGGATACTGCAAAATCCCCATTACCTCTCCACTCCACTCCAGCGGAAGGATACTGCAAAATCCCCATTCCCACCCCTCTCCAGGGGAAGGATACTGCAAAATCCCCATTCCCACCCCACTCTGAGGTCAGCCAGCATTTGCCGATTCTCTGAACTTCTCAAAATTTCCGCTACCCGTTCTCCGAACTACTCAAAGTTTCCGTCACCGGTTCTCCAAACTACTCAAAATTTCCGCTACCGGTTCTCCAAAACCCATCAGAACCTGCTTGATTTCACCCTTGCTTCTCTCCCTTTGTTTGAAAGTTATGGCTGTTGTCCCACCTAGAAATACTTAGCTTTTATTGTGGGGTGGTTTTTTTTCTCTTTGCGGGCGTGAAAATTGTCAGCTGCAGATTGAAAAAAAAAACTGAATAGATAAGTCCACTTCATGCAACATAAGGTCATCAGCTGTACCGGGAAATTCACCCGATGTTTCCTGAATTCAGATGCAGCGATGACCTTTCCTGTTTTTCGTGTGCAGTGGCACGACAACGAGCTGGTTGTCTCACAACGCTTCCTGGTCGGTATCAGTAGTTGTGACTACGCTCTGCAATATTTATTTATTTATTTAGCAAAAACAAACAAACAAACCTTTTGGAACACAAAGGTCACACCTCAGAAGTAATCAAAACTTCAGGCTGATAAAGGTGATCGGGCCAGGGAACCTCATTTTGGTGTTCTAAATAAGCAGAATGCAAAACAATCAGATCCTTTTTCCAGTTCATTTCTCTTAATAAATAGTTGGAAACACTTGCTGGCATGCGAGTACCAGGTTGGAAATCTAAAACAGTGCAGTACAAAGCAGAGGTGCGATACACATACTGTAGCAGCCGGTTCGACCAGCACTGGAAATGTGAGCGCATGCGTGCCTCGCATTCACTTCGATCAGGCGTGCCGTCCTCACGTGCGTGTGGTGCAGTGGTGGGATTCAAATAATTTAACAACCGGTTCTCTGCCCTGATGATTTCTCCCAACAACCAGTTCACCAAACTGTTCGGAAAGTTAACAGCCGGTTCTCCCGAAATGGTGCGAACCGGCTGAATCTCACCACTGGTGTGGTGTCACAAAACATGGCAATTCGTCGTGCGCGCCAGCCACACATGCATTCAGCATCAAAAACACAGTGATATAGGACAGGATTCCTGTTGTGTCTGTGCCCCCTGAGCCGGCCCTCCTGCCAGAAAGTGACTTGGACAGTGAGGGGGAAGGGCCGTCAGGATTTACCTCAGGAGCACCAGCTTCCCTGGCTCAGATCCAGGAGCCAGAAGCAGGCCAGGTGGAAGAGATAACGAGGCCTCCGTCCCCTGATTCTTCCCCCCCCAGGCCACGCCTGCAGACCCAGCTGATGGCAATCAGGCTTGGTTGAACCCTAGGTTTTGTAGGCAGGAGAGGAGGGAACAACAGAAGCAAGGGTGGGGCAGGCCTAGGAAGTGCTGAGTCATGGAGCCACACCCCACAGGATATAAAAGGCAGCGAGAGCTGCTGTTTCTCTTTGTAACAGGCAAATCTACTGATTAACTAAGAGCTGAAGTTTGTTTCTGGGTGACTCACCGGCATCAAGGGAGATAACAGAGACACTTGGCATACGCTCACTATTTTGCTGCCAGAGCTGATAGTGCCAGCTAATTAAGCCATCATTCGGACGGAGATGAGGGAGGACAGAACAATTGCACCCTGGCAGGTGCGCAGGGGTGGGGGCACCCATCCGCAGGTCACCACTACCGGTTCGCCCGAACTGGCCTGAACCGGCTGAATACCAACTCTGGTACAAAGGCGTCAAGTTGAAACAAATGCAACGCCCCTCCTTTCACGCCGATCATATAAAACACAATAAAAAAATAATGCAAAATATTTTTTGGTGGCGGGAGGTATAAGAACTAGGGTCAACCTATTTTCCAAAGTACCCAAAGGCCAGACAAGGAATCATCATCATCATCTTTTAATGACCCTGTAATCCCTTGCAGGATGGACAACTGAATGGAGCTGAGTGTTTACTGGCCGGATGCCCTTCCTGTCGCCAATGCGGAGCTATATTCAGCAGATATATTCTCACTGTGACGAGAGAACTATCTGCCTCTACCTAGGATCGAACTCACAGCCCTCCTGATTGTGAGGTGAGAGCTCCACCTCTAGGCCACTGCACCATTCAAAGGCCAGATAAGGAATAATGGATGGAAACTGATCAAGGAGAGATTAAACCTGGAAATAAGGAGAAATTTTCTGACAGTGAGAAAAATCAACCAATGGAACAGAAGTTGCCTTCTGAAGTTGTGGGAGCTTCATCACTGGAACTTCATCACTTTCTTTCTGTCCAGTCAGAAATGGTGTAGGATTTCCTGCTTGGGCAGAAGGTTCGACTAAATGACCTACAAGGACCTTTCCAATTCTGTTATTCTGTTATACTTCTTGCAGCCACACGCTGAGGAAAAAAAAGTTGGACCAGATTGATTTTCGTGACCTGAAATGAAGCTCTGCAATCTGAAATGATCGTTGAGAATCAACTTCTGGTTCTTGTTCCTTTCTGTGAGAAAACACACTGTACTACAATGATGCAAAGCATCTCATTAGCTTCCAAGAGATTCGCGTCACTGCAGCACCACAGCGCTGCCAGCCAGCCAGCCAGCCAGCCAGCGTTCTCCTTGACACAACTTCAAATCTATCACACACGTCGTTCCCACTGGAAATAATTCCCCGTTGCAAATGTATTTGTCACGAGTGAAATGAGCTGAAAGGGCACCGCCGATGTAACTCGGAGGAAGGTACGGTTCCCACACCGAGTGGGTGACTGGCACGCATCAACTGAGAATGTCACTTTTTTAAAAGTTGCCCTTGGATGGGGCATCATCCTCCATCAAAGCGGCAGCTGGATGACAGGAAAATTAGAAAGGCATCTACAACGGCCTTGGCTTGACACATCAAGAAAGCAAAACGTTGCTCAAGCAGATTTTAAAGAACTCTATTTTCTGCTCCCAAAAGGTTATCGGTTGCAGCTTTTTCATGCTGATGATTTTTTGTTGTTGTTGTTATTGTTTACAAAGCTCATGCCGGTTCATTTTCCAAGATAGCAACACTCCGCTCTTTGGTTGAGCAGTTTGTTGATCAGCGAAGCAAGCCGATCGATGGTAATGAAATAACTCTGCAAATTAGAAAAAAATGTATCAGAAGAAATAAGGATGTATACCGCTCCTTACTGATTAGGAGAGCAACTTTCTCTTTTTAATTTTCAATCCTTAGTTAGGAAAACACAACATTCTTGTTACTTGCTACTGCTGTCATATACTCTTAGAGAAGTTGGCTGGGGTTTACACACCTCATTAATTCATGCTGGCTAAATATGTTTGATTGAAACCTAGATGCAACCAGTGGTGGGATTCAAATAATTTAACAACCGGTTCTCTGCCCTAATGATTTCTTCCAACAACCAGTTCACCAAACTGCTCAGAAAGTTAACAACCGGTTCTCCCGAAGTAGTGCAAACTGGCTGAATCCCACCACTGGATGCAACGTAATAACAGCAGCAAGAGTTGTTTTTGCACAAAACTGGAAAGCAGAGAAAATACCCCGGAAGGAGAAATTATTTAAAAAAAAATTAGACTGTGAAGAAATGAATAGATTAACTTTGATAATCAAAGAAAAAGGGGATTCAGAATATTTTAAGATATGGGACCAATTTTACCATTGGTTAGCGAAAAGATATAGATAAGTAATGGATAATTATGCAAGAAAATGGTATAGTTAGAATATTGTATTTGTAAAAAACGGCAATAGATTAAACTGAAGTGAAGAAAGTAGAACAACAAAAAGATGGAGCCATGAAGAAAACACGGAAGAAATGACTGATGTACTAAATGCTTGTTTGTCCATAAAATAAAAAACGTTTTATACAAAAAAAAAAAACACCAATCACAGTCACTGCAAGATTAGATTTTTCTCTGTAAAATAAATGTTAGGTTTTTGAAGTGGAAAAAAAAAAGAAGAAAGAAACCGAGATGCTGTGGTTTGGAAACCATGGTTTAGGCCCACGATGGCGAACCTATAGCACGAATGCCAGAAGTAGCATGGAGGGCCAACTCTCTGGGAATGCAAGCCGTCACTTGTTGCTTCTCCAGGTTTCGGCGCACCGATCAGCTGGTTTTCATGCGCGTGGGCACGCTGGAAATCGGAAGAGCAGCTCCCCGGTGCGCATGCGTGCACCTAGAAGATGATCTTCCGGTTTTTGCTGTGCATACCGGCCAGCTGTTCTTTACACACGCATGTGCGCCAGGGGTGAAATCCAGCAAGTTCTGACAGGTTCTGGAGAACCGGTAGCAGAAATTTTGAGCAGTTCAGCGAACCGGCAGCTGAAATTTTGAGTAGTTTAGAGAACCAGCAAATGCCACCTCTGGCTGGCCCCAGAGTGCGGTGGGAATGGAGATTTTGCAATAACCTTCCCCCAGGAGTTGGGAGGGAATGGAGATTTTTGCAGTATCCTTTCCCCGGAGTTGGGTGGGAATGGGGATTTTGCAGTATCCTTCCCCTGGAGTGGGGTGGGAATGGGGATTTTGTAGTATCCTTCCCCTGGAGTGGGGTGGGAATGGGGATTTTGCAATAGCCTTCCCCCAGGAGTGGGGTGGGAATGGGGATTTTGCAGTATCCTTCCCCTGGAGTGGGGTGGGAATGGAGATTTTGCAGTATCCTTCCCCTGGAGTGGGGTGGGAATGGAGATTTTGCAGCATCCTTCCCCTGGAGTGGGGAGGAAATGGGGATTTTGCAGCATCCTTTCCCCAGGAGTGGGGAGGGAATGGAGATTTTGTAGTATCCTTCCCCCAGGAGTGGGGTGGAAATGGAGATTTTGTAGTATCCTTCCCCTGTCACACACCCCAAGCCACGCCCACAGAACCAGTAGTAAAAAAAAATGGATTTCACCAGTTATGTGCACACCGGAAACCAAGAGTGCAGCCTCCCAGGGGCGCACATGCCCGCTGGGTGGCTGCTCTTCCGGTTTCCGACATGCACGCGCAGACTCCGGTTTCGGTATTCAGTGTTGAAAAGGTTTGCCAGCACTGGTTTAGGCCTTTAATGACATATTTTGGCCACACTCAAAACTGACAGGGCACTTCAAGGATAATTAATGTAGTTGTTAAATATCCTCATTGAAGGGTTTCATTTCTCCATTCTGCCACATTCATGTTACATTCAGACAACACCATTATCCAGGTCAATGAAAATATATTTAGCTTATATTCTGCCTGAGAATCTGGGCAATAATGAGACTGGGAACTAAGTTTCAAAACATGACCCAGTTACAAGCTTAAGAAAAGCCAAGTTTCGGGAGATTGGCAAGAAAATTCCACTTTTGTTCTACCGTGAAAGAGTTTAATATGAGAAAGTAATAGACAATAAACATGGAATTAACACTAAAAGGGTAGGATTCCATCGTACTTAGCACAATTAATGTGAGACAAAAAGTGTATTGAAAATAAAAGCAGAAATCTGCATATAAAAAAGAGTGAACTCCAATAAAATCTAATCAAGTCATAAAAGGAACCCTTTTTATGTTTTCCTCCTTTCTCTTTAATTTGCGGCTATTTCCAGTTCACGTATTCTCTTAATTTACCTTTTTTGTGCATTAGTGAATAATTATTTCTTTCTCTTTTTTCTTAAATGAAATATATTGAAATACGCTTCCCTTAAAATTACATTTAACCTCCTGCTAGGTGTAAAACTAATTTGACAAAGTGATAAACAAAAAAAAAAAAAAGGTAACTATTAAATCCCAGTAGTGAAATATTTCCCTTATCACTTATTTTTGCAAATTGCATACCAAACTTGCTGATTTCAGATTCCCACTTAATTAAAAACACATATTTCTCTCAAGTGCTGCTTGAAAGAAACACGTTTTAATACGTGCATCTGATATTTTTTTAAAAATCAATTTTTATTGATTTTCCCCCCCTCACACACACACAGCTCATGATCAGAGTATCCGCCATATCATATCTTATATAACTTAACATATCCAGATATATTTTACTTAGTTACAATTTCTGCCAAAATATTCTTTATCCATATTTTAATCTATATCTTAATATTTCAATGGTCATTTACATAAACCCCACCTTCTTTCGCCCGCAAGTTCTAATTTCTCCATTTTTGCTAATACATGTTCTCTTTTATTATTTTTTAACTAATTCAATTTTTATCCTGCCATATTCAAACACGTTCGGGATTGTCTTTCTTCCATTTCATCTTTTTTGATGAAATCTTTCTTCTCTTTTCCTCTTCTTCCCTTCTTTTATCCTTCCTACTTTCTTCTCTCCTCTCCTACTCCTACTCTACTTCCCCTTCCTTTCTCCCCCTCCTCCATTCTTCCTCCCTCTCTGACCCTTCTCTCCTACTCTTATTTCCCCTCCCATTCTTCCTCTCCTCTTCCCTTTCTTCTTTCCCTCTCTCTCCTTCTCCCTTTCTTCCATCTCTCTCCTTCTTCTTGTCTCTCTCTATTGCTGTATTCATTTTCATTTCAATATTTTCCACTATGGTGTCCAGACAACCCCGATTTTCCCATTTATTAAGTATGTGTCTCAGAATTCCCCTCATATATTTTAATTCTTAACATTGTCTCCCATCTTTGCATACCTAACTTTCTGATTTCAGATTCCCGCTTAATTAAAAACACGTATTTCTCTCAAGTGCTGCTCGAAAGTAACACACTTTAATACGTGCATCCGATTTTTGAGACAAGGCTATTAAATCAGTGATGGGATTCACTTATTGGTATTACTGGTTTGCCTAGCGCCAGAAATGCAAGCATGCAGGCGGCATCACAAAACACGGCAATTCGGTCTCATTCGCCATCCACACATGCGTGCGATGTCAAAAACACAGCAAGGCATGGAAGAGGTGATGGTCTGTGGCAATTCCTGCAGCCTGGAACAGCTGATTGGGGATATTCCGGGAGGCCGATCCACCCGTCAATCAGCTGCTCATGGTGAATCAGGCTGCAATAATATGTTGAAGCTGACCTGGGTGTTCACTATTTGATGCAAGGACTCAGAGTTTGCAGCAGGAATCACATCCAGAAAGCACACACAAGTAACTGATTGAGCAGGGTTCAAGAACTTCTCTTTACATATAATGTATAACACATGAAGTAAATATACAATACCAAAAGCGGGTTTTCCAACGGGGTAGTAAATACAAACAAAACACAAGCAGAGAAGAGGAGTTTCCATTTCAGTTTTAATTTTGGAGATCAGCACAGCATGCAGCTTTAGAACAGTTGGCCTAAGCCACGCCCAGGCTCCTTGCTGTCTCCTTCCTTGTTGCTCACACAGCAAATACTGTTTCAGTTTCCAGACAGCCCTCAACTCTCTCACACACTGACAGGACGCTAGCCAGATGAATACCGATGGATGCTGGTAGGCAGAGACAGAATTTTTCCCCCTTATTTTCCTCCCCAAAACTAAGGTGTGTCTTATACTCTGGAGCGTCTTATCTCTGAAAAATACGGTAAGTCATTTGTTCTGTTCTCTGACCCATTTAAAAATACTCCAGCTAATTGCAGATGGGACACCTCCTCGCCTCATTATGGCCTCTCCCCACCACCAAAATAAAACTTTGGGTAGGTTCCTTAGGAAATAAAAACTGAGCAGTTCTCCTATCAATTAAGTGCTTTGCCAGTTATTCATTATCTGCTCTTCTTGAACACTTGAAGACATGCAGAATGGCTTCCTTGTTTCCACCAGATGTCTTCATCATCAGAGAGACTTCTTGGATCCACTTGTCTTCTCTGCTACTTTGGGTTATCTCCCGGGCGCTTCACATTAGTTCAATGGCTTTTATGCTGATTATTATCCTGTTGTCATAAATAAGAGGCTGGCATGCATAAGAGATGCAATTACTGGGAGAGAACATCAGATGCAGAAGGAAGAAGGTTGACGACTGAATAGCAATTCCGGATAGAACATGGCTTTAGTCAGCAGCATCCTATTTCCAATCTGAGTTTGATCAACATTAGTGGACACAGGTGCAGTGGTGGGATTCGACCAGTTCAGACCGGTTCGGGCAAACTGTTAGCTCTGACTTTCAGCCGTGAGCAAACCGGTTCTCTCTTTCTTTGAAGTGGGCCTGCCCACCCACCCCTGAGTTATACTCACCTATATTTCTGCTTCCAAAGCCCAGCTGTTCAGGGTGGCAGAATGGATTGCCACTCCTCAGCTGTTTTCCTTTCTCTCAACAATTCAGAAGTTCAACTTTCTGCGAATTGCGCATCCGCGCACAGCAAACCGGTTGTTAAACCGATAGGATCCCACCTCTGCAAAGGTGGGGGGGTTTTTCACCATGGCCCTTGGATTGGAGGAGGAGGAACAAGAGAAGGAGGAGGAGGAGGGGGGAGATAGTTTTAGAGACTATCCGTGCATCAAAAATACAATTAAAAGTTATGGGAATGAAAGGTGCTTTTTCAAGAAGGCAACTGGACTTTCTAGTTTTTCTTTGAAGACATTTTGCTTCTCATCCATGAATTAGAATTAGAAGAGCAGAGTTGAAAGGGACCTTGGAGGTCTTCTAGTCCAACCAGTGGTAAAATCCAAATTGTTTTACTACCGGTTCTGTGGGCATGGTTTAGTGGGCATGGTGTGGCTTGGTGGGCATGGCAGGGGAAGAATACTGCAAAATCTCCATTCCCATCACACTCTGGGGCCAGCCAGAGGTGGTATTTGCCGGTTCTCTGAACTACTCAGAATTTCCACTACCGGTTCTCTAGAACCTGTCAGAACTTGCTGGATTTCACCCCTGAGTCCAACCCCTGTCTTAGGCAGGAAACCTTACACCACTTCAGACAAAAGGTTATCCAATCTCTTCTTAAAAATTTCCAGCGTTGGAGCATCCACAACTTCTGGAAGCAAGCTGTTACATTGGATAATTGTTCTAACTGTCAGGAAATTTCTCCTTAGTTCTAGGTTGCTTCTCTCCTTGATTAGTTTCCATCCATTGCTTCTTGTCCTGCCCTCAGGGGCTTTGGAGAATAGCTTGACTCCCTTTTCTCTGTGGCAGCCCCTGAGATATTGGAACACTCCTATCATGTCTATCCTAGTCCTTCGTTTCATTAAACTAGATATACCCAGTTCCTACAACCGTTCTTTATATGTTTTAGCCTCCAGTCCCCTAATCATCTTGGTTGCTCTATTGGAAGCTAAAGAAGCTTCTTGGATGAGAAGTTAAACGTCTTCAAAGAAAATCCAGAAAGTCCAATTGCCTCTTGAAAAAGCACCTTTGGGACAACCATGACCTGGATGACTGAGACTCTTTATAGACATTTATGGGAATGAAACTTCACGATGCCCTTTCTAGACTGAAAGACTTTGGAGAGACATGCCTACTGGTAAAACATGAACATATTTCATATCATTATATTCTGTTATAAATAATTATTATATTATACGCATACTTGACAAGGGTGCACGCAGGCATAACTTTGTTTGAAAACCCGATTTCACAACATTTATCAAATGAATCCAGCTAGATCCTAGATGAAATTTTAACTCCAAGATGAGATCTGGAGTTTGAAGCAAGTGAGCATTGGGGCTGAAACAAGAAAAGGTTAACAAGGCGATATCATGTTGTTTCATTTTAGAAGATTGGAAAAGTGGCAAGGGAGAAGCTAAAGTAACTGTGGGAGACACAGGAGCAGAGCTGCTATGGAAACAAGGACTTAACAAGTAGGAGAAAACAGTCATTTTGGAGAGTAACGCCCCTTGCCAGACTTTTGGGTAGGGATATGAATCAAATGGGTCCTTGATGGCTCAGTGGTTAAAGGCGCTGAGTTTGTCAGCTGGAAAGCTAATATCCCACGTTCGAGACCTGAGCACCGTACAACAGGGTGAGCTCCCCTTACTTGTCTCAGCTGCTGCCAATTTAGCAGTTCAAAAGCATTCAAATGAGAGTAGATAAATACGTTCCCATTTCAGTGGGAACATATTAGAATTATGTGTGAAGTCCACAAGTCTTAAAGTGACCAAGGTTGGAGACCCCTGCTCTGGAGAAAACTCTTATTGCTGGGAAACATAGAAGAAACAGAAGAAGAAGAAGAAGATGATGACAGAAAGGAAGATGGATGGCCTCAGTAACAATGGCAGGAAGTGTACCATTGGGAGAACTTGAAAGAACAGATGAAGAATAGGTGATCACGAAGAAAATCTATGAGGTCAAAAGCAACTTTGATGGAACATCATCAGTTAGTCAATTAATCCATCAAATGTCAACTCGCAAAGCATCCCCGAGTTGCCATAGGCAAGGGGGATGGGAAAAAGGCTTGATGTCAGGGTTCCGACAGATGCCCTAATTGAATCATCAGCCTCAGAGCCAAGCTTCAAAAAAAAATACAGTTATTTATTAGGACCTTCATGTTGGCATCTTCCAAGTGAAGCCAGCTCTGACCCCACGTAATTTACAGCCCAGGCTTGACCCTGTTTCCCCCCCCACTCCCCCTAGGGTGTGTCATCAGTCACATTCGCCAACAGAGCAATTTCGCAGGATATAGAGATCATTCCCCTCCAGCCGCTGTGGGTAACCCTGGGAGACAGCCTTGAGAGAGATATGTCTGGAATGTGTTTTTGGCTGTTGTGCTGCTTCACCATTTTCCCATTCCTCCTTGCCTATGGCAACTCGAGAGTAGGGCAGGGATGCATCCGTCGGAACCCTGACATCAAAGATAAGTCAACAATCATTAGCTCTAGAAGTTCATCCATCTTTAACTGTGTCCTTTGCTGTTTATCTCTTTCAGGTTCTTTGTGTATTAACTTCCAACTTTACAATCCTTGCATTTGCAGATTGTTTTGTGGTTGTCCTAAATGAGATATCGTTACCATCCATAAAATCACCTCTTTTCTGCCATCCCATGGTCAACATCAATGGTCAATGTTTCCAAGCAGAAGAGTCCAATAATTGAGAAAACCAACTTCTTTTTACATAATAAATGCTTTGACTCCCACCCCACCCCCAGCACTGGGCACTCCTGTTTGCAGAAGAATCAGCAAAAGACAAACTTTCGATCTGGAGAAGAAAAGAACATGTCCCCAAAAAAGATTATTTTCATTACTTTATAGAATTCATTTTTCACCTTAAGGGAAAAACACACACATACACATAAAAAAAACCAAATAGTCTTGATAGAAACTCTATTTATGGCACTTTGTCTTTGTCAGCTTAATAATTTTCTTTTCATTTATTTTTTTGTAATTCAAAAACAACAATAAGCACACAGAATAGAATAGAAGTTATTGCCTCATTGTCTGGTATTGATTTTGTGAGTAGATTTGGTACTTTGGCAATGCAACTTTGCAACTTTTTTGGGTATGCCCTTGAAATTTCTGTTGTATCGGCCACCCATCCGTGGCCCATATCTGTTGTGACCCAGGCCCAAGTAGGTAGTAGTAGATGCAATCAGTTCAAAAACAAACAGACTTTATTAGAACAGCTGAGAATTAACTCATTCTCAGCGTAGTCCAAACTAAATCAAAGCAATTTCTTAATAACACAATTCTTCAGTCTTATCACCAACCTTGGTCTAATTAGGCAAACTGCCAAAGGCTTTTCTTGGCAAAAGTTCAAAAGCAGAAGACGCTGACAAGAAATAAATGCAGCAAGACAAGGAGCAAGGCTATCAACGTTGTTTTCCAGCAAAGAGCCCAAACACTGTTGCTGGTCTTTTAAGCCTCATGGGAGGGGCCAATCATCTCTTGGCACTACTCCTGAGTCGTCCTCTTTGCTTTAGCTGCTCTTGTCTTCTGGCAGCTCTTTTCATGCGTGCATTAGGAATAGGCTCCTCCTGTTCCTCTGCCTCACTACTGTCAGCCTCTGGAGTCTTCCGAGTCCGCACATCACTCCCAAATGGCCCCGGCCCCACTTCTGCCTCCAACGCAGAGCCCTTATCTGGGCCTTCCTCATCCTCCAGGACTGGCCCACGCTCTTCCTCAGCCTCATTGCTGTCTGACTCCATTGCCAGTGCCGCAGGCTGCTGGCAGACCACAACAATATCTTGGTTTTCATTGTATTTGGAGAAAATTCCCCTCTGAGGTTTTTTTTTTTTGGTTGTTGTTGTTGTTGTTTGTTTGTTTGGGTTTTTTGCCCTCTAACAATAACACATTTAGCTGATAATAGAAATAAATGAACCAAACCTCTCTGCTGGATTATCTGTGGCGCTCATCATAAAAATAACAAACAAGTCACTGAGTCGAACGACCGCAAAAAGGAAATACGATTTTTCATCATTTGCTCACAAACGGTCGCCCGGAATTAACCACTATCACAACAAATGAGAAGTTTGTACAACTTCTCCCACATAATGTAGAATAGTCAGAGGTGGTATTCAGCCCAACCTACTCCAAGAGACTACTTACAAACCTCTAAACACAGACCCCACCACCTACCTGGAAAAAACCACCAAATCCAAAATAAAAGAGTCCTGAGCTTGGGGAGGGCAACTCCCCCATCCCCCGTGGTGTAGGATGCTTAGTCCCTGCCAGTGTTGGGATTCACACCACTTCGGGAGAACCGGTTGTTAACTTTCTGAGCAGTTTGGTGAACTGGTTGTTGGAAGAAATCATTAGGGCAGAGAACCGGTTGTTAAATTATTTGAATCCCACCACTGGTCCCTGCCCACCGTGGCTATTCCCACCCAGCAACCAGGCAGAGGACCAGTTGCTAAAATTTTTGAATCCCACTCCTGAAATTTAGCAATTTTGCTCTTAAGTCAAAAACGACCTGTACATCAAAGCCGGGTCATCTCATTTCTAATAGAAGACCTGTTGGATTACTTCTTATGTTGTAAATTTTAATCCTCTTTTAATAAATTTCCTTCTTGATCCTTGGGTTAGGTATGTCCCGTCTAGATGGGAAGGAAGGATGTCTAATAACAAGCTTAACAAGTTGTACAATGGCAGCTGCTGGGATATTAAGCTAACCTGAATCTGAGCATTGAAGCAGTGAAGACAGGCGAAGAAGGTTGGATCCGTCTCAACGGTTCTCCGTGAAGTCAGGCACAGCTTCTCTTGTGGGTGTGCATGATTAATTCCATTTAGGAAAATACCAAAATCTGGGCGTGCACCCATCAGTCTACCCAATGATCTTTCCATGCTTGCCGAGTTGGAAATTTCTGAATATATGTTAATTAAGTAAAGGAAAGCATTTTTATGCCAATATCACAGTTTTTCAGAGAGCTCGGAAAGCCGACACTTACCAATTAATTAACAGAGGCTATTAAAGGACATTCTGTGACTTTCTTGCATTCGGCGCCTCTGCCGATATAATCCTCCACTTTAGCGGCTGAAATTATGGATTGTTTCAGAAAACGAACGAGATGTGAATTCGGCTGCAGAGCAGGGTAAAATCCAACCCAGAAAATGATCGGTAAGACTGCATTTCCCCCCCCCCCCCCCGCTTCCTGCTTATATCCAAACAAATTTCAGGAGTAGTAAAATCGCAACACGATACAAATTAAGGATCATGACAATAATTCTAGCCTCCTGAATTATTTCCATCCATATATCAAGTGGGAGCAGCCAGACCAATTTCAATGAGCAATCAAATGTGTGTTGTTGTTTTAAATTGCTATTAGGCCTGTGTACTTTTTTTTCAATCAACAAAACCCTTCCAAATGGCACTAATAAACAAAACAATTTTCTGGAGGCATGGCAGAAAGTGATCACATGGTGCATAGGCTGTAGCGTTATCCAATAATCCAATCTTTCCAGCTCAAATTCATCAACAGTTAACTCTTCGCTTTAAGCTGCAAGGGGCCGAACAAAACTGTATCTACTTTTAGCTCCATTGTCCTGTGAAATTAAATTTGGACAAGGAGCAGGGGTTACTTTTAAGAAACAAACAAATGAGAGGATTTTGCCACACAGATTCTGAGTAAATCTGTCCATGAGACTCAGTACAGAAAAAAAACAAACTTATTTTTGTGCGTATTCGTAGACTCGATCCCATTCAGAAGATAAGTGAACATGAGGACAATTCAGGGGGTGTCACTGGTATGGATGTCAAATAAAAATACATTTAAGATGTTCCAACGTTCTGGAGGTGTTGACCTTCTTGCCTGAAGCTTGCAAGGTTTTTGAATCTTTACCTAAAATCTTGATTTTAGTTGAAAATAGACTCGCGACATTCGGTCATGAGTCTCGTGGGTAATGAGTCTTATGAGATTTAGTAATATTGTTTTTTGGATGTTGTGATTGATTGATTGGTTGGTTGGTTGGTTGGTTGGTTGGTTGGTTGGTTGGTTGAACACCATAAAGTTGTTTTTTTACTCCTAAAGGTAAAGGTAAAGGTTCCCCTCGCACATATGTGCTACTCATTCCCAACTCTAGGGGGCGGTGCTCATCTCCATTTCAAAGCCGAAAAGCCAGCGCTGTCCGAAGAAGTCTCTGTGGTCATGTGGCCGGCATGACTCAACGCCAACGGCACATGGAATGCTGTTACCTTCCCACCAATGGTGGTCCCTATTTTTCTACTTGCATTTTTTACATGCTTTTGAACTGCTAGGTTGGCAGAAGCTGGGAAAAGTAACAGGAGCTCACTCCATTACACGTCACTAGGGATTCGAACCGCTGAACTGCTGACCTTTCGATCGACAAGCTCAGCCTCTTAACCACTGAACCACCGTGTCCCTCCTATTTTTTAAATGTTTACTACTAGCAATTACAAAAATAGATCTTCTCCATGATGATCTAATTCTGACCTGTCCTTTCAGGAGTTCTAAGGTTGCAATTATCACCGCTGTAACATCTTCCACTGGACATCTTCTTTTTCCTTCAACTTTTCTCAGCATTAGCGTCTTCTCCAGAAAAGCTAAATCTTCTCATAATGAGTTCATAATGTGCTAATCTGAGCCTGCTCCTTTGTGCCTTGAGCGAGAACTTTGGGTTAATTATTCAATGATCTCTTGCTGTTCTTGGCTGTCCAACTACATTTTCAGGAGTCTTCTCCAAACCAAGATTCAAGGGTATTCACCTCTTCCTTATATAACTTATATAATTTTGAGATCCTGAGAATAGCATCAGGATGCTATGGTACCTATTTGTGTCATTTCCCAATTATAAATGAATATGGAGGACCTCAAATCCTTAGGATGACATAACGATCTCCATTCAAAAACAAGGACCTGTCATTTTAGTGCCGCTTGCTGTAATTAAGCATATATTTATACGTGTGAAGGGATGCGGTGGCTTAGTGGTTAAGACGCTGAGCTTGTCGATCAAAAGGTTGGCAGTTCAGGTGTTCAAATCCCTAGTGATGCGTAATGGAGTGAGCTTCCGTTCCTTGTCCCAGTTTCTGCCAACCTAGCAGTTCGAAAGCACATAAAAAAAATGCAAGTACAAAAATAGAGACCACTTTTGGTGGGAAGGTTCCGTGTGCCTTTGGCATTGAGTCATGCCGGCCACATGACCATGGAGACATCTTCGGACAGCACTGGCTCTTCAGCTTTGAAACGGAGATGAGCACCACCCCCTAGAGTTGAGAACAGCTAGTACATGTGTGCGAGGGGAACCTTTACCTTTATATGTGTGAAAGGCAGAATGTCTTAAAAAGGGATGATTCAAATCAAAAACCCACAAAGACACAGGGGCACACACAAAATGCCATTTTTAACATGACACAAGGGGAAAGTTATTCACTGCACAAATATTCCAAATAGCAGCATTTGATCTTGAGTGCATTCACATTTAAATTAATTCATGCTTTGGTCCAAATCCATTTCTTGTGGTTCCCAGTTTGGAAAAAAAGGTTGTCTGCTCCAATTTGAGATCTTGTAAGATCGGAGATTGAGCAATCACGAACTGCAAGATGGGCTGAATGAACAAGGCGGGTTTACAAAAACCAACATGTTACACCAGTTACACCTCGGAAGGACAGAAGGTTGAGTCAACCTTGAGCCAGTCAGGATCGAACTACTGGCAGTGGGCAGAGTCAACCTGCCATACTACATTCTAACCACTGTGCCACACCAGCTCTTCAAGAAAAGCTTGAGAAACACAGGCCTAGACCATCAAATTCCTGCAGTGGCTGAAGCCCACATGTCCACTAGTTGAAAAACAGGCTCTTCCTAAAACAAAATACCATTGGTGTGATTCCCACCATTCCTTCCCCTCTCCCACTGCCGTGTATGTGTGTGTATGTGTGTGTGTGTGTGTGTAAGTCTTTGGTTATTCGGGTTTTCTCCCACGTAAAATTGGAAGTGTCTTGGTGACGTTTTGACGAAGTCTCATTCGTCATCTTCAGGCTGGTGTTATCAGCTTCGTGCTTCTAGGAGCAATGTGTGATCGCAGCTGTTTCTTCCTTTAAACTGCTAGTGGGGGTTTGAACTGATTGGTTGGGGGTTTGGCTGTGCTCTGATTGGATGGTCTGAAGATGCCTGAAGATGACGAATGAGACTTCGGCGAAACGTCACCAAGACACTTCCAATTTTACATGGGAGAAAACCCGAATAACTAAAGACCTACATACAAACACCCGCGAAAACCTCAGAAAATATATATATATATACCCACAATGTGGCCAACCAGACCTTCCTATTTCCCCTATAATTAGTCACTAGTAAGTAAAACAAATTAGGTGGTTGATAAACATACACACGCAATTATATTTTCAAAGTGATTGTATTTACGCCTGGAAGATGGGCCTGTTTTGTGAATGTGTAATCAGGGATATAAAATTGGAAGGAACACAAAACCGAGCACAGCTAATTTGGTAGGAAAGGCAAATTAATGGTATGCCATAGGCCCCGTGTGTGCATTGCCCTGATAAACTTATTACTGGCAGAGTTCCCTTCCACATGGAGGCTGGTAATCCTTTTTTCAGTTGGTGTCCTCCTTTATTAGTATTTGGGGGGGATGTTGTTTATAAAATAAAGATTTGCACCAGCTCAGATAAGAGAAGACCCATTACCTCCAACTTAAGCAGCTTAATTGCAAACAAGCTGAACTGCTGTTATAACTTTCCCCCCTCTTCTTTCCCTTCTCTCTCTCTCTCTGTCTCTCTCTCTGTGTGTCTGTCTGTCTGTCTGTCTGTCTCTTTCTCTGTGTCTCTCTTTCTCTGTCTCTGTGTTTCTGTCTCTCTCTGTGACTCTCTGTCTCTGTCTCTCTCTCTCTCTTTCTCTCTCTCTCTTTCTCTCTCTCTCTCTTTCTTTCTCTCTCTTTGTTTCTCTTTCTCTCTCTCTCTCTCTCTCTCTCTCTGTCTGTCTGTCTGTCTGTCTCTCTCTCTCTCTCTCTGTTTCTCTTTCTGTGTGTGTGTGTGTCTGTCTGTCTGTCTGTCTCTGTCTCCCTCTCTCTCCCTCCCCCTCCCTCCCTGGTTTGCAGGCCCAGCAAGGTGCAAGTGACAACTGCTGTATAACAAACACCAAAATGACTCGCAAAGAAACGGACTCCACTATTTGGTTGAACGGGAGCAGCATCACTGTGGAAAAACTGCAACAAAGGGTGAAAGGGGTTCAATAATGGACATAGAAGAGACTAGCTGACAAGGGGAGTTGATGCAAGAAGAGTAAAAAGAAGAAGGCATGAAAAAAAATTGAAAACCTAAACAAGGATAGTCATGGTCAACAGAGAAATGAAAGCCAATGAAAAGAGGGTTTAAGAGATTAACAGAGTTGGAAGGGATCCTGTAGGTCATCTAGTCCAACCCCCTGCTCAAGCAGGAGACCTTATACCATTTCTGACAGAGGGCAGTCCAATCTCTTCTTGAAAGCCTCCAGTGATGAAGCTCCCACAACTTCCGAAGGCAACTTCTGTGTCACAGTTCTGGCATTTGTAGAAGTTGATTCAACAAGTCAATAAACAAAACAAGAAGTGTATTGTAGTAATTTGTGGAGTTGTAGATAGAGTTGTGGCCAGTGGGTGAAATTCATTTTTTTTTACTATGGCTTTGTGGGCATGGTGTGGCTTGGTGGGTGTGGCTTGGTGGGCGTGGCAGGGGAAGGATACTGCCAAATCTCCATTCCCACCCCACTCCAGAGGAAGGATACTGCAAAATCCCCATTCCCACCTCACTCCTGGGGGAAGGCTATTGCAAAATCCCCATTCCCACCCCACTCTGGGGCCAGCCAGAGGTGGGTATTTGCCGGTTCTCCGAACTACTCAAAAGTTCCGCTACCAGTTCTCCAGAACCTGTCAGAACTTGCTGGATTTTTCCCCTGGTTGTGGTCCTCTAAAACCTGGCCTCGCTAACCAGTAGAAGCCAGAAAGAACAGTCCCAATCCTCTTGATTGTTAATAGACACCTTCGTGGCATCTAATCTCAGCCTGGTGCCCTCTGACTTTTATCATTCCCTTCTATAATACTTTATTAATTCAGTATATCTTTCTGAGAGCCCCCATCCTGCATGGTCACCCATCTCAAAGCACTCTACTTCAGGTTAATTGGGTCTTTCATCTCTTTATACCTTTAACTTCAAAATCTCCCAGAGCTAATCAGTCAATTTTCCCCAATTTCTGGAAAATACAGTAGATATGCAAAGCCTGGGAAAGTTTCAAGTTCACGGGAAACCAGAATCAGGATATATCCATGAGCCAATCCTTAATTGCAATAAGGATCATTAATGAAAGATTCATGCACCATAACATAGGTGGCAATCTTTTCAATCCCATTAGCAGTGGGGAAACTATCTTCTTAATCCCCAAACACCACTAACTCAGATGATCAACCGGCTAATTAAGATTGATTGCTCACTCTCCTGCCTTTGAATGGCAGCAGGAAATCCACAGGCTATTTCTTCCTGGAACTGCTTAGTATTTCAAGGACAGTCCATCAGGAAATTCTCAGGTTACAGGATAATTTGGGAAAGGGAAGGGAAGGGAAGGGAAGGGAAGGGAAGGGAAGGGAAGAGAAGAGAAGAGAAGAGAAGAGAAGAGAAGAGAAGAGAAGAGAAGAGAAGAGAAGGGAGAAATAGAGGAAAGGGAAGGGAAGGGAAGAGAAGGGAAGGGAAGGGAAGGAAAGAAGGGAGAAAGGAAAGAGAAAGGAGAAGTAGAGGGAAGGGAAGGGAAGGGAAGGGAAGGGAAG
The DNA here is from genome assembly GCF_028640845.1 of Ahaetulla prasina. Classification (NCBI taxonomy): domain Eukaryota; kingdom Metazoa; phylum Chordata; class Lepidosauria; order Squamata; family Colubridae; genus Ahaetulla; species Ahaetulla prasina. The sequence continues at coordinate 6,700,601 of NC_080549.1, read as the reverse complement.
GAGAAAGGGGGAGAAAGGAAAGAGAAGGGAGAAGTAGAGGAAAGGAAAAGAAAGCAAAGGGAGAAAAATAGGAGGAAAGGAAAGGAAAGGAAAGGAAAGGAAAGGAAAGGAAAGGAAAGGAAAGGAAAGGAAAGGAAAGGAAAGGAAAGGAAGAAAAACATTGTCTAAACTACTTCCCATTCTGTCAGCCATGAAAGACCAGGTCCACATGCGAAGGTTCAAATAAATTGATTTATTGCTAAACAGTCTATGCATAGGAACTTCTCAACTAAGAGTTAGCACCTGATTGGAGTTAGATAAGGGTCCACAGAATTCAAAGGGGATTGGACGTAAGATGCTTGTTGCTACCTGGGGATTCTAGGCTGCTTTCTCTTTTGACTCCATCCCCTACACATTATGCCCAAGACAATCAATAGCTGGATGCATGAAATCACCGAGACTTGAGCTCCAAGTGAAGAAATTGGAGGCTAGAACATAGGAAGAACGGTTGCAGGAACTGGGTATGTCTAGTTTGATGAAAAGAAGGACTAGGGGTAACATGATAGCAGACTTCCAATATCTCAGGGAGGAAGAAGAGGGAGTCAACCTATTCTCCAAAGCATCTGACAGTAGGACAAGAAGCAATGGATGGAAACTCATCAAGGAGAGAAGCAACCTAGAACTAAGGAGAAATTTCCTGATAGTTTAGAACAATTAATCAGTGGAACGACTTGCTTCCAGAAGATGTGAGTGCTCCATCACTGGAGCTATTGTTGTTATTGTTCAGACTCTTCATGTCTGCTGCGTGTCCTCCAGTATCTCCCGGAGTTTGTTAAAAGATGTCAAAACTCTAGAAAGAGTGCAGAGAAGAGCAAAAAAGATGATTAGGGGACTGGAGGCTAAAGCATATGAAGAACGGTTGCTGGAACTGGATATGTCTACTGATGAGAAGGACTAGGGGAGACAGAATAGCAGTCTTCCAATATCTCAGGGGCTGCCACAAAGAAGATGGAGTCAAGCTATTCTCCAAAGCACCTGAGGGCAGGACAAGAAGCAATGGGTGGAAACTAATCAAGGAGAGAAGCAACTTAGAACTAAGGAGAAATTTCCTGACAATTAGAACAATTAATCAGTGGAACAACTTGCCTGCCGAAGTTGTGAATGCTCCAACACTGAAAGTTTTTAAGAAGAGGTTGGATAACCATTTGTCCAAAGTGGCGCAGGGTTTCCTGTCTAAGCAGGGGGGGTTGGACTAGAAGACCTCCAAGGACCCTTCCATCTCTGTTATTCTAAATTCTTAGTTGGTGACATTTATCATCTCAGCTGTAGGAGAAAGCAGCTAGACTAATCTAATACATTGTCATAATGTATCTCTTTTTGCTTCTCTTATTAATCATGTTTTCCACTCCTAGGGAATTCATCCTCCTCCTCCTCCTCCTTTTTCTGGAGATATCGTAGGAGGACAGTCGTGCTGATCAACGGGACCAAAAAAACAAAAAAAAAACAAAAAAGAAATCAGAAAGAAACTAACAATTTTTATTAAAAGACATAAACTTTTGCAACTCACAGCATCATATGAGTAGTCCCAGGACCACCGGAGATCATCTGATTAGAGATCTATAAGAACAATGAATTCAGAAACCAGGACAGTTTTATTCCTATCCAAACAAGTTACCGGCCACAACTAAAAAATCATTATTATCCATTACAGAAGTGGAGAACTAAGATTCCATTCCATGGGGAAGAGAAAACTCTTCACCCAATTTATGGGAAGAAGAAATTGAGTAGGTTCTATGAATTATTCCAGAGGTTGGAGGACTGTTTTGCAATTTTAGCCAGGCAATAGCATCGCTCCTGGAAAAAATTAATAATAATAAACCTCTTCAGAGGAGTCCCCTAGATCTGTCAACAGGCTAACATTTCCATGTTAGGAGGTGCGAAAGCAATCCACCGTGGATCTCATTTGAAGTAAACCAGCATGATCTACTAATGTATATTCTGTCAATAGCAGTCACTCATAAACTTGCTTAGCACTTCTTCTCTGCAAAGAATGTTCTGAATTTACAAGTAACATGGATTTAAGAGCCAGTTTGTTGGAGTAGTTAAGGCACCTGGCTAAAAACCCAGGGAAACTGAATTCTAGTCTCACTTTAGGTATGAAAGCCAGCTGGGTAACTGTCGTGTCCCACTCCTCCTCTGACGCCCAGGTCGGGGAAGTCCGTATCAAGTGTGGCCACAACGCCTCTGCAGCTTTGCCAAAGTTCTGTCAGAGTTCTCAGGGCAGGCAGGAGACCAGGATGTGACTTCAGCAATCCAAGTTAGACTTTGCCTGACTCAAAGAATGCCAGAAAGCAGATCCTTTATATAGGCCATGGGGTGTGGCTCAGCACTTATCCAGGCCTGCCCCTCCCTTCCTTTTGCTGACGTCACCTCTCCATTGTCCGGAAGCATGGATCTATCCACTACATCGTTTCGTCCCCAGCTGCCGGCAATTCCAGCTCGTGGCTGGCTTCAGGAGCACATGCTATCGGGGTGGGGAGGTTTGTTTGCTCAGTTTGTCCGGGCATGGTGCCAGGGCTGGGGGCTGGAGGCTTGCCAGGACATTCCTCTGCACTATCAGTCTCTGGCTGAGATAGCAGGAGATGAGAGGGGCCCGGCTGCGGAGAGGGGGGCGAGCAAGGCACAACAGTAACAGAAGTGGCATTCAGCGGGTTCTGGCCAGTTCTGGAGAACTGGTAGCGGAAATTTTGAGTAGTTCAGAGAACCAGTAAATACCACCTCTGACTGGCCCCACCTCCATCTATTCTCTGCCTCTCCAAGTCCCAGCTGATTGGGAAGAAATGGGGATTTTACAGTATCCTTCTGTGCCATGCTCATCAAGCCACGCCCACCAAGCCATGCCACACTCACCAAGCCACGCCCACAGAACCGGTAGTAAAAAAATATACATCCCACCACTGCTGGGTAATCTTGGGGAAAATTGCATGGATTTATGTAGGTAATTGCCAGGATTCAAAAAATCCACTTGAAGGTACACATAGATGAAAGTTAAAGGTAAGGGTCTCACCTGTCCAGTCATGTCTGATTCTAAGGGGTGGAGCTCATCTCTATTTTTTAGCCAGTGTTGTCCGAAGACACTTCCATGGTCATGTGGCCAGTATGATTATATGCCAAGGCACACAGAACGCTGTGACCTTCCCACCAAAGTGGTACCTATTTATCTACTTGCATTTGCATGCTTTTGAACTGCCAGATGGAGCAAGGAACAGGAGCTCACCCCATCACGCAGCACTTGGGTCTCTAACCTGGGTCTGTCTGCTTTCCAGCTGACAAGCTTAGCATTTTTAACTGCTAAGCCACTGTGTTCCCTACAAAGCGATAAATACCCCTCTAATGAAGATCATGAAGATTCCTGGGGATGCGGTAGCTCAGTGGCTAAGATGCTTGTCGATCAAAAGGTCAGAAGTTCAGCGATTCAAATCCCTAGTGTCGTGTAACAGGGTGAGCTCCCGTTACTTCTCCCATCTTCTGCCAACCTAGCAGTTTGAAAGCAGGTAAAAAAATGCAAGTAGAAAAATAGGGACCACATTTGGTGGGAAGGGAACAGTGTTCCATGCACCTTTGGCATTTAGTCATGCTGGCCACGTGACCACGGAGACGTCTTCAGACAGCGCTGGCTCTTCGGCTTTGAAACGGAGATGAGCACCTCCCCCTAGAGTTGGGAATGACTAGCACATATGTGCGAGGGGAACCTTTACCTTTATCTTTACCTTTAATGAAGATCATGGACTTTGAGTCTAATCCAGGAAGGCAACGGTTAAGATCTAGCAAAACAGTTAATGTTTTACAAGACAAATACCTCCCGGGTCTTTGATTTAAACCTTATTTTGAATCTGTGAATAGCAGCAATTTGTTGCACCCGACAATAATTCAAAGCTAAGGTTTGCTTGGGTGCAAGAAAATAACTCATTCTACCATTAAAAGAAAACACATTTCCTGAGGACAAAAGGAAAAAGGAAAAGGAAAAAGCTATCCCCAAACAGAATGTCTCAAAGTAAACTGGTATCAGGAAGAATGTTTAAAAAAAACAAAAACCCAGTCTTCCTTCCATGAGGTAGAAAACTCCAAAGAAGCAAAAACTGAATTTGAATAAAACATGGCATGAAAAATACATGCAAATCTATTACTGTAGAGGGAGGTCCTCGGCGTGCTGTTAAGACAGTTTAATTGATAGACCTTGCAGAAATAATTAAAGCTAATTCAACCTGTACAGCAGCCATCAAGGAGAATATTCGCTTAACTAATAGCGAACAGGGTAGATTGTGAATGCAGGCTTTGTGTGATGATGCTCTTTGGGGGAGGAAAGAAACCTGATATTTTGATGCAAAGCTTAGGAAGTGTGCAATAAAATTAACAGAGGGATACAATCAAGATCAAGTGAGGTACTCATACCACTCTATAAAGCCCTAGTAAGACCGCACCTAGAATACTGCATCCAGTTTTGGTCACCACACTATAAAAAGGATGTTGAGATTCTAGACAAAGTGCAGAGAAGAGCAGCCAGGATGATGAGGGGACTGGAGACTAAAACATAGAAAGAACGGTTGCAGGAACTGGGCCTGGCTAGTCTAGTGAAGAGAAGGACCAGGGGAGACAGGATAGCAGTCTTCCAATATTTGAGGATCTACCACAGAGAGGGAGGGGGTCAAGCTATTTCCCAAAGCACCTGAAGGCCAGGCAAGGAATCATGGATGGAAACTGATCAAGGAGAGATTCAACCTGGAAATAAGGAAGAATTTTCTGACTGAGAGCAATCAACCAATGGAACAGAAGTTGCCTTCGGAAGTTGTGGGAGCTTCATCCCTGGAAGCTTTCAGGAAGAGACTGGACGGCCATCTGTCAGAAATGATGTAGGGTCTCCTGCCTGGGCAGGGGGTTGGACTAGATGACCTACAAGGTCCCTTCCAACTCTGTTAATTTAACAGGGCCTCTGGTGGCTCAGACTGCTAAGACAGTCTGTTATTAACACAGCTGCTTGCAATTACTGCAGGTTCAAGCCCCACCAGGCCCAAGGTTGACTCAGCCTTCCATCCTTTATAAGGTAGGTAAAATGAGGACCCAGATTGTTGGGGGGCAATAAGTTGACTTTGTATATAATATACAAATGGATGAAGACTATTGCTAACATAGTGTAAGCCGCCCTGAGTCTTCAGAGAAGGGTGGGATATAAATGCAAATAAAAAAAAACTATCTAACTAAAGTATAATGTAGCTCAGTTCTAGGAATATACCGCAAATCATTGATTCACCCACAAAAGCCATGGATGCCAAGTCCTATGTAAAACCTGCAGATAGTAGCTATAGAAACCCAAAAATATTTCTTCAATTTTATTTTTTTTTAAAAAGCCACTGAAAGCTTCCGATATTTCAGGATTCTCAAATCTGACCTCCTGAGATTTTAAGAAAGAAGGCTGGAATCTCAAGAGGTTTCAAATCTAATGGCTTCTGGGTGTTAGCCTTGCAAAGTAGTTCAAATACTGTAAATCCAACAAGAAGTACTCGCTGTATCTTTATGTTGTAACGTTGTATTAGCAGAATAAAACGACAAAACTGTGTTTCACTTATTTTGGTCATGCCATGTGGGGGAATTCACGGGAAAAAGCAATTAAGTTTGGAAGAGCAAGCAATAAAAGGAAACCAGGCCGTCCAAGAATGTGGTGGCTGGGGAGCAATGGTCACCACTGGTGGTCCATGAGAAAATTTTGGTGGTCCGCAAAAAATTATTTGCATTTTTTTATATTGCACTAAATCAGGGGTCCTCAAACTATGGCTCCTAGGCCAGATATGTGCAATGAACATTTGTGTTGCTACAGAGAGTCTCCCCTTTCGGGGTCTTTTTGTGTGGGTTGGAGGGGGGGCAGAAATTTTGACTTGGGGTCTGCTTCAGCCTCCTGGTGCAGGGCTTTGGGCGAAGACTGGAGGGAAGTGACCAGTGGTGGGATTCAGCCAGTTCGCACCACTTCGGGAGAACCAGTTGTTAAGTTTCTGAGCAGTTTGGCAAACTGGTTGTTGGAAGAAATCATTAGGGCAGAGAACCGGTTGTTAAATTACTTGAATCCCATCACTGGAAGTGACGCTGGTGGCAAGGAGCCAGAGGGCCTCGTTCCAGTGGGACTGCATCATGGCCTGGAACTGGCTGACCATCTCAGCCCGCTGAGCCTCCAGGTGTCAGTACCTGGCCTTGCACTCCCAAAGGTCTTCCCTCTGCTTGGAAAGCCTGTGCTCGTAGTCCTCAGTGAGGTGCTTCTGCTGAGCCTCCTTCTCGGTCAGATCCAATTTGAATTGAGCTGTTTTGCCAAGTCTTTCTCATGGTGGCTGCTTAGCTCCAACAACTGCTTCCTGTTAGGGCCCTAAGGAGCCTGGGTGGGAAGGCAAGGAGTGGCTGGGAGGAAGAGTCGAGTAGAGACCAGTGAGGCACCCCTCCATGTGAGTGATTTTTAATGGAGATTTTGCAATATCCTTCCCCTGCCACGCCCACCAAGCAACGCCCACAGAACCAGTAGTAAAAAGAAATTGAATTTCACCACCGGATGCAACCCATAGTATCATTTGGCTGCAATCATCTGCTTGCACCCAAAATGATACTATAGGATAGTGTTTCTCAACCTTGGAAACTTTTAAGAGGCGTGGACGTCAGCACCCAGAATTCCCCAACCAAAGATGCTGGCTTGAAGTCCGCACATCTTCAAGTTGCCAAAGTTACTCTTGTGGGATATCTTGGATAATCTCTCATAAGGAGACAACCTTCTCTCCATTTCTGTAGATGTTCTAAGAGCTGCATGCTGTGTTAGATGATGAATGTGGGGGGCGGCGTGCACATTTTACAAATTTGTAACACCTGTATGAAAAAGTGTTTGCGTATTTTCATGCGTATTTCTTCAACCCAGTGACATTTCTGAATATATACGCATTACTTATGCATGCAAATAATGTTTCCCTAATGTAAATACACTTCAGGGGATGTTTTTTCCTGATATGAGTGCATGTATTTACTGAGAACAAAACTCTGAATAATGCAGATATTCTATGGGTCCAGGAGGTACAAATTTATATAAACATTCAGATGAACCTGATCTTCTGCCATTCCTATTTTTAGACAACCCCAAAATTATACTAATGGGAGAAAAATGTGTTTTTCATTTGGTTAATGTAGCTAAGAGCATCAGGGTTTGTCCATGGCAAATCATCGTAAATCCATCATAAGTAACCCAATATGGTGCGTAATACAGGTGCCCAGCTATTGCTTAAAGGTAAAGGTAAAGGTTCCCCTCGCACATACGTGCTAGTCGTTGCCGACTCTAGGGGGCGATGCTCATCTCCATTTCAAAGCCGAAGAGCCAGCGCTGTCTGAAGACATCTCCATGGTCATGTGGCCAGCATGACTAAATGCCAAAGGTGCACGGAACGCTGTTACCTTCCCACCAAAGGTGGTCCCTATTTTTTTTACTTGCATTTTTACGTGCTTTCGAAACTGCTAGGTTGGCAAAGCTGGGACAAGTAACGGGAGCTCACCCCATTACATGGCAGCACTAGGGATTCGAACTGCCAAGCTGCCGACCTTTCGATCGACAAGCTCAACGTCCTAGCCCCTGAACCACCGCGTCCCTTTTAGCTATTGCTTAAGGTAATACTAATCCTAATTCCTTTTATTCAGACTATCTCGCCTCTTCTGCCATAATTTTATTGGTTCCAGGAGAAGAGAGCAATTCCATTCCTGCGTCGGCGAGTATATTAAGAGATTTAATTAAAACGGAAATATCTGATTCAAACATATCTTTGAGAGTGAAATGTCTGTGGCAGGGGTCGGCAACCTTAAACACTTTAAGAGCCACAAAGGTCCTAATTGGAAGCCCCCGTTCAATTCTGAAGCCAACCAGAAGTCGGTTCCCCCACCATAGAGTCTCCTCCTAGTGTTGCGTCCTTTTTCCTCTGCCAACTGGAAGTCTCGTTCCCCCACCATAGAGTCTCCTCCTAGCGCTGCGTCCTTTTTCCTCTGCCAACCGGAAGTCGATTCCCCCACCATAGAATCTCCTCCTAGCATGACGTCCTTTTTCCTCTGTCGACTGAAAGTCTGGTTCCCCCACCATAGAGTCTCCTCCTAGTGTTGCGTCCTTTTTCCTCTGCCGACTGGTAGTCGATTCCCCCATCGTAGAGTCTCCTCCTAGCATGGTGTCCTTTTTCCTCTGCCGACTGGAAGTCCGGTTCCCCCACCATAGAGTCTCCTCCTAGCGTGGCATCCTTTTTCCTCTGCCGACTGGAAGTCAGTTCCCCCACCATAGAGTCTCCTCCTAGCGCTGCATCCTTTTTCCTCTGCCAACTGGAAGTCGGATCCCCACCATAGAGTCTCCTCCTGCGCAGCATCCTTTTTCCTCTACCTGTCCTAACTGAAAGCCCTATCAACTGTGGAGCCAACCAGCAACAGGGAGCTGCAGCAGAGGGATGAAAGAGCCATATGCGGCTCTGGAGCCGTGGGTTGCTGACCCCTGGACTCTATGGAGATCCTCAGTCCTCCAGGTCATGGTTGTCCCAAAGGTGCTTTTTTTCAAGAAGCAACTGAACTTTCTGTTTTTTCCTTTGAAGACATTTCGCTTCTCATCCCAGAAGCTTCTTCAGCTCTTTGGGAATGAACCCTTTTTTTTAATTTTAATTTTAATATATTTGTAAGAGGTATTCTGGATTTGAAGATTACAGCAACTATGTGATAGGAAACAGGAGGATTTTCCAAAATTCCAAATAAAAGAAACACGTTGAAATCACCATGAGTCTCTTAGCAACAATTCTCCTAGCAAAACCAAGACTGTATCTAAGGAAAAAGAAATTTGAGGATTTTTTTTCCCCATGTTGTCATTTATTTATACAACGGCTTGACTACCTCAGTCTTTTGTTCTGTGATTTTATTATTATTTTATTTATTATTTATTTATTTGTCAGCAAGCACAAGGAAACAAGTAACAGTACAGACATAGACATGGACACATGAAGAAAATTGGCACAAATAAAAGGAAATAAATACGCAAAACATAGCCACAAAAACATAGAATGATTACATGTGATTGGGAACAGTTTCATATGTTGAGGCACAACTTTTCCTTTCTATATAGGGAATCATAAGTCTGTCATCTGCACCTCTATCACTGTCTGGTTTGGCTCTGCAACCCAACAAGAAAGACACAGACTTCAGAGGATCATTAGAACTGCAGAAAAAACAATGGCTACCAACCTGCCTTCCATTGAAGACCTGTATACTGCACGAATCAAGAAGAGGGCCGTGAAAATATTTACAGACCCCTCACATCCTGGACATAAACTGTTTCAACTCCTACCCTCAAAACGACTCTACAGAGCACTACACACCAGAACAACTAGACACAAGGACAGTTTTTTCCTAACACCATCACTCTGCTAAACAACTAATTCCTACAACACTGTCAAACTATTCACTAAGTCTGCATTACTACTACTATTAGTGTTATCATCGTTCCCATCACCCATCTCCTCCCACTTATGACTGCATGACTTTAACTTTGTTCCTTACAATTTATATTTATTGTTTCCTAGTATGATTCGATTGCTTGTTTGTACCCTAATGACTATCATTAAGTGTTGTACCTTATGATTCTTGACGAATGTATCTTTTCTTTTTATGTACACTGAGAGCATATGCACCAAAGACAAATTCCTTGTGCGTCGAATCACACTTGGCGAATAAAGAATTCTGATCTTCTAATCTAATATGTCACAAAGAACATGACTAATGCCAAATCTGAAGGAGCTGTCCATGGTAGCAGCTCTTTCAAAGGAAGAACCATTAAAACATTGACTCTTCAAGCAAATGTCAACAGTTAAAAGAAGATCAGCAATCTGTTTTTATTTGTCCTTGGTCCATTTTCTTCTAGTTTTCCAGATCATGTTATCAATCCTGGAAAAAAGCCACTGTCAACGACCTGAAACTGCTCTGTGAATTTTGAACCATGTTTCAAATGGTAGACCAGCCACTATATAAGCTTACCGTATTTTTCAGAGTATAAAACGCATAAGACACACCTTAGTTTTTGGGGAGGAAAATTTTAAAAAAAGCTGATTGACAGGTGGATTGGCCTCCCAGAATACCCCCAATCAGCTGTTCCCAGATGTGAATTTTAGCAACAGGTTCCTTGGTTATGAGCTCTGTGCCTTGCTTTTTTTTTGGCTTTTTTTTTCTGCCTCTGAAACTCCGTTTCATAAAAAACATTTTTTCCTGCCTCTGAAAGCTTCTAAAACAGCTTCAGAAAAAAAGCCTCTGAAACTCTGTTTGGAGGCTTTTTTTTCTGAAGCTGTTTGGAGGCTTTTTTTCCCTGAAGCTTTGTTTGGGGGCTTTTTTTCTGAACCTTTGTTTCTGGTGTTTTTCTCAGCCTCTGAAACCTCCATTTGAGAAGCTGGGTGGGGCTACATTCGGAATATACAACGCACCCAGATTTTCACCCTCTTTTTTTGGGGGGAAAGGTGCATTTTATGCTCCAAAAAATACGGTAATCCAAGAATAGGAGGTGCCTTCAGTTCATTATGTTCCTCAGAAGATGGTCCTAGGATTATTCACAGGTTCTAATCCTTGAAAAGTTCCCAAAACTGCAGAGATGAAACAGGCTCCCTCGGAGTGAAAACATTTCAGCCTATCTATGAAGCCACACAGAGCCACGCATTTGCCAGATATAGAAAACATTCTCTCCAGGTTAATCAGGGGTGGAACAGTAGAATATTTATAGGTACACACCTGTTCAACGGCGTTCTGTTAATTTGCCAGTAATGAACTTCATAACGATTTCATGCAAATGCTGGGACTTTAGTTTTCTAATAATTTCTTGCAAGCTTTTTCTTTGGGCAAAAGTCTTCCGTGTCCTTCTTATTCTCACCTGGAAGACAGGTGTGATTGCAATGTCATTGGCGTTGAACAAAATTGCAACTAATCAACCCACTAATGGACATGTGGGGACAGAGTGGGACCAGATTATTAGGATGATATGTAAGTGGGGGAAAAATAGAAAAAAGCTTAGATACATCCCTGCCTCTCCCCTTTCTAGGCCATGACACCTGTAGAGAAGGACCCAGAGGAGGGATATCAGATTTTCAAAATGGTGAATGGGAAGAGGCAGCTTATATCTTCTAGATATCCTCTTCTCCTACAGCCTCTCATGAAGGTGCCTTCTAGGAGACAACTGGATTTTCTTGTTTTTTTTCTTTTGAAGGCCTTTCGCTTCTCATCCAAGAAGCTTCTTCAGCTCTGACAAGATGGTGGGGAATGGAAGGATTTATATTCCTTTCAGACAGCTGGTCCTTTGCATCATTTTAGAGGGTGGTTGAAGCACTTGGAGGTTTATTTATGTCCTCAGGGTCACTTGAGTAGCACTCCTGGTTCCTGTAGTATGATTTTTTTTCCTCTGGAACTCCGTTCCAACTCCCACACCATTCCAAGGGTGTCCATCCCAAATTGTATAACTAAACGTCTGTAGATATTCTCATGATGAAAGGGCAGAAACAAGAAGTGCAAGATGTATGTAAGATTGTGTATAAAATGTACAAATTTAATATTATAAGTGATAGGAGTTATAGAGTAATAAGGAATAATGGGACAAGAAAGGTATAAATAGTATAAAACGAATTGGGAGAAAATGTAAATATTAGGAGATCGCCGCTACGAAACAGCTGTAAAAAGGGAATGTACGTTATGTGTTTTGTGTTTGTTATGCTATATTGTGTTATAAATAAAAAACTTATTAAAAAAGTGTATTTCTCTTACCATTCTAAGAATTACCACTCAGTCTGGCTGGAAAACCCCTGGAAGATTTCAGACAATAGGAAGAGAGAAAGGGGGAATTCTGAAGGCCCAGGCTGGTAGTGAGATTTATGCCAACATCCATAGGAGGAAAATGCAAGTGTGCATGTTCGAATGTGTGTAAATATTCTCGGTTCCTCAACTGGCCATTATTCCATTCGGGACTGCGAATTACCGACGCTCTTAAATCCCATCATCCGATCTCCTGGAATGAATTAAGCTAGCGCTCAATTACACGGCTGCCATTTACATTTTCTCTCATTAGGGTCGTATATTTAAAGGACATTCACCGAGTTCTGTAAGAGCAAAAGACGGAGGGTGATAAATTTTTTAGATAGTTTTCGCGGGAAGAGATTCACCTGGGATGTAAATCTTGTCACCGATGTCAGCGTGGCATTAATTTCTGGGTAATTTAATTCCTTTTTTTTTTTTCCCCAGTGAGATGTCAATAGGAATCTTGAGAGTCCGTCAAAGTTCAAAAAAATACTAAATGCAGTTCAAGGCCACTTTACATACGCTCCCAATGCGCCTATCTGCTTAATTATCCCTTCCCGGTTATGAGATTCAATATGCATTATTAACCGAATAGTCCAATCAAATTCATGACTTGAAATAACAGCAGAAGTAAGATTAGATCTTGCTTCAACCCTGTGTCATGAGCTGACAGTCCTTCGTTCTTCAAGAGATGTGGAAACTGTGCCAAGCTGAGATAGGATTGTTGTGATGGTCCTACAAGAATGTTATACCTCCAGTTTGTTATCTCCATGGTAGAAACAAAGATTCTGACATTTTCTTTCTAATACTGAGGAATCTTTCAAGCACTACATTTCCAATATCAACTAGAATCATGTTTCAATGTTGCGCAGCCAAGTTGGTACCGTTGTGGTCCGCCAGCAGCCTGTGGAGCTGGCAACGGAGCCAGACAGCAATGAGGCTGAGGTGAGGCCAGGGCCATCAGGGAGAGAGGTGTGGACTCCGGAGCCTCCAGAGACTGACCGTAGTGAGGCAGAGGAACAGGAGGAGCCTGTTCCTAATGCACGCATGGGTAGAGCTGCCAGAAGGCAAGAGCAGCTCAAGCAAAGAGGACAACTCGGGAGTAAGGCCAGGAGATGATTGGCCCCTCCCATAAGGGGTAAAGCAGAAGACCATCAAGGCAGAAAACGGGGCATAGGGGGGTGCATAGGTCCCCCCATCAGAAGTGGTATTCAGCCACTCCAGACCGGTTCGCCCGAACTGGTAGCAGAAATCGTGGGTGGGCCAACCCACCGCCCTGGTTCTATGCCATCTATTTAGGCACGTTTTTGAGGCTGGGCGCATGCGGGGAAGGCATGCACACCCGCAAAACGCATGCGCAGAAGGGGAGGGCACATGCGTGGATTCACATGCATGCGCTCACATTTCCGAACCGGTAGGGAAAGTAAGTCAATACTACCCCTGTCCTCCCATGCCCCATTTTGGCTGGTACGGTGCTGCAGGAAGCATCCATCCAGCCCCTCCTCCCTGCTCCCCCAGATGGCCCACAGAGGACAATGCTGATCCGGTCCTCAAAGAACTCCAGTTTGACACCCCTGCTATACACCCAATAATCCTATACACGGATTTGTAAATCCATTGGGTTTCCAGGAGGAATAATTTCTTGAACTGCAGCCTGCAAGAAAACGTGGGTTGTTGTTTTTTTTTTTCCCCATGCGATTTCAATGCCACTGATCAATTGCCTCCCACCAACAACCTTTACCTAGAGGTAATGAAAGTACGATTTATCCCTGGTCTATGTTTAAAAAATAAAAAAATAAACGAGCATTACACAGCTGGGGATGCAATGTCATTCTGACCTTTTTAAACACACCCGGAGTTAAGCTTAACTTAGCTGACAATCAATCAGCTGAGGATTTAAAATGAGGCAATAATCAATTTTTAGCAAGATTTAGGTGCCTTTGTGAAAGAGGCTTAAAAATGGCTGAAGGTTAGAGCCACTGCGAGGAGGATAAGATCTTTCCCCAATGGCGCGTGAATCAGGATTAGTGGAATTCTGGACCAGGCGGCCCCGAACAAACCCATTTTCCCACTGCAAGAAATAAAAGGGTAATTTTAAAAGGTGACACGTGACTTTTTTTTTTTTAAAAGAAGAGCTGGCTAGATTTAACAGTATCGTTCTCATTTTTTTATCAGCCGTAATCCTTTCTCCTTCTTTTGAAAGAGTTGATTTTTTTTCAGTCTTTTGAAACATCAGGACTCTTGGTAGTGGACTAAGCTACTTTTAAAAATGCTTTACTTACCCCAGAATTTAGAGTGATGTCAATTGTAAATTGTGATCATTATGCCCTCACGTGGCACAAAGTGTAGGGCCGTCGGTTGTTTTTTTTTTTTTAACAAATTAGAAAGTTTGCAAAAATTACATTTATCAAGATGCGTACTTAAAGAAGAGAAAATAACATTTTTCTACCTATCTTAATGATGGGAATTAATAAATATTTATATATATGTGTGTGTACACACACACACACACATATACGTACACACACATATATGTATATGTGTGTGTGTGTGTGTGTGTGTGTGTGTGTATATATGTAGGTCTTTGGTTATTCGGGTTTTCTCCCACGAAGCTGAAGCCTGAAGATGACGAATGAGACTTCGTCGAAACGTCGCCAAGACACTTCCAATTTTACGCGGGAGAAAACCCGAATAACCAAAGACCTACATACAAACACCTGCGAAAACCTCAGAAAACAAATATATCTTTTAATATATACTCTATGTGTGTGTGTATGTGTGTGTGTGTTGTGTGTGTAGGTCTTTGGGTATTCGGGTTTTCTCCCACGTAAAATTGTAAGTGTCTTGGCGACGTTCGAAAGTCTCATTCGTCATCTTCAGGCTTCAACTGTGCTTCTGGGAGCAATGTGTGATAGCAGCTGTTTCTTCCTTTTAACTGCTAGTGGGGTTTGAACTGATTGGGTGGGAGCTTGGCTGTGCTCTGATTGGATGTGGGTTTTTGTGCTCTGATTGGCTGGGGTGTGGCCTGTTTGGGTGGGGGCTTGGTTGTGCTCAAATTAGACTGAGTTGCAGGGGGATCTGAGCTGGTGAGCTGCACTGCTGCTGTTTGGCTTCGTGTTCGTGGTCGTGCTACATCTTCGTAGTGGGTGTCAGTCTGCTGCATGTATGGATTGGAGGGTTTGAAATGGCTAATGTTGCAGCTGCGGTCTGGCTTCTGGTCCTTGGTCGTGCTTCCTGATCAGTGTGGGTTTGGGTGTGCTTTCTGGGTGGATGTGGTGGTGACATCCTGTGTGGACCTCGTGAGTGTGGGTCTGGTGTCATTCCTCGTGTTAGGGACACGTTTGTCAATAAGGGCAGGTTTCCAAATGGCTGGTAGGCGGAGGTATCATCTCGTTTGTTCATGCTGTGTGGGCGTTTTCTATCTCGATGGCTTCTCTGATTATTCTGTTGTTAAAGTGTTCAGTTTTGGCGATGGTTCTGGTCTTTTAAAGTCAATATCGTGTCCTGTGACTTTAAAGTGTTGGACCAGGGAAGAAGTTGGTTCCTCTTTTTGAATGAGTTCTTGTGTTCTTCAATCGTGCACTTATTCTTCTGTTGGTTTGTCCAATGTATGTGGTGGGGCAGGCGGTGCATGGGATTTCATATACTCCTTGATTTTCTAACTCAATTTTGTCTTTGGGGTTTCTTAGGATGGTGGATATTTTTTGGTTTGTGCAGAATGTTGTCTTGATGTTATGTTTGTGGAGGATCTTGCTGATTCTGTCTGTGGTGCCTTTTATATATGGGAGGAGGGCTGTGCCATTTTCTTGCTCTCTGTCTTGGGTTTTAGTGGGGGGTTCTTTTTGGATTAGTTTGGTAATCTTATTTCTCTGGAATCCATTGGATGTTAGTACACTTGTGAGAGTGTGTAGTTCGGTTTTTAGGTGTTGTTCGTCAGCTAAGCATTTTGTTCTAGAGATGAGTGTCTTGGCTACGGAGTTTATCTGTGCTGGGTGGTGGTGTGAGAGTGCATGCAGATAGCGGTTTGTGTGTGTTTTCTTCTGGTAGATGGTGTGTCCTAGGGAGCCATTGGGTTTCTTGTAGACTAAGACATCTAGGAAGGGAAGTTGGTTGTTAACTTCTGTTTCCATGGTGAACTGTATTTTGGGGTGTAGGCTATTGAGGTGTGTGAGGAAGTTTTCAAGTTTTTCTTTCCCGTGTGGCCAGATTATGAAGGTGTCGTCTACGTATCTGAGCCAGAGTTTGGGTTTGTGATCAGATTTTTCTAGTGCTTGGGTTTCAAAGTGTTCCATGTAGAGGTTGGCAATGACAGGTGAGAGGGGTGATCCCATGGGTGCTCCTTCTATTTGTTTGTATTTTTGTCCGTTATAGATGAAGTATGTGTTGGATAGGCAGTGGTTGGTCAGATCTAGGATGTGCTTGGGGGGGTTATATTTGTTTTGGATAGCTGTCAAGGCTTCTTTGATTGGCACTTGGGTGAAGAGGATATGACATCAAAGCTCACGAGTAGGTCGCTGGGCTGTAAGTTTTGTTTCTTTATGATCTCTATGAACTGGAATGAGTTTTTACGTGTGAGGCGATGGATTCTGCATAGGGCTGTAGTTGTTTGGCGAGAAATTTGGCTAGGTTTTGTAGAGGTGAGCCTATGGAGCTGACTATGGGTCTGAGTGGGGGTTCCTTCTTTGTGTATCTTGGGAGGCCGTGAGCTTAGGGCATCTGGATGATTTCTCTCTGGGAATGATTCTTTGTTGGATTTCTTCGCTGATGGGGAGGCTTTTATTTTGGATCTAGTGGTTTTCTAGGTAGGTGGTGGGGTCTGTTTTAGGGGCTTGTATGCAGGGTCTTGGATTAGTTTGGTAATCTTATTTCTCTGGAATCCATTGGATGTTAGTACACTTGTGAGAGTGTGTAGTTCGGTTTTTAGGTGTTGTTCGTCAGCTAAGCATTTTGTTCTAGAGATGAGTGTCTTGGCTACGGAGTTTATCTGTGCTGGGTGGTGGTGTGAGAGTGCATGCAGATAGCGGTTTGTGTGTGTTTTCTTCTGGTAGATGGTGTGTCCTAGGGAGCCATTGGGTTTCTTGTAGACTAAGACATCTAGGAAGGGAAGTTGGTTGTTAACTTCTGTTTCCATGGTGAACTGTATTTTGGGGTGTAGGCTATTGAGGTGTGTGAGGAAGTTTTCAAGTTTTTCTTTCCCGTGTGGCCAGATTATGAAGGTGTCGTCTACGTATCTGAGCCAGAGTTTGGGTTTGTGATCAGATTTTTCTAGTGCTTGGGTTTCAAAGTGTTCCATGTAGAGGTTGGCAATGACAGGTGAGAGGGTGATCCCATGGGTGCTCCTTCTATTTGTTTGTATTTTTGTCCGTTATAGATGAAGTATGTGTTGGATAGGCAGTGGTTGGTCAGATCTAGGATGTGCTTGGGGGGGTTATATTTGTTTTGGATAGCTGTCAAGGCTTCTTTGATTGGCACTTGGGTGAAGAGGGATATGACATCAAAGCTCACGAGTAGGTCGCTGGGCTGTAAGTTTTGTTTCTTTATGATCTCTATGAACTGGAATGAGTTTTTTACGTGTGAGGCGATGGATTCTGCATAGGGCTGTAGTTGTTTGGCGAGAAATTTGGCTAGGTTTTGTAGAGGTGAGCCTATGGAGCTGACTATGGGTCTGAGTGGGGTTCCTTCTTTGTGTATCTTGGGAGGCCGTGAGCTTAGGGCATCTGGATGATTTCTCTCTGGGAATGATTCTTTGTTGGATTTCTTCGCTGATGGGGAGGCTTTTATTTTGGATCTAGTGGTTTTCTAGGTGGGTGGTGGGGTCTGTGTTTAGGGGCTTGTATGCAGGGTCTTGGAGTAGGTTGGTTAATTTGGTTTGGTAGTCAGCTGTGTTCATAACCACCGTGGCGTTGCCCTTGTCTGCTGGTAGGATTATTATGCTGGTGTCTTTTTTCAGGTTAAGTAGTGCTGTCTGTTCCTCTTTGGGTAAGTTGCTTTTGGGTGGCTTGCTGCTGCAGAGGATGTTGGGGATTTGAGTCTGATTTTGTTAGCGTCATCGGGGTTGATTTTGGTCAGGCTGGTTTCAACTCCATATAATGGTCTCAGTGGGGATGTATTTGGGAGTGACTGCAAAGTTGAATCCTTTGGAAAGGACATCGGTTTCAGCTTTGGTGAGGATCCTATCTGAGATGTTATGCACTGTTTGTTTCATGTGTGGCTGTGAGGGTGGAGGGGTTTGTTTCTGGCGTTCTTGTAGTCTTCGGAGTTTGTTGGTGTGTGTGTCCGTCTTGAGGGTGGTCTGTGTTTCGCCTCCAGACGGCGAGTTGTTTTGGATTTGTCCCAAAGTGCAGGGTGGATCTTGTTGCTGAGTTTGAGGTGAAGTGTGAGGAGATCTTTGTTGATTTGATCTAGGAGGAATCTTTTTGTGTGAAGTTCATTTCTGATTAGGGCCAATTCTGTTCTTTTTAGGATGCGTTTGGCGGCTGCAGAGTTGGAGTGGAATTTCAATTGGAAGCATTTGGGGATTAAATTTTGATCTCGGCAGTTTCGTAGGAATGCAAGGTCACATAAAATGGAAGCTCTTTGGACTTCTAGTTTTTCATAGGTCCTGGTCAGATGGTGGATTTCCTCCCCGTAGAGGTGCAATATTTGTTTTCTGAGGTTTTCACGGGTGTTTGTATGTAGGTCTTTGGTTATTCGGGTTTTCTCCATGTAAAATTGGAAGTGTCTTGGCGACGTTTCGACGAAGTCTCATTCATCATCTTCAGGCTTCAACCGTGCTTCTGGGAGCAATGTGTGATTGCAGCTGTTTCTTCCTTTTAACTGCTAGTGGGGTTTGAACTGATTGGGTGGGAGCTTGGCTGTGCTCTGATTGGATGTGGGTTTTTGTGCTCTGATTGGCTGGGGTGTGTCCTGTGTTGGTGGGGGCTTGGTTGTGCTCAGTCTAATCTGTGCTGCAGGGGATCTGAGCTGGTGAGCTGCACTGCTGCTGTTTGGCTTCGTGTTCGTGGTCGTGCTACATCTTCGTAGTGGGTGTCAGTCTGCTGCATGTATGGATTGGAGGGTTTGAAATGGCTAATGTTGCAGCTGCGGTCTGGCTTCTGGTCCTTGGTCGTGCTTCCTGATCAGTGTGGGTTTGGGTGTGCTTTCTGGGTGGATGTGGTGGTGACATCCTGTGTGGACCTCGTGAGTGTGGGTCTGGTGTCATTCCTCGTGTTAGGGACACGTTTGTCAATAAGGGCAGGTTTCCAAATGGCTGGTAGGCGGAGGTATCATCTCGTTTGTTCATGCTGTGTGGGCGTTTTCTATCTCGATGGCTTCTCTGATTATTCTGTTGTTAAAGTGTTCAGTTTTGGCGATAGTTCTGGTCTTTTTAAAGTCAATATCGTGTCCTGTGACTTTAAAGTGTTGGACCAGGAAGAAGTTAGTTCCTCTTTTTGAATGAGTTCTTGTGTTCTTCAATCGTGCACTTATTCTTCTGTTGGTTTGTCCAATGTATGTGGTGGGGCAGGCGGTGCATGGGATTTCATATACTCCTTGATTTTCTAACTCAATTTTGTCTTTGGGGTTTCTTAGGATGGTGGATATTTTTGGTTTGTGCAGAATGCTGTCTTGATGTTATGTTTGTGGAGGATCTTGCTGATTCTGTCTGTGGTGCCTTTTATATATGGGAGGAGGGCTGTGCCATTTTCTTGCTCTCTGTCTTGGGTTTTAGTGGGGGGTTCTTTTTGGATTAGTTTGGTAATCTTATTTCTCTGGAATCCATTGGATGTTAGTACACTTGTGAGAGTGTGTAGTTCGGTTTTTAGGTGTTGTTCGTCAGCTAAGCATTTTGTTCTAGAGATGAGTGTCTTGGCTACGGAGTTTATCTGTGCTGGGTGGTGGTGTGAGAGTGCATGCAGATAGCGGTTTGTGTGTGTTTTCTTCTGGTAGATGGTGTGTCCTAGGGAGCCATTGGGTTTCTTGTAGACTAAGACATCTAGGAAGGGAAGTTGGTTGTTAACTTCTGTTTCCATGGTGAACTGTATTTTGGGGTGTAGGCTATTGAGGTGTGTGAGGAAGTTTTCAAGTTTTTCTTTCCGGTGTGGCCAGATTATGAAGGTGTCGTCTACGTATCTGAGCCAGAGTTTGGGTTTGTGATCAGATTTTTCTAGTGCTTGGGTTTCAAAGTGTTCCATGTAGAGGTTGGCAATGACAGGTGAGAGGGGTGATCCCATGGGTGCTCCTTCTATTTGTTTGTATTTTTGTCCGTTATAGATGAAGTATGTGTTGGATAGGCAGTGGTTGGTCAGATCTAGGATGTGCTTGGGGGGGTTATATTTGTTTTGGATAGCTGTCAAGGCTTCTTTGATTGGCACTTGGGTGAAGAGCTCATCATCAAAGCTCACGAGTAGGTCGCTGGGCTGTAAGTTTTGTTTCTTTATGATCTCTTATGAACTGGAATGAGTTTTTACGTGTGAGGCGATGGATTCTGCATAGGGCTGTAGTTGTTTGGCGAGAAATTTGGCTAGGTTTTGTAGAGGTGAGCCTATGGAGCTGACTATGGGTCTGAGTGGGGGTTCCTTCTTTGTGTATCTTGGGAGGCCGTGAGCTTAGGGCATCTGGATGATTTCTCTCTGGGAATGATTCTTTGTTGGATTTCTTCGCTGATGGGGAGGCTTTTATTTTGGATCTAGTGGTTTTTCTAGGTAGGTGGTGGGGTCTGTTTTAGGGGCTTGTATGCAGGGTCTTGGAGTAGGTTGGTTAATTTGGTTTGGTAGTCAGATGTGTTCATAACCACCGTGGCGTTGCCCTTGTCTGCTGGTAGGATTATTATGCTGGTATCTTTTTTCAGGTTAAGTAGTGCTGTCTGTTCCTCTTTGGGTAAGTTGCTTTTGGGTGGCTTGCTGCTGCAGAGGATGTTGGTGATTTCGAGTCTGATTTTGTTAGCGTCATCGGGGTTGATTTTGGTCAGGCTGGTTTCAACTCCGCATATAATGGTCTCAGTGGGGATGTATTTGGGAGTGACTGCAAAGTTGAATCCTTTGGAAAGGACATCGGTTTCAGCTTTGGTGAGGATCCTATCTGAGATGTTATGCACTGTTTGTTTCATGTGTTGCTGTGAGGGTGGAGGGGTTTGTTTCTGGCGTTCTTGTAGTCTTGAGTTTGTTGGTGTGTGTGTCTGTCTTGAGGGTGGTCTGTGTTTCGCCTCCAGACGGCAAGTTGTTTGGATTTGTCCCAAAGTGCAGGGTGCATCTTGTTGCTGAGTTTGAGGTGAAGTGTGAGGAGATCTTTGTTGATTTGATCTAGGAGGAATCTTTTTGTGTGAAGTTCATTTCTGATTAAGGCCAATTCTGTTCTTTTTAGGATGCGTTTGGTGGCTGCAGAGTTGGAGTGGAATTTCAATTGGAAGCATTTGGGGATTAAATTTTGATCTCGGCAGTTTCGTAGGAATGCAAGGTCACATAAAATGGAAGCTCTTTGGACTTCTAGTTTTTCATAGGTCCTGGTCAGATGGTGGATTTCCTCCCCGTAGAGGTGCAATATTTGTTTTCTGAGGTTTTCACGGGTGTTTGTATATAGGTCTTTGGTTGTTCGGGTTTTCTCCCGTGTAAAATTGGAAGTGTCTTGGCGACGTTTCGACGAAGTCTCATTCGTCATCTTCAGGCTTCAGCTTCGTGCTTCTGGGAGCAATGTGTGATTGCAGCTGTTTCTTCCTTTTTAACTGCTAGTGGGGGTTTGAACTGATTGGGTGGGAGCTTGGCTGTGCTCTGATTGGATGTGGGTTTTTTTGTGCTCTGGTGGGGGGGGGGTGTGGCCGGTGTGGGGGGGGGCTTGGTTGTGCTCAAATTAGACTGAGTTGCAGGGGGATCTGAGCTGGTGAGCTGCACTGCTGCTGTTTGGCTTCGTGTTCGTGGTCGTGCTACATCTTCGTAGTGGGTGTCAGTCTGCTGCATGTATGGATTGGAGGGGTTTGAAATGGCTAATGTTGCAGCTGCGGTCTGGCTTCTGGTCCTTGGTCGTGCTTCCTGATCAGTGTGGGTTTGGGTGTGCTTTCTGGGTGGATGTGTGGTGACATCCTGTGTGGACCTCGTGAGTGTGGGTCTGGTGTCATTCCTCGTGTTAGGGACACGTTTGTCAATAAGGGCAGGTTTCCAAATGGCTGGTAGGCGGGAGGTATCATCTCGTTTGTTCATGCTGTGTGGGCGTTTTTCTATCTCGATGGCTTCTCTGATTATTCTGTTGTTAAAGTGTTCAGTTTTGGCGATAGTTCTGGTCTTTTTAAAGTCAATATCGTGTCCTGTGACTTTAAAGTGTTGGACCAGGGAAGAAGTTGGTTCCTCTTTTTTGAATGAGTTCTTGTGTTCTTCAATGCGCACTTATTCTTCTGTTGGTTTGTCCAATGTATGTGGTGGGGCAGGCGGTGCATGGGATTTCATATACCCTTGGTTTTCTAACTCAATTTTGTCTTTGGGGTTTCTTAGGATGGTGGATATTTTTTGGTTTGTGCAGAATGTTGTCTTGATGTTATGTTTGTGGAGGATCTTGCTGATTCTGTCTGTGGTGCCTTTTATATATGGGAGGAGGGCTGTGCCATTTTCTTGCTCTCTGTCTTGGGTTTTAGTGGGGGGTTCTTTTTGGATTAGTTTGGTAATCTTATTTCTCTGGAATCCATTGGATGTTAGTACACTTGTGAGAGTGTGTAGTTCGGTTTTTAGGTGTTGTTCGTCAGCTAAGCATTTTGTTCTAGAGATGAGTGTCTTGGCTACGGAGTTTATCTGTGCTGGGTGGTGGTGTGAGTGCATGCAGATAGCGGTTTGTGTGTGTTTTCTTCTGGTAGATGGTGTGTCCTAGGGAGCCATTGGGTTTCTTGTAGACTAAGACATCTAGGAAGGGAAGTTGGTTGTTAACTTCTGTTTCCATGGTGAACTGTATTTTGGGGTGTAGGCTATTGAGGTGTGTGAGGAAGTTTTCAAGTTTTTCTTTCCCGTGTGGCCAGATTATGAAGGTGTCGTCTACGTATCTGAGCCAGAGTTTGGGTTTGTGATCAGATTTTTCTAGTGCTTGGGTTTCAAAGTGTTCCATGTAGAGGTTGGCAATGACAGGTGAGGGGTGATCCCATGGGTGCTCCTTCTATTTGTTTGTATTTTTGTCCGTTATAGATGAAGTATGTGTTGGATAGGCAGTGGTTGGTCAGATCTAGGATGTGCTTGGGGGGGTTATATTTGTTTTGGATAGCTGTCAAGGCTTCTTTGATTGGCACTTGGGTGAAGAGATATATGACATCAAAGCTCACGAGTAGGTCGCTGGGCTGCAAGTTTTGTTTCTTTATGATATCTATGAACTGGAATCACACATTGCTCCCAGAAGCACGAAGCTAAAGCCTGAAGATGACGAATGAGACTTCGTCGAAATGTTGCCAAGACACTTCCAATTTTACGCGGGAGAAAACCCGAATAACCAAAGACCTATATATATTTATGTATATATAAATATATAAATATAAATATATACATAAATATAAATATAAATCTGTATATAAATATATATATATATATATATATGGATGGTGGCTCAGTTGGGCTAAGACTCTGAGCTTGTCGATCGAAAGGTCGGCAGTTCAGTGGTTTGAATCCCTAGTGCCACATAACGGGGTGAGCTCCCGTTACTTTTCCCAGCTTCTGCCAACCTAGCAGTTCGAAAGCAGGTAAAAAATGCAAGTAGAAAAAATAGGGACCACCTTTAGTGGGAAGATAACAGTGTTCCGTGCGCCTTTGGTGTTGAGTCATGCTGGTCACATGACCACGGAGACGTCTTCGGACACCGCTGGCTCTTCGGCTTTGAAACGGAGGTGAGCACCGCCCCCTGGAGTCGGGAACGACTAGCACATATGTGCGAGGGGAACCTTTACCTCCCCCCCAACACACACACACAAATGGGGAAAGTACAAAATTCGACAAAGTTAACTTGAGTGCAAACATTCAAGACGAACCCTCTGAATGGCATTTGGGACTGCAATTCAGAACCAAGCAGAATACTTTCCGTTTTAAATTGTGCTATTTTGATATTGTTTGCATTCCTGCTCAGAGGCAGAGCGGTGGAGACATTAGCATGGGTGTGCATTCATATAAAACCTGTTGTTACACAGAAAAGCGTGGAGTGTGTGTGGTGTGTGGTGGCTGACAGTTTCCCTTTCAAAATATCACTCTGTTTGAAATCTACATGCAAAGATGTAATTTTTTGGGGGGAAGTTGCATATTTTAAACATGTAGATTTGCCAGAGTTATGTAAATAAAAAAAGAAAGAAAGAATACATTAGAGATAAGTGCAAACAGAAAGTTTGGCAATTGGTAAAAGATATGTAGACACTTCATAACCTAAAGGATGGATGTGACCTTTGATGTATCTCTACACACTTTCATTCACCCCAAAAAAACCTGACCAAGATGAAACCAATTGTGGAGATGAAGCTAATTGCATACCATCATGATATGAACAAGATTTTTTTTTTTTTAAAAAAAATTATTTTACTTATAAGATGTTCATCCTGCCTTTATTATGAGTAAATCAAGTAGACAGAATACATACTCCTCCTCCTCTTCCTCATTTTCCCCACAAAAACAGCCCTGTGAGGTGGGTTGAGCTGAGAGAAAGGGACTCAACTGGCTTTCATGCCTAAGGCGGGACTAGAACTCACCGTCTTCTGGTGATCGGTCCAAAGTCACCCAGATGGTTTTCATGCCTAAGGCGGGACTAGAACTCACCATCTCCTGGTGATCGGTCCACAATCACCCAGATGGTTTTCATGCCTAAGGCGGGACTAGAACTCACCATCTCCTGGTGATCGGTCCACAA
Organism: Ahaetulla prasina; assembly: GCF_028640845.1. Lineage (NCBI taxonomy): Eukaryota > Metazoa > Chordata > Lepidosauria > Squamata > Colubridae > Ahaetulla > Ahaetulla prasina. The sequence continues at coordinate 6,675,932 of NC_080549.1, read as the reverse complement.
TCACCCAGATGGTTTTCATGCCTAAGGCGGGATTAGAACTCACCGTCTTCTGGTGATCGGTCCACAATCACCCAGATGGTTTTCATGCCTAAGGCGGGATTAGAACTCACCGTCTCCTGGTGATCGGTCCAAAGTCACCCAGATGGTTTTCATGCCTAAGGCGGGACTAGAACTCACCGTCTCCTGGTGATCGGTCCAAAGTCAGCCAGATGGTTTTCATGCCTAAGGCGGGACTAGAACTCACCGTCTCCTGGTGATCGGTCCAAAGTCAGCCAGATGGTTTTCATGCCTAAGGCGGGACTAGAACTCACCGTCTCCTGGTGATCGGTCCAAAGTCACTCAGATGGCTTTCATGCCTAAGGCGGGACTAGAACTCACCGTCTCCTGGTGATTGGTCCAAAGTCACCCAGATGGTTTTCATGCCTAAGGCGGGACTAGAACTCACCGTCTCCTGGTGATTGGTCCAAAGTCACCCAGATGGTTTTCATGCCTAAGGCGGGACTAGAACTCACCGTCTTCTGGTGATCGGTCCACAGTCACCCAGATGGTTTTCATGCCTAAGGCCAGACTAGAACTCACTGTCTCCTGGTGTTTGGTCCAAAGTCACCCAGATGGTTTTCATGCCTAAGGCCGGACTAGAACTCACCGTCTTCTGGTGATCGGTCCAAAGTCACCCAGATGGTTTTCATGCCTAAGGCCGGACTAGAACTCACCCTCTTCTGGTGTTTGGTCCAAAGTCACCCAGATGGTTTTCATGCCTAAGGCGGGACTAGAACTCACCGTCTTCTGGTGTTTGGTCCAAAGTCACCCAGATGGTTTTCATGCCTAAGGCGGGACTAGAACTCACCGTCTCCTGGTGATCGGTCCAAAGTCAGCCAGATGGTTTTCATGCCTAAGGCGGGACTAGAACTCACCGTCTCCTGGTGATTGGTCCAAAGTCAGCCAGATGGTTTTCATGCCTAAGGCGGGACTAGAACTCACCGTCTCCTGGTGATCGGTCCAAAGTCACTCAGATGGCTTTCATGCCTAAGGCGGGACTAGAACTCACCGTCTCCTGGTGATCGGTCCAAAGTCAGCCAGATGGTTTTCATGCCTAAGGCGGGACTAGAACTCACCGTCTCTGGTGATCGTCCACAATCACCCAGATGGTTTTCATGCCTAAGGCGGGACTAGAACTCACCGTCTTCTGGTGATCGGTCCAAAGTCAGCCAGATGGTTTTCATGCCTAAGGCGGGACTAGAACTCACTGTCTTCTGGTGATTGGTTCAAAGTCACCCAGATGGTTTTCATGCCTAAGGCGGGACTAGAACTCACCGTCTCCTGGTGATCGGTCCAAAGTCAGCCAGATGGTTTTCATGCCTAAGGCGGGACTAGAACTCACCGTCTCCTAGTGATTGGTTCAATTATCAAAAATGACAGTCTTTTATACAAACGGCTCCTTTTCGCCTTTCTCCCTAATATGGATCAATGTTCGCTCTTCTACCACTACGTTTCCATTTTCTGATGATCGTTATTATCTACAAAAACATGCCCGGGCTAAACTCTGATAGCATTCATCACAAAGCTTAGGAAGACAATTGTTTTGCTGGCCTCGGAAGCAGCCACGGAACCGGTTATCATTTTCATTCTAAAGAAACTTCTTCGGCTTCTCTTAGAAGCTTCTTTTGCTCTCAGAGCTGAAGAAGCTGTTGTGACCTAGGCCCAAGTAGTCATTACCGGACACAATTAGTCCTAAACAAACGTTTCTTATTAGAACAGCTGAGAATTACTTCATTCTCAGCTTAGTCCAAATTAATTCCACAGCTTTGCTCACAGAAGCATGAAGCCGAAAGCACCAGCCTGAAGATGATGAGTGAGACCTCGTAGAAACATTGCCAGGATACTCTCAACCTTACATGGGAAAATACCTGAATATGCCAAGACCTCAACAGGTTTGAGCAGCAACTGATTCCTGCTATTAGAGGCAAGGAATGTTGCGGGTCCTGACCAGTGGTGCTAGTCAGCCAGTTCGTACCGGTTCAAGCGAACCGGTAGCAGAGATCATGGAGGGGAACACCCACCCGTCCCAGCGCTATGCCATCATATTTAGCCACGTTTTCGAGGACGGGCGCATGTGCGGAAGGCACACGTGTGATCAAAGCGCAGGTGCGGAAGGCCAGGTGCATGCGCAGAAGGCACGCAGGCAAAGCGAGCATGTGCGCGGCAACCCGGTGATCACAATATGTGAAATCCACCTCTGGTCCCGACCCCTATGGAGGTTCATCTGATGGGACCCAGAAGAAGGGCCTTCCCTGTGGTGGCTCCCTCCGTGTGGAATATCATCCTTCCAGAAATTAGACTGGCCCCCAATTCTGACACTATTTTGTCAGGCCTTAAAGATGTGGTTTTTCCAGTGAACCTGGGGAACCCAGAGTGGGATGGAGCCCATTAAATGGTTGATTTGAGGGTCTGTTGTTACTGAGGGATGGGGAAGTGTATTTGTTTTATTATTTTTATTTGTTCTATAATATGTTCTTTATTGTCGTTAAGCCACTTTGAGTCTCCCTGAACATATATAAATGAGTAAGGCTTGTCTTGCTAACAGAAACTTTACTGTTAAGAAAGTGTTCTTAAGAAGGCAGCCTTAAACTAGCTATTCTGGTGTCCCATTGAACTCAGTGGAGCTTGTTTTCGGGTGTTTTAATAATATTCTATCCCCTGCAGGGAAGGATTAAAGGAGAAAGAATGGAATGGAATTTGATGTTCTTTTCCCAGTATGGAATGGAATTTTGTCCTGCCCTGCAGGATGATAGGCTGAATTCAACTGGGTATCATCAGGTGCAAGCAACCAACCTCATGCAAGCATGAGGATTTAATCAGAATAGCTTCTTTGTTGTTGTTGTTGTTGTTGTTGTTGCTGTTTACCTCTAGACAAGAATCTTGCCAGACTAAAATACAATCTGCATAACTACTAGATAAAGGTAAAGGTTTCGACTGACCAGTCGTGTCTGACTCTAGAGAGTGGTGCTCATCTCTGTTTGTTAGCAAAGGGAGCTGGCATTGTCCAAAGATGCTTCTTTGGTTATGTGGCCAGCATGACTATAGACTAAGGTGCATAGGACGTGGTTACCTTCCCACTGAAGTGGTACCTATGAACTGCTAGGTTGGCAGGAGCTGGGACAAGAACAGGAGCTCACTCTGTCACATGGGAGTTGGGTCTTGAACTGCAAACTTCTGGTTGATGAGTCCAGAATCTTAACCATTAGGCCTCTGTACCCCCCTAACTACTACATATACTGTGTGAAATGCTAGGGAGGGTCCACTCTGACTCTTCCTGCATACCAAGGATTCTAGGCTGATTTCCTTCTTCAATCCTTGGGATCTAAGGATTCTAGGCTGATTTTCTTGTTAGATCTTTGGGATCTAAGGACTCTAGGCTGATTTCCTTCTTCGATTCTTGGGATCTAAGGATTCTAGGCTGATTTCCTTCTTTGATTCTCGGGATCTAAGGATTCTAGGCTGATTTTCTTCTTCGATTCTTGGGATCTAAGGATTCTAGGCTAATTTTCTTGTTAGATCTTTGAGATCTAAGGATTCTAGGCTGATTTGCTTCTTCAGTCCTTGGGATTTAAGGATTCTAGGCTGATTTCCTTCTTTGATCCTTGTGATCTAAGGATTCTAGGCTGATTTCCTTCTTAGATCTTTGGGATCTCAGGATTCTAGATTGATTTTCTTCTTAGATCCTTGGGATCTAAGATTCTAGGCTGATTTTCCTCTCAGATCCTTGGGAAAGAGCCCCTCCCTCCTACAACTTTGCACAACTTTCCATTACAAGTACAAAGCTTCTGGTGTAGCTACGATTCCCTTCGTAGTGGCAGTGAACATTCAGGGGCCAAGAGTTCATTGTTATTTAATATGAACCTAATAAATTGTGGATTGCAAACACGGCGCGAATCATTTTCTGAACGGAATGGAAGGAACACGACTGGTGATTGCTGTTGTGGTGGTTGTTTTAATCATCTAACTCCCAAGGAAAAAACGTGAAGAAGAAAAAAGAGCCCTCGTTTCAGATAAATGGGAAACCCCCACTTCTTTTATCACGTTGAATGTAATCGATTTCGCCCGGCGACTTGCTTTAATTAGCGAGCCATTATTCTCACAACGGCAGACATCCGAGGTGGGGGGGAGGGACCAAGGTTCATTTGGTGCATGCAAACAATGACGCTAATAAGGTCCATTTGGATTCGCCAAGCTGGGAAAACGACGTCTCGAAAGAGGGAAGGAGCTGAATTCCATACAACGTGTAAGTGAGAGTCTCCAACTTCAGGGATTCGTTCTGCAGGCTGTGATGAGGAATGTTTGACACAGAGACAATTTCATTAGCGAATTCCTAGTGATCGAAGGAAGGAAGAAGGGAAAACCCATCCCTTATTAGCTGACCACTTAAACAGAGAGAGGGAGTACGGGGAAGGAAACATTTTATTTTGACAAATTATTTAAGTGTAGGGGGGAAATTTTAATAGGAGTAAACAGACATTAAAGAGGCCTGGACTTAGGCCTCTAATGGGCACATAGAGATTGCAAACTGCTGATGCATTTGACCCCACCCTCAAACTCAGCCTGTTCCTCTCCTACGCAAAATAATGAATGCATTCCTTTCGCAGGCCTACTACCGCCTCCTCACCCTTTTAAATTGTCTCTAAAAAGGTCCCCGTGCCCTTCTTATTTTTGCAGAACAGGCAAATTCCATGTCCATTTTTTGAAAATCATAACTCCCCTCCCAAAAAAAGAAAGAAAGAAAAACCCTCTCTTTCTTTTTTGGCCTTTAAGGAAAAGCATTTTAAAATATAGGAGATAAGATCCAAAAATTGTAATGAATTTAGTTCCTGAGCTGAACAGGAGGGAAGGAAAAAGGAGGAAGAAGAAAAGATTAACTGCATCGTTGGCCAGAACTTTCTCCTTTTACCGAGATCAAGAAAAAGAACGTAAGGAAATAGAATATCTGCCCTTTTTTTTTTTCCTACAGTATTTCATCCCGGCTCAGGATTGTTAAGGAACAGCTAACATAGACACTTCCATGATCACAGAAGTCAATTATCTCCTTGAAAAGATTCGGTGAGAAAAGCTTGAAAAATGACAAAATTAGCCAGCAACTGTGACAAAGCTTGCTTGGAAAATATTGGAAAGAAGGGATCAGAGCAGGGGTGAAATCCAGCAGGTTCTGACAGGTTCGGGAAAACCGGTAGCAGAAATTTTGAGTAGCTCGGAGAACGGGCAAATGCTGGCCCCAGAGTGGGGAGGGAATGGAGATTTTGCAGTATCCTTCCCCCAGGAGTGGGGAGGGAATGGGAATTTTGCTTCTGCAGAGGGGGGCCAGATGGCAGAGGGTTGTAGGAGGCCGTCCCAGCCAAAAACAGAGCTTACGGGGGACTGCGCGAGGCCCTCCTGAGCTCCGTTTTCACTGGCAGAGGGTTGCAGGAGGCCGCCCCAGACAAAAACAGAGCTCGGGGGCCCATTTTCACTGGCAGAACGGTCGGTCCAGCACAGTTGCTCCCAACATGAGTGACGTCGAGCTGGCCATGCCCACATTGGCCACGCCCACCCCAGCCCCCCTTGATGCGGCCCTCAAAGAAATCCAGTTTGACACCACCTGTCGTGGAGAAATAAGAATGGAGAGTTAAATTTCACTTTGGCATTGGCAACGGAACCAGATCGTTCAAGGCCTCCCACCTTTGGGTGGGGTACAGTGGTCAGGCTGAGGCCCACGTCCAACTGCGATTTCCAGTACCTGATCCTCATTTTCCCACCTCCCGAGACGGGTCATCAAAAGCACCCCTTGCGTTCTGTCTCACGGCGACCCGATTCCGTTAGCAGTGGATTCCATGCCATTTTTCTAATTGGATTGCTGGCAAGGAGGCCCCATTCAGGATTTTCAAAGCAGCCACTGACGACAACAAACGACAACGAACGTCACAGTTGGAACAGAATGTTCTTTGCCTGTGTGTGCTTACGCACCCTAAAATTTCATTACCAAAAGAACATCTATTTTATTTTTATTTTTATTTTTTTATTTTTAAAAAAAGGCGGTTCTGGCAAGAACAAATAGGTAGCAACGCCAACCAAATTTGAGTGAAAGAGGAAAACCTTTTCCCAAATCATCTGCAAACGGCATTTCCAAAAAGCAGAAGATAAAGTGTTTACGTTTTCTTACAGCCACGGTTTGCTTGGTTCCTGTCTTTTCAGTGAACAAACACCTGGGGGAACAAATGCAACGGTGACTGCATTTGGAGTTATTATCTTAAAGAAAGAGGAGGAAAAGTATAGAGAATCGAAATCCAGTTTGAAAATTAGAATTAGACGATCGGGAGGTTTGCCCATGCTCAGTACACTGGCTTGGGAAGAAACGCAGGAAGGAACGAAGTTGAAAGGCTGCTGAAAATGGACAATTTTTACTAAACGCTTCCCCGGTTCAAGTTATAAAAGAAAGGAGGCCCAATAAAACAACTGCAGGTTTAGAAACATTGATTCAGTACATTTAACTTCTTGGAACCTTTTGGTTCGGGGAAAACAAAGCCTACAGACCTTTTCTCAGGGGAAAAAAAAAGTATTTATATGCATAAAATAGAGCCAGTTTGCTCCAGTGTGTAAGGCACCTGCCTAGAAAGTGGGAGACCATGAATTCAAGTCCTGCTCTAGACATGAAACACAGCTGAGTGACTTTGGGCCAATCAACCAGTAGACTCTGAGTTCTAGTCCCGCCTTAGGCATAAAAGCTGATTGGGTAACTTTGGGCCAATCACCAGGAGATCATGAATTCTAGTCCTGCCTTAGGCATGAAAGCTGATTGGGTGACCTTGGGCCAATCACCAGGAGATCCTGAATTCTAGTCCTGCCTTAGGCATGAAAGCTGATTGGGTGACTCCGAGTCAATCACTAGGAGCTCCTGAGTTCTAGTCCCATCTTATCTTGAAAGCCAAGTGGGCTACTTTGACCACTCCCTCTCTCTCAGCCGAACCCACCTCTCAGGGTTGTTGTTGTGGGGAAAATAAGAGAAAGAAGGAGTATTGAATATGTTCCAATCCTTCAGTTATTTGTAAAAATAACAAAGGTGGGGTAGAAATAAATAATAAAAGCCCTATATGTGGTTACAGAAGAAACCCATTATGCTTAAAGAGAGTTATCCAAATATTAAAATCATAAGCTGTGTGAAAATAAAGTTACAATTTTTTGTTCCCCGTCTAAATTCTGAGACCCCCTAAAATCTACCCAAGGAATTCCAAAATGTGCTCTGGCTTGTTCAGCATTGCTGTTTGTGGACGTTACGTGTGGCTAGTTTTGATTAATGACTTCATTACAGCAGAAACCGGCTGCCAGCACTCAGCAGTTTCAGAGCTCTCCTAAAAATATGCAGCAAGAATCAGCCCCTTTGAGGAGAACGGATATTTATGAGTTTACTTAAATGCATCAAAGAGAGATTGCATTGCAATGAAGGTGGCTGGGAAGGAAGGAAGGAAGGAAGGAAGGAAGGAAGGAAGGAAGGAAGGAAGGAAGGAAGGAAGGAAGGAAGGAGAGAGAGAGAGAGAGAAAAAAAAGGAAGGAGGGAGGGAGGGAGGGAAGGAGAGAAAGAGACAAAAGGAAGTAAGGAAGAAGGAAGGGAGGGAGAATGAGAGAGAGAGAGAGAGAGAGAGAGAAAGAAAGAAGGAAGGAAAGAAGTGAGGAAAGAAGAAGGAAGGAAGGAGAGGGAGAAAGAGAAAGAGAAAGAGAAAGGAAGGAAGGAAGGAAGGAAGGAAGGAGGAAGGAGGAAGGAGAGAAAGAGGAAAGGAAGGAAGGAAGGAGAAAGAAAGAGAAAAGGAAGGAAGGAAGGAAGAAAGAAAGAAAGAAAGAAATCTTCAGAAACATAAATTCTTTGTTTTCATTTCCATTCAACTGCTACAGTATAAATGCAGACAAAAAAACAACAGGACTCAGCAAGAGAAATATCGACAGTTACGGATTGGTTATTTATTAGATATATGCCTGCCCATGTCTTAACAGAACAGAGCCTGGGCTTTGATCATGTGGACTTCACTGCCATCTTGACTTTTTTGACCCCACTAGCAATGCATAATCACCTCCTCAGATGCAGTAGCAGAAAAATCTTCTTGTATTCCCCCCCCCCCCTCTCTCTGTTCCAGAGCAGGTCCTGTTGGCAAATAAGGCAAACTTATAAAAAGTCCTTTTCTTTTCTTTCTTTTTTTTATCAATCCGATTCTAGAAAAGCCAGGCCACTTCCAACTCACTAAAAGAGTCTGGTAAAAGTGGTTACAAAATGAAAAGTAATTTGGGAACAATTGAATCTAATATGTGATGTGACTTGGTCCTGTAATTGGTGGGATTATCCAGTTGACATAGATACACACAGAAAAAAATAATAATAACTATAACTACGATAACGCATCGTGCGTCGCTCAATCTCGCACAGGTACTGAATAAAACCTGAAAATCTTCTAACATATGGCATGGAGGGTTTTGATGCAAAATATCTTCAAGCGCTTGGAAATTTATTACACATCGTTCTGCGTTCCAATCACTGGAAGAGCAAATTCCAAACTTTCCTTCTTCTTCTTCTTCTTCTTCTTTTTTTTTTTTCAGAGGGTTGTCGTGCTCTCCGACCAGGGGTGAAATCCAGCAGGTTCTGACAGGTTCTGGAGAACCGGTAGAGGAAATTTTGAGTAATTAAGAGAACCGGCAAATACCACCTCTGGCTGGCCCCAGAGTGGGGTAGGAATGGGATTTTGCAGTATCCTTCCCCTAGAGTGGGGTAGGAATGGGGATTTTGCAGTATCCTCCCCCCAGGAGTGGGGAGAGAATGGAGATTTTGCAGTATCCTTCCCCTAGAGTGGGGTAGGAATGGGGATTTTGCAGTATCCTCCCCCCAGGAGTGGGGAGAGAATGGAGATTTTGCAGTATCCTCCCCCCAGGAGTGAGGTGGGAATGGAGATTTTGCAATATCCTTCCCCTAGGAGTGGGGAGAGAATGGAGATTTTGCAGTATCCTTCCCCTGGAGTGGGGTGGGAATGGGGATTTTGCAGTATCCTCCCCCCAAGAGTGAGGTGGGAATGGGGATTTTGCAGTACCCTTTCCCTGCCATGCCCACCAAGCCGCGTCCACCAAGCCACACCACGCCCACAGAACGGGTAGTAAAAAAAAAATTAATTTTACCACTGTCTCCAACTCTGTGTTTCTCGGAGCTTTTTCCAAAACCCTCTAACTGCATTTCAAGGAGGCCTCCTCTTATTTTGCAAGCTGTCAAAACAGGGGAGTTCGGTTGCAAATTGCCCGTGGCCTCCTTTGCACACGAGATGCATAAACTGGAACAGTGTTTTTGTTTTTGTTTTTTTAAAAAGCAGGATTAAAGATCTCTTCCCTTATGGACACTATCTAGAAGTTGCTTAGGGAGGGGGTTTGTTTGTTTGTTTTTTCCTGGCTACAAATTTCCAAGGATGTCACTCATGAAACCTGAGCTCCCTGCCTCTAATTGAAGCTTGAGGCATCGCCGTTCTTAGCGTCGGTATATTGGAAGTCCCCAGAAACCATCCGGTTTGGCAGGGTGACCTCTCGTCCTGACATGACTGAGAATCTTCAGAAATAACAACTAAGGAGAAAAGGGCTCTTAAGCAGTGGATAAGGGAGAACCTGCAGTCTGGCAGAATTAAAGTGCAAACACCTTCAGTACCTTGGACAGCTCATTTTAGGAAGCCGGGAGTTTATGTAACTCTCAGAATAAAAGCTGTTATTCCGCTACTTATCTGTACTCAACTGAGGCCATGAGAAGGCTAAAGAGCTAAGTGACTCCCTGCTTACTGCAGATTCTGGATTTATTTGCTTGCTTCGCCAAGGCTTATGTGCTCCTCTGGAGGAGGAGGAGGAGGAAAAAAAACACACACTCATGCTTAAAGAGTTTACACTCTATAATGCAGTAATAGGATTTTAGCATCCTTAATATAGCAACAACCAAGCATTAGACATCATAGGCAATTATCGGCTGCCACTTTGCAGGATGCAAAGAATCAAGAATTCCACAGCCGTCCACAGAGCTGGAATGCTAGTAAGGATGGAGATGTCCTTATCTTTGGGGGGGAGGGTGTGGTGTTTTAGAGGATGGGGAGGGTGATCACTCTGGGAACCGATGCCATTCATCAGGGCTCAGGACCAACATCAAGCCTTTCCTATCCAATCTCACTGAATGGACAGATTCCTCTTGGACTAAGCAGTCTTGAATTTGTTGTTGTTAGTTGCAAAGTCGTGTCTGACCCATCGCGACCCCATGGACAACGTTCTTCCAGGCCTTCCTGTCCTCTACCATCCTCTGGAGTCCATTTAAGCTCACACCGACTGCTTCAGTGACTCCATCCAGCCACCTCGTTCTCTTCTCATTCCCTTTTTCTTTTGCCCTCCATCATTTCCAGCATTAGGCTCTTCTCCAGGGAGTCCTTCCTTCTCATTAGGTGGCCAAAGTATTTGAGTTTCATCTTTAGGATCTGGCCTTCTAAAGAGCTTCTAAATGTCTAAAGACTTCTAAAAGTCTTGAATTACCCAGATCCAAATTCACCTGGGGCTTTGGCTTCTTGAATTGTACCTAAAAGTCCAATTACCTGTAGGGTAACCAAGGTGGTTCTTGCAGTGGAAGTGTCCTCTGGGCAAAGGTTGGGTCCAACTCTAATTAGGAAGTGCATTCACGTTTCCTGTAAGATGGGTGACCCTATAAATAGATTGGATTGGATTGTAGGTAGGTAGGTAAGTAGGTTGATGATAGATAGATAGATAGATGATAGATAGATAGATAGATAGATAGATAGATAGATAGATAGATAGATAGATAGATGATAGATAGATAGATAGATAGATAGATGATAGATAGATAGATAGATAGATAGATAGATAGATAGATAGATAGATAGATAGATAGATAGATAGATAGGAGAGAGATAAACACAGATGATGGGTGGACAAGAGAGAGATGATAGATGATAGATGATAGATAGATAGATAGATAGATAGATAGATAGATAGATAGATAGATAGATAGATAGATAGATGATAGATAAATAGATATAGATGAGAGAGAGATAAACAGATGATGGGTGGATAAGAGAGATGATAGATAGATAGATAGATAGATAGATAGATAGATAGATAGATAGATAGATAGATAGATAGATAGATACATAGATAGATAGATACATAGATAGATAGGTAGATAGGTAGATGATAGATAGATAGATAGATAGATAGATAGATAGATAGATAGATAGATAGATAGATAGATGAGAGAGAGATGAGAGAGAGATAAACACAGATGATGGGTGGATTAAAGAGAGAGAGAGATGAGAGAGAGAGAGATAAACAGACTGATGATGGGTGGATAAGAGAGATGAGATAGATAGATAGATAGATAGATAGATAGATAGATAGATAGATAGATAGATAGATAGATAGATAGATAGATAGATAGATAGATAGATAGATAGATAGACAGACAGATAGATAGACAGACTGATAGATAGACTGATACTCTTCTAGCACCACTAGCATTAATTTTCATTGGTTTCCAAAATAAAAAAAAAAGAAAAAAACCTACTCACACAATTTCTGTTAATGGTTAATTATATCATGCAGAGCTGTTGCGTCATTTATCTGAAATGGGGAGACAAGCCCCACACGAAAGGAGAGAGAGAAAAAAAAACCCAAAATTGGGAATTACAATAGAAGAACCCTTAAAATAGAGCTGGCGTGCTGTCAACTTTGCGTGGCTACCAGAAATTTCTTTCTTACGGAGAAAACCACATTCCTGCGGGGGCATTTCATTGGAAAGATAGGAAAAAACATAAAATTGCACCAAAAAAATGGAAGGAGGGATTGATATCCCTGCTTCCTGTTTGGGTTTTAAAAAAGTGCCAGTTTGCAACACACACACACATATACACAACCAGGCAATTTGCCCAACGTATACAGAAGGCTAGACAATATAAGCATCAACCTTGACTCTGCTTTTGTTAAGCATCCACAAGATGGGATAAAAAAACCGTCTTGTCTCCATAAAACATGAGTGTATGTTTATTTATACTTTCCTGCACATGATAATTTGTATGGGATAAGCATGGCTATTCGTGATTTTCCCAGTGTGCTGTGGGTTTGCTAACTGTGATCAGAAAATATGCCACTCAATTCACTTTTATTATTTTTATTTGTTTGTTTGTCAAACATGTGCAAGATGACAAGTATAGGTATGAGCATAAACATAAACAAAGGAAGTAAATACAAATAAATGGGTACAGTAAGATGGTAGGCATGCTGGAGCGCTTATGCACGCCCCCTTTACGGACCTCTTAGGAATGGGGTGAGGTCCACGGTAGACAGTTTGAGACTGAAGCTGTGGGGGTTTGAGGCTAAAACAATAGAGTCGGATAGAGCATTCCAGGCATTGACCCCTCTAAAGTTGCTAAAGTTGTATTTCCTGCAATCAAGTTTGAAGCGGTTTACCTTGAGTTTGTATCGATTGTTTGCCCGTGTATTATTGTGGTTGAAGCTGAAGAAGTCGTTGACAGATAAGATGTTGTAGCAGACAATTTTGTGTACTATGCTTAAATTGGACCGCAGGTGGAGCAATTCCAGATTGTCCAAGCCCAAAATTTAAGCTGGTGGCATAGGGAATTTTATTGTGAGTAGGGGAATGAAGTACTCTTCTCATGAAATGCCTCTGAACTTTCTCAATTATATTAATGTCCAAAATACAGTGTGGGTTCCAGGCAGATGAGCTGTATTCAAGAATTGGTCTGGCAAAGGTTTTGTATGCCTTAGTTAGCAATACAATATTACCAGAGAAGAAACTTCAGGTTAAAAACTCTTAGGGCCTTTTTGGCAATGCTGTTACAGTTCATCCAAAGTAATTTTTTTTGCTAATCAGTTGCTTTGCTTCCCCGCAATGAAGAAGGCTGTTGCAAGCTCCTCGATTTACGACCGCAATTGAGCCCAAAATTTATGTGGTTACGTGAGAATTTAAGGGAGTTTCTCCCCTTTTTACAATGTCTCTTGCCACCGTTGTTAAGTGAATCATTGATAAATTAGTAACCTGGTTGTTAAGTGGCTTCCCTGTTGACTTGGCTTATCAAAAGGTTTGCAAAAGGGGATCACGTGATCCCTGGGACGCTGCAGGCATCATAAGTATGAACCATTTGCCAAATATATGAATTTTGATCACTTGATAGCAATAGGACTTAGACTTATATACCGCTTCACAGTGCTTTCCAGCCCTCTCTAAGCGATTTACAGAGTCAACATCTTGCCCCCGACAATCTGGCTCCCCATTTTACCCGCCTCGGAAGGATGGAAGTCTGAATCAACCTTCAGCTGGTCAGGATTGAACTCTTGGCAGTGAGCAGATTCAGCCTGCAATATTGCATTGTAATACCTGTCCCACTACAACTTCCTTCCTTCCTTTACAAGCAATAGCACTTAGACTTATATACCACTTCACAGTGCTTTACAGCCCTCTCTAAGGAAGGATGGAAGGCTGAGTCAACCTTGAGCTGGTCAGGATTGAACTCCTGGCAATGGGCAGAGTTAGTCTGCACTACTGCATTCTAACTATTGGGAGGGAAGGGAAGGGTAGGGAAGGGAAGGGAAGGGAAGAAGGAAGGGAGGGAGGGAGGGAGGGAGGGAGGGACTCGAAGCTCCCATGTAACACCTCTCCTGTGCAAGCTGCACTGGCTTCCAGTGGTCTTCCGGGTGCAATTCAAGGTGCTGGTTACTACCTTTAAAGTGCTCCATGGCATAGAACCGGGTTATCTACGGGACCGCCTGCTGCCACCAATAGCCTCCCAACGACCTGTGCGCTCCCATAGGGAGGGCCTCCTCAGGGTACCGTCAGTCAAACAATGCCGACTGGCGACGCCCAGGGGGAGAGCCTTCTCTGTGGGGGCTTCTGCCCTCTGGAATGAGCTGCCTCCAGGGATACTTCAACTCCCCGACCTCCAGACCTTTCGTCGCGAGCTGAAAATTTTCTCGTTTCATCGCGCAGGGCTGGCCTAACATATTTTAAAGCTCGGTTTTTATTATGGTTTTACTACTTTTTATTTACTTCGGCCTTTAATTGAATATAGATTTTAAATATTTCTTAATTTTTGTAATTCTGCTTTTTATCTGGCTGTAAACCGCCCTGAGTCCTTCGGAAGAAGGGCGGTATAGAAATTGAATTAATAAATAAAAAATAAAGGAAGGAAGGAAGGAAGGAAGGAAGGAAGGAAGGAAGGAAGGAAGGAAGGAAGGAAGGAAGGAAGGAAGGAAGGAAGGAAGGAAGAAAAATAGCAATCGCACTTACACTTATATACTGCTTCACAGTGCTTTACAGTCCTCTCAAAGTGGTTTACAGAGTCAGCGTATTGCCTCCAACAATCTGGGTTCTCATTTTACCCACTTCAGAAGGAAGAATGGAAGGCTGGGTCAACCTTGAGCATGGTGAGATTCGAACTGCCAAATTGCAGGCAGCTGGTAGTCAGCAGAAGTAGCCGGAAATACTGCATTCTAACCACTGTGCCACCATGGTTCAGTCACGGGAATGCTGCAAAGGTAACTGTGGAAAACTGTCATAAGTCACTTGTTTTAGTGCCACTGCAATTTTGAATGGTCACTAAACGAACTGTTGTAAGTCAAGGACTATTTGGGGTCTCAAAGCAAACAAGTTTTTTATTTTTTATTTTCATTTATATCCCGCCCTTCTCCGAAGACTCAGGGCGGCTTACACTATGTCAAGCAATAGTCTTCATCCATTTGTATATTATATACAAAGTCAACTTATTGCCCCCAACAATCTGGGTCCTCATTTTACCTACCTTATAAAGGATGGAAGGCTGAGTCAACCTTGGTGGGACTTGAACCTGCAGTAATTGCAAGCAGCTGCTGTTAATAACAGACTGTCTTAGCAGTCTGAGCCACCAGAGGCCCTGGCCCTTTAGGACAATAAAAATAACTTTTATTGTCCTAAAGAACGACCAACTTGAATGGGTGGAGTTGGCAACTCCATCTCTGGAAGTTATTTCTAGCTACCAGTCAACCTACCTAAAGACTTGAAATTCTTAACTTTGGTTTGGATCGTCTCTGACTACCAAAATAGCTATTTGCCATTAGCCACTGTTGGAGAATAGAATAGCTGCCATCCATTTATTTTAGCTTTGGCTTGTAGCAGGAAAATATGTGTTCCGCCCCCATAATGTGTGAGTCACATTTTTTTTTTCAATAATACATTGACACTGCAGGGAGAGAGAGAGAAAAAATAATAATAATAATCCACTGTGTAGGTTTCAAAACCTGTACGACGTTCTCAATTTTTTAAAATGCGTGGTTTGGAAATCAGGCATAAATGTAACGATGTTCGCTCTTCTGTCGAATCCTGGCTAACTTTTGATTTTTGAGAGAAAATCTTCCATTTCCCAGCAAGTCAAATTATATAAAGGAAGCCTAGGTTTTGTGTGTGTGTGTGTGTGTATGTGTGTGTGTTTGTGTGTGTGTGTGTATGGTATGCCTTAGTGAGTTGCTGGAAAATTGAATATTCAGATGGAAGGTGCTTTCATTCCAATTGAAGTTTAAAGGCAGTTTTTGAGCTGCGCGGAATGCGGCTGCGTGGGTGATAGAGGGAGCACCTCATGGCTCCCATGTGACACCGCTCCTGCGCAGTTTGCACTGGCTCCCAGTGATCTTCCGGGTCCAATTCAAGGTGCTTGTTATCACCTTCAAAGCGCTCCATGGCTTAGGACTGGGGTATTTACGGGACCGCCTACTGCCGCCAGTAGCCTCACACCGACCAGTGCGCTTCCACAGGGAGGGCCTTCTCCAGATACCATCAGCCAAACAATGTCGGCTGGCGACCTCCAGGGGGAGGGCCTTCTCTGTGGGGGCTCCTGCCCTCTGGAACGAGCTGCCTCCAGGGCTTCATCAACTCCCCGACCTCCGGACCTTTTGCCGTGAGCTGAAAACGTGGTTGTTTCGACGTGCAGGACTAGCTTGAACATAGTTTTAAACTGGGGTTTTGAATTAGGGGTTTTAAACGGGGTTTTTAATTGTATTTAAAAAATTTTAGGCCATTAATCGAATCAATTTTTTATATAGTTTTTAATGTGTATTATATGTATTTTGTCTTTTACTGGCTGTGAACCTCCCTGAGTCCTTCGGGAGAAGGGCAGTATACAAATGTAATAAATAATAATAATAATAATAATAATAATAATAATAATAATAATAATAATAATAATAATAATAATAATAATAATAATAATAATAATAATAATAATAATAATAATTTGATAGTGATTCCAGATTTCTTCAGTGATTTTTACACTGACTGGGGAACTCAACAAAATTTGCTGAGACTTTCAGCCCGCTTC
This sequence comes from Ahaetulla prasina, assembly GCF_028640845.1. NCBI lineage: Eukaryota > Metazoa > Chordata > Lepidosauria > Squamata > Colubridae > Ahaetulla > Ahaetulla prasina. Next base: position 6,659,535 of record NC_080549.1, on the reverse strand, counting down.
ATCGTCATTCAACGAATGAACTTTTTGAGGATTCCTTCCTTCTTCTTCTTCTTTTACTTGTTTTCATGTTCATGATCTTTTCTGATTTCATCTGAGGTGCCTGTAGGGAAAGGATTGGTTGAAGGAGCTTTCATCCCAGAGAAGAAACAGATGTAGTTTTGAAAATATTTGGGGTTTGGATTTTTTTTTAAAGAGAGGGAGAGAGAAGGAGAGAGAGAAGGAGAGAAGGAGAGAGAGAAGGAGAGAGAGAGAGAGAAGGAAGAGAGAGAGGAGGGAGAGAAGGCGGGAGAGAGAGGAGAGAGAGAGAAGGCGGGAGAGAGAGGAGGGAAAGAAGGAGGGAGAGAGAGAGGAGAGAGAGAGAAGGCGGGAGAGAGAGAGGAGGGAGAGAAGGGGGGAGAGAGGAGAGAGAGAGAAGGCGGGAGAGAGAGGAGGGAAAGAAGGAGGGAGAGAGAGAGGAGAGAGAGAGAAGGCGGGAGAGAGAGAAGGAGGGAGAGAAGGAGGAAGAGAGAGAGGAAAGAGAGAGAAGGGGAGAGAGAGAGAGAGAAAGAGAAGGAGAAGGAAAGAGAGAGAAGGCGGTAGAGAGAGAAGGAGGGGGGGCAGTGAGTTTTTGCAAAAAACTTTTTATGCTTTTTCTCAGTTCTAGTATGTAGCACTACTTTTACACAACACCGTATAATGTTCACATTTTCTCATTCTGGATCAAGGTCAAGCCAAGGCCTTAGTTGTATCAAGACTCCCAAATATGCAGTTTCTGTTCCAAAGAAATGCTACAAGGATGCTATTGCCTACAAAGCATTCTTCTTATTTCATGCCTGAGACATCAGTTAGTCTTTTGAACAGCTACAGTTCAGTTTCAGATGCTTTCTATTCCTTCCTGTTTCAGGGGAAAAAAGCGGAGTGTTTTGGTTTTTGTTTTGGTTTTTGTCTTTTGTATTTAAAGGAACCAAATGAAATTCTCTGTGCAATCTGCAGTAGTCTGATTCAATTTGGACAGATGTTCCCAGCATGGGGAAGGCTTTGATTATACTTTCATGCAATATAGTAGAAGGAAGGAAGGAAGGAAGGAAGGAAGGAAGGAAGGAAGGAAGGAAGGAAGGAAGGAAGGAAGGGAGATGAGAGAGAGATAAACAGATAGATGATGGGTGGATAAGAGAGAGAGATGATAGATAGATAAATAGATAGATAGATAGATAGATAGATAGATAGATAGATAGATAGATAGATAGATATTTATTTTATTAGATTTTTATACCGCCCTTCTCCCGAAGGACTCAGGGCGGTGTACAGCCAAAAATTAAAAAACCCACAATATTCACATTTAAAACAGAAACTTAAAACCGAGCATATTACAAATGGCTGAAATTTAAAAATTTAAAACCCTAAAATAATAACCCCAATTAAAATTTAATAAAACCTTTAAACCAGTCCCGCTTGAATAAATAGGTGCGTTTTCAGCTCACGGCAAAAAGTCCGAAGATCAGGCACTTGGCGTAAACCCGGGGGAAGTTCGTTCCAGAGCGTAGGAGCTCCTACAGAGAAGGCCCTACCCCTGGGGGCCGCCAGCCGACATGATAGATAGATAGATAGATAGATAGATAGATAGATAGATAGATAGATAGATAGATAGATAGATAGATAGGTAGGTAGGTAGGTAGGTAGGTAGGTAGGTAGGTAGGTAGGTAGGTAGGTAGGTAGGTAGGTAGATAGATAGATAGATAGATAGATAGATAGATAGATAGATAGATAGATAGATAGATAGATAGATAGATAGATAGATAGATAGATAGATAGATAGATAGATAGATAGATAGATAAATAGATAGAAGAAAGAGATAAACAGATGATGGATGGGTAAGAGAGAGATGATAGATGATAGATAGATAGATAGATAGATAGATAGATAGATAGATAGATAGATAGATAGATAGATAGATAGATGGATGGATGGATGGATGGATGGATGGATGGATGGATGGATGGATGGACGGACAGACAGATGAGAGAGAAACAGACAGATGATGGATGGATAAGAGAGAGATGGTAGATAGATAGATAGATAGATAGATAGATAGATAGATAGATAGATAGATAGATAGATAGATAGATAGATAGATAGATAGATAGACAGACAGACTGATAGATAGACAGATACTTTGCTAGCAACACTAACAATGAGGGAGAATGGAAGGAAGGAAGGAAGGAAGGAAGGAAAGAAGGAGGGAAGGAAGGAAGGAAGAAGGTGGAGGGAGGGAAGCAGGGAGGGAGGGAGGGAAGTAGGGAAGGAGGACAGAAATGGGAATGAGGAGGAGGGAGGGAGGAGAGAGAAGGAAGGATGGAGAGGGAAGGGAGGCTCATCTGGATTTGGCACTGGCTCCTTCTCCTAATGGCTGCATGTCCCGGTTCCATTTTCTCCTTTCTTTCAGAGTGCTTAAATTTTAAGGTACGTCCTGGCCAATTCATGAACACATTTGTGAACTGTTGTTCCTCCTATTTAAAAGAAAAACAGCCCCTAGCAAATGATTCACTAGAGAAGGCTGGGATGCTCAGCCTCTCCCGACAGAGTCCTCTAGATGTTTGAGACTACAGCTGTTCTGTGTCTTTGCCAACACAGAGCACGTCTACCCCAAACTGTGATTACATCTTGATGCTGTACATTATTCCTGACACTTGGCAGAAACGCAGACTTCTCAGCGTTGGGGGACGACGGTATTATGTACATCCAGCGGGCTCTCAGACCTGGGAAATGAAGCCCATCATCTCTCAAGAGCATCAAACTGGGATAATGTAACCGGCATTTCCACATTACAACATTAGGGTTTGAAGATTTATTTATTTATTTATTTATTTATTTTTATTTATTTTATTTGTCACAATAGTATATATAAGTATAAGCATGAAATAACTATATGAGTTGGATACTGTTGTGTCCCACTCCTCCGCTGACGGCCAGGTCAGGGAAATCCGAATCAGGCGTGCCTCTGCAGCTCTGCCAAAGTCCTAGCAAAGTCCTCAGGGCAGGCAGGAGACCAGAAAGTGACTTCAGCAAGATATGTTTAGACTTTGCCTGACTCAGAGAATGCCAGAAAGCAGGTCCTTTATATAGGCCATGGGGTGTGGCTCCATGACTCAGCACTTATCCAGGCCTGCCCCTCCCTTCCTTCTGTTGCCTCCGTCTATCAAGTCTTCTGACGCGAGGGTCACTCCAGTCTGCAGCTGTTGGCAATTGACCTCCCTCAGGCTCACATGCTGTGGAGGAGGGGGAGGGGTCTAGTTGCTCCGTTTGCCTGGGCATGGAGCCAGAGCTGGGGGCTGGAGATAATTCCTCCTCTTCAGCCTGTCTGGGCATGGAGCCAGGGCTGGGGCCGGGAGGCATACTAGGACATTTCTCCATTTTCGGAAGCAGATAAGAAGGCCCCGGCTGTGGTGAGATCGGACGAGACACAACAGATACGATCAAGGGGAACATTAGGACAGGAACGGTAGGCACGCTGGTGCTCTTATGCTCTTATGCTGGTGCCCTTACAGACCTCTTAGGAATGGGGTGAGGTCAATAATAGATAGTCTTTGGTTAAAGCTTTGGGGATTTTGGGAAGAGACTACGGAGTCAGGTAGTGCATTCCAGGCATTAACAACTCTGTTACTGAAGTCATATTTTCTATAATCAAGATTGGAGTGGTTCACTTTAAGTTTGAATCTATTGTGTGCTCGTGTATTGTTGTGGTTGAAGCTGAAGTAATCTTCGACAGGAAGGACATTGTAGCAGATGATTCTATGAGTTAAACTCAGGTCATGCCGAAGGCGGTGGAGTTCTAAATTTTCTAAACCCAGGATTTCAAGTCTGGTGGCATAAGGTGTTTTGTTGTGAACAGAGGAGTGGAGAACTCTTCTTGTAAAATATTTCTGGACACTCTCAATTGTATTGATGTCTGAAATGAGGTGTGGGTTCCAGACTAGCAAGCTGTCTTAATACTTAACACGCTTCAACTGGCTGGGTTCCTTCAATGTACCAGCCTATCAACTAGGGTTTACAAACCACAAAGGCTGTACAACCCACTTAACTAGTTCTCCTCCCTTCCGCCCACCCTCCCCCAAAAAAACCCAAACCATGGCTTAGTACGATGGGTGGTTTTTTTAAAAAAAAAAATCTTATCAAAATACAAAAGAGAAATCAAATTACAGCCAAATGGTGTCTTTCTTCTCCATCTATCCAGGGTGGGAGTCAAAAATTTTAGCAAACAGTTCTCTGTCCGGTTGCTGGGTGGGTGGGGCCATGGTGGGCGTGGCCTACTCAGCGTCCTGCACTATGGGGGGGGGAGGTGTTTTCACACTCCCCAGGCTCTGGAGGTTTTCCTTGAGCCTCCAGCAGGGCGAAAATAGCCTTCCTCCGCCTCCGGAGGCCAGAAACGGGCCCGTTTCTGGACTTCCGGTACTTCTGGTAGGCCCATTTTTCACCCTCCCAGAGCCTCCACGTGGTCCCTGCACTCACCTGGCATCCAAAACGGGCTGTGTGGAGGCTCCTGGGAGGGGAGGGGAGGGGTGGGCGAGGCCAGACAATCCTTACAACTACCGGTTTGGGGAACCGGATGTAAAATTAGCATCCGGTTCGCCCGAACTGGTCCAAACTGGCTGAATCCCATCCCTGCATCTATCTAACCTTGAAAATTGTCCTGGCCTTGAAATGGATGAGATTGGGGGGTTAGGAGAATTTGGGTAGGGGCCGTAACCAAGTTGCAGCTGTCCAAAATGGGCCTTTAATTAGAAATGATATGCTTTCGTACGCTTCGTTAAGTTCAATGTGAAATTGTATTAAAGTCTGTCCAATTTGTTTACCTTTTAAACGGCATCTGAGGCCTATTTTTTGACTACGAAATTAATAACATTGTACAGAAACGTTGAGAGTTGGATCGCTGTTTTATTATGCTGAAAAATAACCTCTTTAATATTAGCAGAAAAGTTAAATGCGATATATGTTTCATATAAAGTTAAACAAAGAATCAGCGATGGACAAGAATTTATTTATTTGAAATCCCAAATGCGAACCGATATGAATTGTCGAGAAGCATTCGGTTTTTTGGTCTCCAGCTGTGCTGGGTTATAATTTTTTTTAATGTATCTCAATAACTCATAATGATTTGTTTTTAGAAACTTGGGTAAATATCTATCGAAGATTAATTCCCGTTTGCACTCTGTCAGATTATAATTCTATTACCCTTAAACGGTTGTTTATTCAAATTCTCTGAACGCGTCATTATGAATGATTAAGAAACATTAACAAAATTATAATCCGATGCCATGTAAAAGAAAAGGAATATTGAAGTAATCCATTTTGGCGAAATCAATAAATGTATATAAAAAAGGACTGAAGACACACACATTGAACTCTTAAATCACTTCCACCATACGGGAGAAGATATTAAAATATAACTGCCACAGAGGGTGGCGCATTTGCTAAAATTAATACTTGATTTTAATTATTTGAAACCAGTTTTGGGAGTTGAGCTCAACCTGTTCCAGAAAATACAGCAACCTCCTTGAAGCCAGATGCATTATAGCTGCGAATGCTCATTGAGTCTTGGTTCTTACTGCTTGGTATTCACACCACATCTGTCCAGTAATGGGGAAACCCAGATCAATATAGCCTTGATTCCAGCAGAGGGGTTTGAAAAAAAAGACAGGGTAATTCAGAGTTACCCAATATTTCTGGCTTTGTGGACCAGTGGGGAGGGGGAGAGGGGATGGTTCTGCATGAGTGGCTGGCCAGTGTGTGCATGTGCAGGCAGCACTATTTGCACAAGCGGCGTTCAGGAACTTATGCAAATGGAGCTGTTGTGCCTCGCCCGCTCCCCTCTCCGCAGCCGGGCCCCTCCCATCTCCTGCTATCTCAGCCAGAGACTGATAGTGCAGACGAATGGCCTGGCATGCCTCCAGCCCCCAGTCCTGGCACCATGCCCGGACAGACTGAGCAAATAAACCTCCCCCCCACAGCATGTGAGCATGATGAGCATGAAGCCAGTCACGAGCTAGAATTGCCGGCAGCTGGGCAGGCAGACGAAGGGTGGAGAGATCCCCGTTTCCGGAGAATGGAGAGGCGACATCAGCAAAAGGAAGGGAGGGGCAGGCCTGGATAAGTGCTGAGTCATGGAGCCACACCCCATGGCCTATATAAAGGATCTGCTTTCTGGCATTCCGTGAGTCAGGCAAAGTCTAATCTGGTTGCTGAAGTCACACCTTGGATTCCTGCTTGCCCTGAGAACTCTGACAGGACTTTGGCAAAGCTGCAGAGGCGTTGTGGCCACGCTTGATACGGACTTTACAGACCCGGCCGTCAGAGGAGGAGTGGGACATGACAGGAGCACATGTAGCAATAGCAATAGCAGTTAGACTTATATACTGCTTCACAGTACTTTACAGCCCCCTCTAAGCAGTTTACAAAGTCAGCCTATTGCCCCAACAATCTGAGTCCTCATTTTACCGACCTCGGAAAAATGGAAGGCAGAGTCAATCTTGAGCCAGTCAGGATTAAAACCCACTGCAGCATGGCAGTGGGTCTGCCATGCTGCATTCTAACCACTGGGAAGGAAGGAAGGAAGGAAGGAAGGAAGGAAGGAAGGAAGGAAGGAAGGAAGGAAGGAAGGAAGGAAGGAAGGAAGGAAGGAAGGAAGGAAGGAAGGAAGGAAAATAGCCATAGCCCTTAGACTTATATACTGCTTTCCAGTGCTTTCCAGCCCTCTTTAAGCAGTTTACAGAGTCAGCCTCTTGCCCCCAACAATCTGGGTCCTCATTCTACCCACCTCGGAAGGATGGAAGGCTGAGTCAACCTTGAGCCTGGTGAGATTTGATCTGTGAAATTGCAGGCAGCCAGCAGTCAGCAGAAGTAGCCTGCAGTACTGCACTCTAACCTCTGCGCCACCGTGGCTCATATTCACCTATTCACCTCACTGCTTGTGCAAGTGCGGATGTGGGCACGTGCACACACACTCACCAGCCATTTCTGCAGCCCGGTTGCAATTCCCTCACAGCCCACTAGTGGGCTATGGCCCACAGGTTGGGGACCCCTAGAGGAGCTAACCTCCAGAAATGCTTTGGAACATTAGCAAAGAAATGAACCCTTCCCCAAGCAGGAAACAAGCCCCAATTCCAGTGCTGTGTACTTTGAATAAGCGCTTTGTGCTTTCTTCTCACAAACTTTCAAAGCAGACGTTTGCTCTCACAGAGCACACCGGAAGAGACCAGCTGCTACAAAAGATGAAAGGGGAGAAGTTGTATTGTGTTCAAAATAAAAGAGATAAAAGAAAGAGAAGAAGAAACCTCTAGGTCATCGTCACCGGAACCGGTGAAAGGAACGCCAATTGCAGTTGCGTTACTCTCCACCGCGAAGGCTGTTTGTAACTCACCATGTACACATTTGAGGAGTTCTTTTCTCAAGGGTCTTTTAATGTGAAAAGAGAAGCTGGAAACGTAAGGGGTACTACATGAATGGATGGTTACACTACACTAAGAAATAACACCATCTAGATCTTAAAATAAGCGCTTTGTATGGTTTGGGATCATCCAAACTCTTTCAACTTCGATAAAAAGGTGTAAAAGTCAGTGTTTCCCCTGTGAACAGTTGTGTCCGACTTTAGAGGGTGGTACTCATCTCCATTTCCTAGCCGAAGAAGGCAGTGTTGTCTGAAGACACTTCCGTGGTCACGTGGCCAGCATGACTATACGCCGAGGCCCACAGAACGCTGTTACCTTCCTGTTGTGACCGAGGCCCAGGTAGTGATTACCAAACACAATACAGTCCTGAACAAACTTCTTTTATTGAAACAGCTGAGAATTAATTCATTCTAAGCTTAGTCCAAAACAAATTCTTCACAAACAGTCCTTCGGCCTTATCACCAACCTTTGTTGTCTTTGGCAACCTGCCAAAGGCTTTTCTTGACAAAAACCCCACAAAGTTGAAGAGACTCTGACAAGAAGCAATGGCATCAACGTTGCTTTTTCACAAAGAACCCAACAGCTTGTTGCTGCTCTTTTAAGCCTTATGGGAGGGGCCAATCATCGCCTGGCCTTACTCCCGAGTCGTCCTTTTTGCTTTAGCTGCTCTTGCCTTCTGGCAGCTCTTTGCATGTGTGCACTAGGAACAGGCTCCTTCTGTTCCTCTGCCTCTCTGCTGTCCGCCTCAGGAGGCTCCAGAGTCCGCGCATCACTCCCAGATGGCCCTGGTGATTAGGCCGAAGACTGTTTATGAAGAATTTGTTTTGAACTAAGCTGAGAATGAATTCATTCTCAGCTGTTTTAATAAAAGAAGTTTGTTCAGGACTGAATTGTGTTTGGTAATCACTACTTGGGCCTCGGTCACAACAATAGGAGCTCATCCCTGCAGATTTTATTCTGCTAGTCATTTTCTGATTATAAAGGACCAGCGCTCCTCTCCATTTTAAGAGCCATTGAGCCAGGGCTATCTAAAGACATTGCTGCGGTCATGTGGCCAGCATGATGTCATGGAGTGCAGTTTCCTTCCCACCAAAGTGGTACCTATTCATCTACTTGCATTTGCATGCTTTCGAACTGCTAGGTTGGCAGGAGCTGGAGCAAGAACAGGAGCTCATCCCTTGTGCGCGCTTAGGTGTCAAACCGCCAACCATCTGGTCAACAAGCCAAGAGTCTTAACTGCTAGGCTACCATGCCCTTCAACTTTGATATGATATCTTAAATGTTGACCTGAGTCTTGGGCTCGATTCAGCCTCTGAATTATTTGTTGATGCTTTGGGATCCATTATTTGTTAATTCCTAGAGTATTGTGTGGCAATCCCAGGACAAAACTTTCACATTCCGGGTTAACCATCATTCGATCCTTTTGAATCTCCCAAAATGAAAACATCCCTACATTGAAAGAGCTTAGCAGCTTTTCCTTCTGCTTGCTTGAAGCTAATTCTCACATATCCTTTCAATCATTAAATTAAACACACCGTGGCAGAGACATCTGTGAGCTTTGAAATTGCAGTGATAAAGGATCTTCTCTTAGACCGAGATACCAGAATTTAATCTGCCAGTGGACTTGTATGCAGGTTGGGAGAAATTCCGAGAGTTCAAAAGCCATACAGATAAAACAGACTGCAAAATGGGAGCGGATTTGACATATGTTAGACTGATTAGCATATTTGTTTCTTGCATGGTGCAGAATTGCTGTATTTTTGAACTGCCAAATCTTCAGGAGCACTAACACAGAAGCAATTCTAAAGCTCTTTACGGTACATCTAAGACAACAACACGGGTTTAGCAAATATCCAGTAAAAATGACCCTAAAATTGCAATACTGGGACATCGGAAAAATCAAAGCAGCTGAATTCCAGTTTATTGAAAAAGCATTCCTCGGAATTCGCTGCATCCTTGAAATTAACAGGCATTGGAAATTTATATACAATATACCATATAAAATTGCATCTTTCAGAACCTATAAGCATAGAATGATATTTTTTTTATTCCCCAACAAAAATGAATCATTGCTACTTCAAAATGTTGTGTTGTCGCTTTTGTTCTTCCACATTGAGCCCAGTTTTTCAAATAAATGGAGACTTCACAATTGGTTGAAAATGTTTCTGAATCTTCCGGGCCAAATTGTTTTCCGAAGACACGTAAGGAGTTCTGGAGAGTAAAATAAATCTATCTTTCTCTTTTCTTTCCTTATTATTATGTTCTTAATGTTGTCTTTCTTCTCTCTTCTTCTTGCACTTCTACTCCTTTCTAGTCTTTTTTTTTTCTTCGAATTTAGTCTGTGTGAGTTCTTACGATCATAGGTAAAGGTAAAAGTTCCCCTCGCACCTATGTTAGTCGTTCCCGACTCTAGGGGGCGCTGCTCATCTCCGTTTCAAAGCCGAAGAGCCAGCGCTGTCCGAAGACGTCTCCGTGGTCATGTGGCCGGCATGACTCAACGCCAAAGGTGCACGGAACCCTGTTACCTTCCCACCAAAGGCGGTCCCTATTTTTCTACTTGCATTTATTTTTTACGTGCTTTCAAACTGCTAGGTTGGCAGAAGCTGGGACAAGGAACGGGAGTTCACCCCGTTATGCCGCGCTAGGGATTTGAACCGCTGAACTGCCGACCTTTCGATCAACAAGCGCAGTGTCTTAGCCACTGAGCCACAGCGACCCTTTTTTTACGATCGTAATTGACTTCCTAATAAAAATTATATCTGTGAACGTCCACATTCTCCATTTAGGCTATTTTAAAATAGATTGTTGAAAGCGTGCCAGAAAAGCGTGCCAGTATTCCAGAGCAGCAAATTAAGGCCATGCCACTTACGTATTCCTATCGTTTTCGTACCCACCCACCCCCCGACAAACTTCGACCAAAAGTAACGTGCTCAGAGCCATGGTTTAATTTACAGAGCCAAGAAGCTTGCGCATTGCTGTTACCTTCCATGCAGGGTGAGATGATTGCTATGGATCTATGCTTGGAGCCATTATTGATCAAGACTGTTGAGTTAAACACGAAGGCATCAAAACTCTTACAAGAGAATGGTGGCTTGTGTGAGAAGCAAGCTAACACGGGCAACCCTGTTTGATCTATATTTGATGCGATCTTAGTTTTTCTCTGCATATGGGCCCAGAGCAGGTTCCGACAGGTTCTGGAGAACCGCTGGCGGAAATTTTGAGTAGTTTCGGAGAACTGGCAAACGCCACCTCTGTCTGGCACCAGAGCGGGGTGGGAATGGAGATCTTGCAATATCCTTCCTCCCAGGAGTGGGGATGGAATGGGGATTTTGCAGTATCCTTCCCCTGGAGTGGAGTGGGAATGGAGATTTTGCAGTATCCTTCCCCTGCTACACCCACCAAGCCACGTCCACTGAACCGGTAGTAAAAAAAAAAATTGAATTCCACCAATGGCCCAGAGGGAACCGTGGTTTCGGTTTTCAGCTGGATGGAAAGTATGCCGAGTTTCCTTAACTTCAGCAGCGATATAAATTTATTTATTTACTTATTTTTGGTTTCCCTACCTATATTCTGAACCTGTCTCTCTATTTCCAAAAATTGGATCCCTCGGCCTTTTTCTTCCTCCCTGCTTCCATGTCCAACTTGCTCCCCCCCAAAAAACAAAAAATATATGAAAACTCCTCTCAAGGAAAATGTAGAACAAGAAGTGGCTGACATGATTTCTTTATAAATTATGGATATTTCATAGCATGCTTATGTCCAAGGCAAAGAAAAAAGAAATGAAAACGATGCCCAATATAAATACTATGCATTGTCACCTCCCGGGCATATGGTTTTGCTTTTTTTAATATGCAAAACGAGGGATAGCAAAATTCGGAAAATCACACAACATCCAAAGAGATGTGTGTTGACTTCCTTTCCTCAGAAATTAATTATTTACTTTAAAAAGTTGACTATCAAATCTTTGAGCATCTCCACTAATTATACAAGCAGGCAGTGGTGGGTTTCAAATTTTTTTACTACCGGCTCTGTGGGTGTGAGTTGATGGGCATGGCATGGTTTGGTGGGCGTGGCTTGGTGGGCGTGGCATGGCATGGCTTGGTGGGCGTGGCAGGGGAAGGATAGTGTAAAATCTCCATTCCCTCCCCACTCCAGGGGAAGGATACTGCAAAATCCCCATTTCCTCCCAATCAGCTGGGGCTTGGGAGGCAGAGAATAGATGGGGGCAAGACCAGTCAGAATATTTACTACCAGTTCTCCGGACTACTCAAAATTTCTGCTACCGGTTCTCCAGAATTGGTCAGAACCTACTGAAACCCACCTCTGCAGGCATGGAAAACACCTGAATATGAATTTAGACAAAACACAGTTCTACCACTGTGGTTAAATGACAGGTACTCTTGAAGGAAAGCTATAGCACCGATGATGTTACCAAGCTTGGTAGCAAAATGTCTGCAAGAAAATCACCAAGCCCAAAAAACACCAAGGACTCCACATATTGATAGATGTAGCTAACAGTTACATTCAGGATGTTAGGAGCCAAAAAAACAGTTTTCTTTTGAATCAAATCTCTGGTAGTCCCACCAAGTTAAGCATATCATTTAATGTTGACTACTACTTCTCCAGCTCCTGATTGTTCAAAGGCAGATATTCGAATGATAGAATAACAGAGCTGCAAGGGACCTTGGAGGTCTTCTAGTCCAACCCCCTGCTTAGGCAGGAAACCCTACACCACTTCAGACAAATGGTTGTCCAATCTCTTCCTAAAAACGTCCAGTGTTGGAGCATTCACAACTTCTGGAGTCAAGTTGTTCCACTGATTAATTGTTCTAAGTGTCAGAAAAGTTCTCCTTAGTTCTAAGTTGCTTCTCTCCTTGATTAGTTTCCACCCATTGCTTCTTGTCCTACCCTCAGGGGCTTTGGAAAATAGGTTGACTCCCTCTTCTTTGTGGTAATCCCTTAGATATTGGACCACTGCTATCATGTCACCCCTAATCCTTCTTTTTATTAAACTAGATATATTCAATTCCTGCAACCATTCTTTGTATGTTTTATCCTCCAGCCCTTTAATAATCTTTGTTGCTCTTCTCTGCACTCTTTCTAGAGTCTCCATATCTTTTTTTTTTACCTAATGGTGACCAAAATTGGATGTAATAGAATAGAATAGAATTTTTATTGGCCAAGTGTGATTGGATACACAAGGAATTTGACTTGGTGCATATGCTCTCAGTGTACATAAAAGAACAGATACGTTCATCAAGAATCATAAGGTACAATACTTAATGATAGTCATAGGGTACAAATAAGCAATCAGGAAACAAACAATATCAACATAAATCGTAAGGATACAAGCAACAAAGTTGCAGTCATACAGTCATAGGTGGAAGGAGATGGGTGATGGGAACGATGAGAAGATTAATAGTAGTGCAGATTTAGTAAATAGTTGGACAGTGTTGAGGGAATTATTTGTTCAGCAGAGTGATGGCATTCGGGAAAAAACTGGTCTTGTATCTAATTGTTCTGGTGTGCAGTGCTCTATAAGCATCGTCGTTTTGAGGGTAGGAGTTGAAACAGTTTATGTCCAGGATGCGAGGGATCTGTAAATATTTTCACAGCCCTCTTTTTGACTCCTGCAGTATACAGGTGCTCAATGGAAGGCAGGTTGGTAGCAACTGCTTTTTCTGCAGTTCTGCAATATTCCAAGTATGGTCTTACCAAGGCATTACGGAGAGTCTCAATGAATCGAGTTCATTAAGACTCTTTGGCACAAATAAAAGAAAAAATTCATGAGTTGATGTATGGACGTTTATTTCCCCGAGAGTCAAACATTTTCTGGCATTGTTGTATCAGCAAACTTCTTAATTGTCAACGAACTCCCCCATTTGTTTCTTGTGGGTGCCATGATTTTGAGGCAGCCAAGCAATGCAGCAAGATCGGTGCTGATGTTCAATTAATGTTTTGGCACATATTAATGAACTCTCATTGGCTCTTGAGGGAACTATTCAAACCATCTTCTCTCCTTTAGTACTTCTGGTACACCTGCTTCCGTCGGCATCTTTCACCCTTGTGCATCTCAAAGCATCATGAATATTCCATCTGATGTGGAAAAGGAGTCAGATCTCTGCATAAAGTTCCTGATTACTCAGCATCAATTAGGTGATTGTTAATGACCAGTTTTACCTGCCCTTAATTGGCTCCAATGGATCTACATTTTATCTTCGATACTGTTCGGTGGTTATCAAATTAAGTTTTTAAGATTTGCAAAACTGGGCCAATTTTCCCAGCATTCCCTTTATTCTCAAAACGTGTAAAATGACACTTATTCAGGGAATGTCTAGCCAACTTTATATGAATATTAAGCACTAATGACTATTGACAGCCGTATTGTTCACCTAATTGCACGGATTTGGCCTTCATCTTTTTTTGAATAATGACAGTATCAAAGTTCTTATCCTACCTTTGTCCAAACAAACATGTTCTCCAAGTAACCTGAAACACCTACTTCAACAGAAGGTGGATTTAGAAAGGTTTCTAGCATAGGGGATGTCGCGGCTCAGTGGCTAAGATGCTGAGCTTTTCGATTGAAAAGTCAGCAGTTCAGCGGTTCGAATCCCTAGGGCCGCATAACAGAGTGAGTGTCCCAGCTTCTGCCAACCTAGCAGTTCGAAAACACGTAAAAAATGCAAGTAGAAAAATAGGGACCACCTTTGGTGGGAAGGTAACAGCGTTCCGTGCACCTTTGGCGTTGAGTCATGCCGGCCGCATGACCACGGAGATATCTTCAGATAGTGCTGGCCCTTCGGTTTTGAAACGGAGATGAACACTGCCCGCTAGAGTCAGGAGTCAGGAATAACTAGCACATATGTGCAAGGGGAACCTTTACCTTTAGCAAAGATTTAAGAGTTACTTATTTAGTTTAAGAGTTACTTCTTTATCTGTGGACCCACAAGGCCTCCACATCACTCCCAGATGGCCCTGGCCTCATCTCTGCCTCTGACGCAGAGCCCTCATCCGGGCCTTCCCCAGCCTCCAGGACTGGCCCATGTTCTTCCTCAGCCTCATCGCTGTCTGACTCCATTGCCAGCTTCGCAGGCTGCTGGCGGACCACAACACGTACATAGTGGAACCAGTATGATTCCTGGGTACCAAAAGCATCTTCCGATGCTTGCGTGCTCTTCTTTTGGAAATACACAAAGCACTGATTCTTTACTTTCCCTTGTTTGGAGATGTTTCTGCTTCTTTAATACCAGAAATTAGCAAGTTTCTTCACTCTTACCTATCTGCTCACTGATAAATGCCTAACAAGCTTCTGAGTGTTCCACAATAAATACTGCTTGAAATCCGGTGGCCGTTTAGCTCGTGGAGGCAACATTGGATGTGTCAAATGAAACAATTCTGCAAAACAGCACACACTGGAGTTAAACAGCTGCCTCCAGGAGTTATTTATTTATTTATTTATTTATTTATACATTGATGGATGGTGTGTGTCATCGAGAGGTTTTCGACTCTTAGCAACCTGAGGGGCTGATCTTGGGGGAGCTACTTCCCACTCAGAGGGAAGAAAGGAAGGGCTGGGTAACCAGAAAGGATATCAAGGAAGGGATGAAACAGTCCAGAGATGGAAACAAGTGCGAGGAAGAAGCTCAAAATAAGCCCATTGTTGTGTCTGCGCCCCCCCCCCGAGCCGGGCCCCCTGCCAGAAAGTGACTCGGAAAGTGAGGGGGAAGGGTCATCAGGAGTTACCTCTGGAGTACCGGCTTCCCTGGCTCAGCTCCAGGAGCCAGAGGCAGGCCAGGTGGAGGAGATAACGAGGCCTCCGTCCCCTGACTCTTCCCCCCCCCCCGGCCATGCCTCCAGACCCGGCTGATGGCAATCAGGCCTGGCTGGACCCTAGGTTTTGTAGGCAGGAGAGGCGGGAACAACAGAAGCAGCGGTGGGGCAGGCTTAGGAAGTGCTGAGTCATGGAGCCACACCCCACAGGATATAAAAGCAGCAAGGGCTGCTATACCACTTCATGACAAGCAAATCAACTGCTTAACTAGAGCTGAAGTACTGTTTGTTCCTGGTTGACTCAACGGCATCAAGAGAGATAACAGAGACACTTGGCAGATGCTCGCTAGTTTGCTGCCAGAGCTGATATTTGCCAGCTAATTAAGTCATCGCTCGGATTGAGGCGAGGGGGACAGAACACCCATCTTGATTCTGTTTGGTATAAGGTGGGGTAAAGGCAGTGGTGGGATTCAGCTGGTTCAGGCGAACCAGTAGTTAAATTGCTAGCTGGCTCTGCCCCTCCCCACCCCGTCCCTTCCAGGAGTCCCCACACGCCCCATTTTGGCCCCCAGGTAAGTGCAGGGAGGCCTCCTAGGCCCAAAATGGGGCATGGGAGCAGCGCATCCCCCTCCCATGGCCCATTTTTGCTCCCAGGGGGGTGCAGGAGGCCGAGTGCTACCTGTCACATACCCCTGGCCATGCCCACCATGGCCATGCCCATCCAGCCGGTCATTAGGGCAGAGAACTGGTTGTTAAATTGTTTGAACCCCACCACTGGGTAGAGGGAACCTTGACAAAAATTCTAGGTGCGGACTACAGTGGTCCAAATCATCTGCTTTCTTCTCCAGCCATGCACTAAAACTCTGCTGAATTGTTTGTTTGTTTGTTTGTTTGTTTGTTTCCCCAAATCCTGTCCGTAAATCTAAGTCCCATTCTGGCTAAAATGCAGAAGCAGCCATTTAAGCAAGTGAAAAAAGAAAATCAGGCTGTTTCTTCAGTGTTTGTTAAATGGATAATCGCTCACTTGACAAGCCCATAGGATGCCTGGTTCACCAGCAGGGCATCTTCAACTTTGGGCATTATCTGCTGCTTAAAAACTGCTTGTTTACACAGTGACTTTTCTTTCCCCACTCAAAACCTCTTTCCGATGAATAAAATGTGGCTTCCCATCCCCAGTCATGTTGTCTTCATTTCATATATGGTCAGCATCACATTTCAATGATGGCAGATTTACAATTCCTCTATGGGGTGGGAGGAGGAGGGGGAGGAGGAGGAGGAGGAGGAGGAGGAGGAGGAGGAGGAGGAGGAGGAGGAGGAGGAGGAAAAAGAAGAAAAAGTGTGGCTCAGGCTGTAAGAAGCCTGTTATTAAAACACAGCTGCCTGCAATTACTTCAGGTTCTAGTCCCACCAGGTCCAAGGTTGACTCAGCCTTCCATCCTTTATAAGGTAGGTAAAATGAGGACCCAGATTGTTGGGGGGGCAATAAGTTGACTTTGTAAATATACAAATAGAATGAGACTATTGCCTTACACACTGTAAGCCACCCTGAGTCTTCGGAGAAGGGCGGGATATAAATGTAAATAAAAGAAGAAGAAGAAAAAAAAAAGAGAAAAAGAGGAAGAGGGAGGAGGAAGAAGAAGAAGAAAGGGGAGGAGGAGGAGGAGGAGGAGGAGGAAGGAGAAGGAGAAGGAGAAGGAGAAGGAGAAGAAGAAGAAGAAGAAGAAGAAGAAGAAGAAGAAGAAGAAGAAGAAGAAGAAGAAGAAGAAGAAGAAGAAGAAGAAGAAGAAGGGGAGGAGGAGGAAGAAGAGAAAGAAGAAAAACAACTTAGAGGTGGACGTTTTTTCTGAATTAATAAATGATTTGACAATTCCCATCTCTTCGTTTAGAAATATAACATTAAATCGAATTGATTGTTATGGCATTTAGCTCAAGAAAGAATGCCCCAGTACTGAGAAAGGAGGTGACAGATCATCTCTTATAATTGGAAGGGAAGGCATAAACACATCAGTGCCATAAGCAACGGGGAATGTCAAAATATAACCGAGAGGAAAGCACATTCAGCAGGAAACGAATCAACAACCAAAAAATAAATAAAAATCTATTCACCCCATCTATTCACAGGCATGCCATATGAAGGCACGAAGGAAAGGAAGCAATTTCTCCTCCCCACCCCCCACCCCCAATCCTTTCCATTCACAGAAGTTTATAAAATATTTAGACTAGCTTAGAATTTTAGATCTCAAGACAGTTCAGCGGATAATTGAAGATTCGGCTTAAAAGAAAAGGAGAGAAGCGAAAAAGAGGTGGCCTCTTCAAAACGCAGGGGTTTGGTTTTTTTTCCCTTACACAGAACTTAGAAATATAATTTAGCTTTTCCCATTCACATGCAAATCTGTCTTTTGAAGGGCACATAGGAGGTATAGAGGAAGGAATTAAAATATGACAATGCTAATACTTGATGCTATTTCGTGACAAGGAAAAAGCGGCTTCTCGCTTTCTTTCATTTCTTTCTTTCTTTCCTTCCTTCCTTTTTCTTTTTTTAGGAGATGGCAGCTGCTCCCATTGAGCTTCTAGTCAGAGAACAGGGGCTGTAATTTCAGCAAATTCATAGGCGAAAAGTGATTACTCTGCTTCATATCGGTGGCCAGGAAGGATATAAAAAGCATTGGAGATAGGACATTTTTCTTGCGATATAACGCAAGAGGCAAATTAGGAAACACAGTGACACAACAAGACATTTGTGCCCTGCCTCCCGTTTTAAATCAATTCAACCCCCTCAAAGAAATATCAGAAGTTACGATTCAGGCGTTGCGGAATCTGCCTAGAGAGCAGATAAACTGAGTTATGTACAAATACAAATCATTGGATTGAATTTGACTTCCGTGGAAGAAAACAAGAGTTAGCCACATTCATCCCAATTTCTCAAAGTCACACAAAACATTGTTGGGTGGGAAACTAACACAGAAAAGAGATAGGCTCTAAGACAGGACTAGGCGAAGAACAGTTGTGTTATAGATGAACATCGTACAATGGCCGAGAACATCTTGGAAATTCACAGGAAATGATCGCCTTCCACTGTTGTTTCTTGGCATACTGTGTTTCCCCCAAAATAAGACCTCCCCTGATAATAAGCCCAATCAGGCTTTTGAGCGCATGTGCTAAAAATAAGGGGCCCCGAAAATAAGCCCTCCCTGAAAATAAGCCCTCCTCCAAAAATATTTAAATATATATGCAGCCGGTCCCCGCCATTTCCTCTGGTTAGGGTTAGGGAGACAGAGCTGGAAATCAGGTAAGATGGCTAGAGGAGCCCCGTCTTGCTCCAGGCGCCCCAAAATAAAACTCTGGGGGAAGGATATTGCAAACTCTCCATTCCCACCCCACTCCAGGGGAAGAATACTGCAAAATCCCCATTCCCACTCCACTCCGGGGGAAGGATACTGCAAAATCCCCATTCCCACTCCACTCCGGGGGAAGGATACTGCAAAATCCCCATTCCCACCCCACTCCGGGGGAAGGATACTGCAAAATCTCCATTCCCTCCCAACTCCAGGAGAAGGATACTGCAAAATCCCCATTCCCACCCCACTCCAGGGGAAGGATACTGCAAAATCCCCATTCCTTCTCCACTCCAGGGGAAGGATACTGCAAAATCCCCATTCCCACCCCACTCCGGGGGAAGGATACTGCAAAATCCCCATTCCCACCCCACTCCAGGGCCAGCCAGAGGTGGCATTTGCCAGTTCTCCAAACTACTCAAAATTTCCGCTACCGGTTCTCCAGAACCTGTCAGAACCTTCTGAATTTCACCCCTTAAGGAATTGGTTGATCGAACCAAATTCTGTGCTATACTTGGAGATGATTAATACATGCATCTACTTGACTCAATGACTCAGTGGATTGATTATTTGTTTTAAAAACAATCGGATGTTGTAGCTGCAATAATGTGATTGTTTGTGCTAGTCAGTCACTGCTAGAGAAGAAAGAAAGAAAAACACATATGTGATATTTAATTGTTTGTTGAGCAATATATTGCCAGCAACATCAATCGTTCCAGAGAAGTAAATTTGTTTAGATTTGCAATTCAGTGAAATAATCATGCACATTCTTCTATTTATGCCACAGCAAAATTGACCCATTGGTAGTACTTATGATCCTCCAACATATATTTTGTCACTGTTGTGACCCAGGCCCAAGTAGGTAGTAGTAGACCAATCAGTTCAAAAATTATTATTAGAATAGCTGAGAATTAACTCATTCTCAGCATAGTCGAAACTAAATCAAAGCAAATTCTTCCTAACACAATTCTTCAGTCCTATCACCAACCTTGGTCTAATTAGGCAAACTGCCAAAGGCTTTTCTTGGCAAAAGTTCAAAAGCAGAAGATGCTGACAAGAAATAAATGCAGCAAGACAAGGAGCAAGGCTATCAATTGTTGTTTTCCGACAAAGAACCCATACACTGTTGCTGGTCTTTTAAGCCTTATGGGAGGGGCCAATCATCTCTTGGCCCTACTCCTGAGTCGTCCTCTTTGCTTTAGCTGCTCTTGCCTTCTAGAAGCTCTTCTCATGCATGTATTAGGAACAGGCTCCTCCTGTTCCTCTGCCTCACTACTGTCAGCCTCTGGAGGCTCCAGAGTCCGCACATCACTCCCGCATGGCCCTTGCCCCACCTCTGCCTCTGACGCAGAGCCCTCATCCGGGTCTTCCCTAGCCTCCAGGATTGGCCCATGTTCTTCCTCATCACTGTCCGACTCTGCTGCCAGCTCCGCCGGCTGCTGGCAGACCACAACGGTCACATCTGAATGATCAAAACCAACAGTTTTTTTTTTCCTTCATTCACAGCCCAAATGTAGCAGCAAAATTGCCAGTTTTGCTCATTCTTTTTTTTTAAAAAAATCTTCCTTTTGTAAGCTTCCTTTCAAGCTTACAATAAGCATGTTAATCTGCATCTCAATGGCCCAAATTAGAAGAGGAGGTCAAAAATTTCATCTCCGTCCTCTTTGGTGTAAGCCATGGAGGCTTAGAAATCAAAAAATAAAATAAAAGTGCAGATCCAGATTTTAAAAAAAGCTGCCCACTCTATGCAAGACTCTAAAACCAAAAGCCATTATTTTCTGAGATCAATTCTCAGAGATTT